>NC_086379.1:63979755-64299199 GCF_036588685.1 Mytilus trossulus
TCAAAGAGACTACAACCAGACCAAAGAACAGACAACAGCCGAAGGCCACCAATGGGTCTTCAATGTAGCAAGAAACTCCTGCACAACACTGATTTAGAACTATTGATCCAACAGTCATGCAGTGGCTGTGTTGAAAACCCATTGGATGCCTTTGGCTGTTATCTGTTCTTTGGTCTGGTTGTAGTCTCTTTGACATGTACTCCATTTCCACTCTCAATTTTAGTGTTGTTATTGTCTGTAACGGTATGTACATCTGTGTATATATCCTAGTCATGTCCTCAATTATGATAAATTCATTTATAATCAAATAAATTTGTAAATAATATATTATACCATAGTATGACTAAAACTCCTGCTATAACTCCAGGTGATGATATAACTTTAACAATCTCATGTAACACTTTATAATCATCCTTCCAACTATTTACCAAGTTTGTTACAACATCATATGCTTTATCCTGCTCTCTGAATGGTCCACAATGGCGACTTGGGGTAATTCTGTAATAAAAGTATATCTTAAAAGTTATCTAATTTACAGGTTTAATGACATATTCAATTGTGGTGATTTGTAAAATAGCATTACTTAAAAATTTATTGGTTCAAGCTGCAAACTGAGATCAAAGAATCTCAGCACAGCCTAATAAGGAGTATCATCTAGTACAAAATTATTTACATTGCCACAATGAAAAGGATATATTGAAAGAAAATATCTAAGTTTCATATGCATAATTGTATACTTATAGATTATGGTTGATGATCTCAAGGAGATTGATATTCTGGCTTGAGCCAGTACGAAGAAAGTGAGAATAGCAAGGGAGTTGAGATGTCCAGTGATAATCTATATCACTATTCTATCTTTGAAGACATTGTTAATTTCATTGACAACAATACATGTTCCCTTAGCTTCTAGCAACAATTCTTTCACTCTAATGTGCTGAGAAAAGAAAGTAAAACTTCTTAAAATAGTGATAATTACAGCTAATTTCCTAATGCATGTAAAGCAATACTTTGGTTAGTTTGCTTGCTTTGTTTGAATATTGTACAATTGTAACTGGGATAATGTCCAATCTAATTTAAGTATGATATATAGGTTTAATTATGTCTTTACATATTGGTTGAAGATGTCAATGCTAATTACAAAGCTTGAATTAATGTTTATACAAACAGAGCAAGCAAAGCCTACCAAAATTTTACTCTACAAGCATTAGGAAATCAGCTGTAAAACTACTCTTAATCAAATATTCTCTGCAGAATCTCTTATTAAACATGAGTATACTAAAACCTGTATTTGTAAATCTGCATATTTGAATGCCTTTTTTAGTTTTGGAGAAGGTATTTATAGAAAACAAATATTTGTATACTCACGTAATTATGCTCACTGCAACAGCAACAGTTGTTAATAAAAAGAAGAAAAACAGAAATCCCAGAAATATAGTATGTGTTCTGGAAGCCCTCCATGCTTTGGAAGATGGTCTACAGTTATGTAGGACACTAACCTAGACAAATAGATAATATATTCATAAGCATCTAAAATGAACAAATTTCTGTTATCAGATCCTGATTAAGAACATCTTTAAATAATTTGTTTTAAATTTTTAATGTGAAAAAAATAATCTGAAAACATTTTTCACACATAAAAGTTGGAAATCCATGGTGAAAAAAACTTGCCATTGGTTGTAAACTTAATGCATTCACAACATGTGGTGGAATTTTTTTAATAATTAAATTCCATGCGGTCTTCAATAGATATAGGAAGATGTGGTGTGAGTGCCAATGAGACAACTCTCCACCCAAATAACAATTTAAAAAGTAAACCATTATACTATATAAAGTACGGCCTTCAACACGGAGCCTTGGCTCACACTGAACAACAAGCTATAAAGGGCCACAAAATTACTAGTGTAAAACCATTCAAACGGGAAAACCAACGGTCTAATCTATAGAAACAAAACGAGAAACGAGAAACACGTATATATTACATAAACAAACGACAACTACTGTACATCAGATTGGAATGGTTGATCTAAGAATTTTCAATTCATCACACAGTTTTCTAAAAGTGTTTTAAAAGTACTTACAACTTTGACATAAAACAAAATGAACAATTTGACAATCATCATAACAGACAACAACGGTGAATAAAATGTACCAAACCTGAAAAAAAAAAAAAAAAACAATAGATCAAAAACAAGAAATTATGCATTTTTATTTTTTTTAGATATGGAGATTTTAAATAGATTTCATGCTTCAGCAACAGCAAAGCTCATCAATTAAATTTGAAACAGCATTAAATATTTAACTACCTTCACATATAAGTCAACACTTATTAAGGATTTTATGCTAAACTTGTTTTGATGAGAAATAAAAACAGTATATTGATAATATGATAGGCATTACAAATCACTGACTGACTGACATTTTATAAACTTGATTTGATATTTTATAACAAGTATTTCTTTCAAAAACATCTTATTTTTCTGCTTAAAATGTGTGGTTTTTAAAAAGCAAAAAATTTAATACTTTTTATAAGACTTACCAACATAATGCTTGTGAATATATCAGATCTAGTGTATTCCTACCAATATCAAACTCAGGTTCTTTTAATTTCTCTGTACAACAATAGTTTGCCATAATTCTGAAATATAAATAAAGTCAGTTTAGTACACGAATACTGGTCAAATCATATTCCTATATATAGGCATAAATTTTGTGTCAATATCAAGCAGTGTGATTTCACTAGTAACATTCAGGAACACAGTTAAAGCATCATTTTTTTTATTTATATTTTACACAGTTCACACCTTTAAGTATTCAAGATATATGATGTTGTTTGTTGTTCTAAAAGTCTAAATACATATACAATATCATCAAATAAAGTCTATTTTTCCAACACTAACATATCCTTTTCTTCCAAATCTTTGGTTTCCTTTTTTCATCTTTCAGGATTTCCTTATTGTGAATGCCCCTTGTACCCATCTTCCTATATCCTTCTCCTTTCTAAAGATCCTTTCTCCTTATTTTCTCTTCTTTTTTTCTTCAACTTATCTGTACCCCCCCCCCCCCCCCCCCCCCTTCTTGAATACTTCCAATGATTTTATCATATTTATTTATATCTCTGAATACTCAGCATCAAAAGTCTATCTTTAATTAGTTTACTAACTTACTTATGGATAAACTCCAGGAAGAAGGTAGCACCAAGTATAAATATAAAATCTACCAATACAAGTCTATACAATTCATTGCCAACTTTAGTTTCCCAGCACTGAAAATAAAAATTGTAAAATTATAGTTTTAATTCTTTATACATTGTCTTAATATTAGGATCCTTTATGTTGCATACACAGATTCAACTGCAACTGGATTTCAGTTATGTTATTGCGAATCCTATCATAGTTTTCAACAGATTCACCTGCAAGTTACCTGTCGATTTGAACTTTTGTAAGTTCTATTGTCCCATCTAACAAATACAACAGGTATTGTTCTCTGTTTAGTTTATTCAATGGGACCTTTAAATTTCTTGCAAGAGAAATCTATCAGTCACTGATTAATTTACCTGAACAAAAAATTGAACTGTCAATGATGGAAATACATGTACAAATAAGTAATTATAAAACTGCATGTGATGTTGTATTTATTCAATCAATAACACATTTTCAAATTGTTTGATAAAAACACTGATTTAAAAATTAAAAGTTGATTTCTGATCAAATTTCAACATTTTACCTATTAAAATTTGCTAATTTTTAGTCTGTTCACAAATAAAAACTTAAAATGATTATGTTTAAATAAAGGTTTTCATAAATGTATTCTTTATAACTGAAAACATGAAAAACATGCAGATTCTTTGAAACATAAATGCATGCAGTATTTAAAAAAAATTCAGACATAAACTTTTCATAACTAAATCAGTGCTTATATTGAACAGATTGAACATATATCATTGATATTGAATAAATACTATATCACATGCAGTTTATGTGAGTTTAAACATGTATATTTTTTTTTTGGTCAGGCAAATTAAGCAATGGGTGATAGATTTCTCCTAGAAGAAATTTAAATGTCCAAGTGAATAAACTACACAGAGACCAATAGCTATTGTATTGATTCAATGGGACAGGTAAACTTGCAAAAGTTTAAATACCTTGGTAAAGAGCAGACGCCTCTGTGGAAAACTTTCATTTGGTTTGCTATAAACTACCGTATAGTCTAGATATCATTGATTGTTTGACTTTTCAGGGAGGAGGGAGGGTAGGAGGGGTCCTGATCCCAAATTCCCGAGCTTAAAAACATGAAATCCCGAAATCCCGGCCTTAAAAACACGAAATCCTGAGGTCGGGAAATTAAAAAAAAGACTTCCCAGATCCCGAGAGGGTCAATCCCAAAAATCCCGAGCTTAAAAACACCACATCCCAGAGTCCCGATAAAGGACCTATCCTCCCTCAGGGAGCCATCTTGTCAACATGTACTCAAAATTTACTTTTACATATTCCATGTTGTCATATGTTCCTAAAGTATTTTTGAATTGATTGTTTATATTGATATATTTATATTAATTGTGGAAAATTTATTGATTGTAATATATAAAATAGGTATTCTTAATGCCATTTTTTACTGCTCTGATTCTCAAGTTTGCTGTACTTATGTTTGTCATGTTTTAGCCTTTATTTCATTGGTCATAATGGTCTTGTACATGCATAAAATATTTTTCACTGAATGTTTTTAAATAAATCAGTAATCAATTATTGATCGTAAAAAGGCAAAATTTGGAAATAAATAGACTAATGATTTGTTGCAAATTCAACAAAAGATGAAAAATTCAGATTTTTTTTCATAATATTCATTGCCATATAAACATGTGTACTTAAATGATGGAAATCATTACACTACAAATAAATTCAAGCTGCCTTGAATGAAAACATAAAGCAGTGTACTCACATAAACTGATCCTGGAAGCACTCTGAACCAGTATGAAACCAATATACCAAGTAATGCCCCTTTCAACAACATGGTTCTGAAAATACAAACATCTCTTTTATAGCAGTTTTTTTTTGTATCTGAATTGTAAATGAATTTAAAGCTCTGTACTAAAATTTTAAAAGGTGCATTAAATAAAGGTTTACTGGATTTATAAATCTTTACACACACAATAAACAGACATCCGTTCAATTCTCTTTATTCATGTAAGAAAAGATTAACTACAAAATAAAAGATAAAAACACTCTAAATTCTACTATCAAAACTAACATTTTGTGAACTATACTACAATACAAAAGTGCATCTATCATAACATTTATGGTAGTAACATACACTTGTTCTCTTACAAAAAAGTAATATTATAAACATTTATGGTAAATAATTGCCAAATTTTCATAATCAAGTTTTATCAGTTTTACATCAATTAAACTCAAAATTTCTAACTTTAAACATGAAAGAAAAATTTATCTGTAATAAATAAAAGAAACATACCATATTGGTTGACTCTGGTATTCCTTATTTTCATCATAATCAAAGATTTTCACCAAGCACGTTTGGTGCA
The DNA here is from genome assembly GCF_036588685.1 of Mytilus trossulus. Taxonomy (NCBI): domain Eukaryota; kingdom Metazoa; phylum Mollusca; class Bivalvia; order Mytilida; family Mytilidae; genus Mytilus; species Mytilus trossulus. Next base: position 63,985,292 of record NC_086379.1, read on the forward strand.
AATTCCCTGAAGGGGTTCATTAAACATTGGCGGATCCAGGAGGGGGGTTCTGGGGGTTGGAACCCCCCCCTTTTTAAAATGGCTGGATCTGCCACTGTTAAAGTAAAGGGAAAGTAACTTATCTCAAAATAGAATATCACTAATTGCCAAAAAATACAACAATAGGCAACAATGGTTTTTTTTCTTTCTCAAATTTGGCCGCTACATCAATAAACAGCCATCAAACAATCTATGAAGAAATTTTTATGATATGAAACTATTCTCATAATATCTGTCTGAGATACTTATGTGACAACTTTAGCTATGAATTCTCAATGTTCATTAAATTGTTATATTTACCTGAACATTCCTACATATAATTCATGCTTAGGCTTTTCATAACTCTCCAGAGAACCAATTCTGGCAAATATAAATGGGAAGACCAAATGTATGGAGGAAATCACCAATGGCATGGTCAGTTCACCAATAATATGCACATCACTCTAGAAAGATAAAAGCACAAAAAATGATGATCATTTGATATTAGATAAATCAATGTAACAAACAATGCAAGAAAAATGCAGAAACTAGTCTTGTCACAATCTTCATGATAAATTCAATTCCACAAAACATTCTAAATTAAGATTAAGATAATATGTTTTTCAATAACATAATTTCTTTTAAAAATTTATTTAATCTAAAGAAAAATACAAGCTTTACACCTTATTATTACTTTCATACATAAGAAATACTCTTGTAAAAATTATACAAGTGAAGTAACTTAGAATAGAATACAAAAACATGGAAACAAGAATGTGTCCATAGTACATGGATGCCCCACTCGCACTGTCATTTTCCATGTTCAGTGGACCCTGAAATTGGGGTAAAAACTTTAATTTGGCATTAACATTAGACAGATTATATCATGGGGTACATGTGTACTAAGTTTCAAGTTGATTGGACTTTAACTTCATCAAAAACTACCTTGATCAAAAACTTTAACCTGAATTTTGCACAATCCTTTTCTATATTCAGTGGACCGTGAAATTGGGGTCAAAACTTTAATTTGGCATTATAATTAAAAATAAAATATCATTGGTTTAAAGTTGATTGGACTTCAACTTCATAAAAAACTGCCTTGACCAAAAACTTTTACCTGAAGCAGAACGGACGAACGTACGCTACGACAGACAGATGGATGGACAGATGAACAGACGTACAGACCAGAAAACATAATGCCCCTTTACTATCTAAGGTGGGCATAAAAAGTTTTTGGAATACCTTTGTTACTTTTATAAGCACCAAGGAATACCTACCTCTGCTAACTTTTTGTCCAGGATATAATATATAAGATATCCAGCACCACCTATCATACCAAGCACTATTAAATTGGTCAAAACACGAATAAAGAACCATTTACAACTGTCTGATAGTTCTTTTTCCTTTGTCTTCTTCCCTTTACCAGCTAAATATTCCTAAAAAGATATTTAGATAACCAATTCATTAAAATATTAATTAGTGATAAATAAAAGGTAAAACCTTGAACCCCAATAAGTTGTAACACATGCAAGAATTAAATTGCTATCTTTTAATTGATTCATTCAAGATGATGCATAAACATGCATATATGTGTCACACACACGCTTCCAAAAAGTGAAACCAAACAAAAAGGTATACAAATGTATTTCAGCATTTTCACAAATGTAAACCTATACATGTACAACTAATATAAGATGATGTAAAACAAATAAAATGTTTTTATTTACTTGTGCTTTGAGTTTGACTTTTAGGTTTTTACATAGAGAAACCTCACCTTTATTCATTTAGAATGTTCTGTTTCTCCTTGGAAGAATAGGTGTATATCAAGTTTAATTCTATTATTGAAAAATATCAATTATGTTGATTAAAGAAACACTTTTTTTTATTATTATATGTTTAAAGATGATTTGTCTGTAGTTTTGTAAATGGCAGTCCACCACAACTGGTTTATTATACTTATTATTTAATAAAGCTTTTACTTTGTGACAGATTCCATAAAAGCCTACCTTCATTTCATTATAAAAACTTTTATGTTTAAGATCACTGGCTTGTTTTGAAGTGATGTTGTAATCCCAGCCACAGAGTACACGAGTGACATTATAAAAGCTTGTTGTACTGCTGCCTTCTACATAATTCTTTTTGTAGGATTTAGATATGCTATAAAAAGAAAAGTCAGATCAAAATAATACAACATGGTATAGTAATACAGAAATTATGGAATTAACACTGCAATTTAAATGTAATGATAGAATGATCCTTTACCTAAAAAGATGTTTTTTTCTGCTTAAAGTTGGGTTGTTGTTTCTTTCACACGTTCATCATTTCCATTAACTATGTTAATGTTTTAACTGTTAGAAGCTTGACCAATATCTTTTATTTACCTCTACTTAAAGTTACAAATATCGATTTTAGTTAATAGTAACTTCAGATAAAATTTGGGCAATCAAAGATGTAAGACTAAGCAAGATAAAAAAATAAGTTACACTTACCTAAAAGCTAATATAAATAGACATAGTATATAATAGCCTCCACATGTAAATAAGTAAGCATACTTCATGTCATATTTGATACTGTTACTTAAAGGCACTGCAACTTGTTCATTGGTGTAGTATCCATAGTATAATTCTGTGTCATTAAACCAACCCTGAAATAAAATAAACCTTATTGGTAACTTATAAGAATACAAAATTCTCTTTTCATAATGGTTAATCACTGACTTTTTTAACCTTAGACCTGCGCCTAGATCAAGAACCTTGCATGTGTATTCAATGAATTAGATTTATACAAAAAACTGGAGCAATCCATTAATATAATTCTGAAATATTGTAAATTTATCATTCTTGAGTATCAACATGCTGTCTGTCCTTGTAAGAGGGTTGATATCAATTAAAATATACTTTTTCAACTTGTCTCATTATAAAATGTTTAATACAAATTATTGCTTCTTTAACTCTGAGAATAATGACAGTTGGGGTTTGTGATCTGTTTGATCAGCCCTTATACAACAGTATGATAATCTTAGTTTACATTACAATTTATTTTCCACTAAATCAGGCAGCTCATTCCATTCCATCAATCCTCAATTACTATAAAACTCTTTCAGTGAATTAAATACAGGTAGTACAGCATATTTTATATCTTCTACTTACACCTCCTGTTAGAAGTTCTTCCCCTGAGAATGGCACAGGATATGATGTGACATTGGTATTAGTACTATTAGTTACTGTTGGGTTGTAGCGGAATAATATTTGTGGTAACACTACAAATCCAAACGTCAATATGAACACAGGTATATTCAGCAGAAAAATCCATTTTAGAAACAGGAAGTAAGATGTCACACCTGTGCCGAAATGTCCTTCTACCTTCTTCATTAAACTTTTCCATAACTCTAATGAATATCCAAATTCTTTTAGGTTGTTTTTGAAATGTATCCATGTCTACAAAAAATTAAAAAGTAAACTTTGACATAGAATACATTTCCAACATAGAGCACATGATCTGATAGGACATCCAACAGAATATTTTCATGACTGAAGGCCTCATAAGTAAGAACTTCCTTTAAAAGGGGTTAGATATAATCATCATAAAAACATTTTTGGCAATCTAGATTTTATTTTTTTCTTAATTTGTAGTAGTAGATGAAACCTAGATAATAATAAAAAGCTGATTAAATGGTTGATAGTACTTTTCAAATCAAAGATAAGGTCAAAATGGTAAAAGGGCACCTTGTTAACAGACATCTACAATTACTATTAATTGCATACTTCTTTTAGGGCATACACATTAAAGTATACACTAACTAGTAATAACCTACCATGCCAACTCTGTATTTCATATGTTTCCAAGTTCCTAATTTTTCTTGGTGTTTTTTCCTGCTTAAGGTTCGTTCTTTTCTTTTTTCTGATACATCATGTCTAGAGAAGTAAATAAAAGAAACACAGCTTTTTACAAAATCATAATCAAGTAAAAGCAACAACAAAATTTTAAATACATTTTGTACTCCGCATTCATTTTTTTATGCTTCCCATATAATGTGCTATTTTATTTCTTTGTTCAAGTTAGTCCAGGTATTTTTTGTTAGTTGTGCTTTTTTACTTTTATGACATACATTCTAGACAGTCAAAGGATTGCAGTTCTGTACACACAAAAACAAGTTTAACCATACAAGTGTTAGGTGGTTAGAGTGGTTTGTTTGACTTTATTTTTGGTAAATTCTGTTGTTCTTATTATGTATCATTAATTGTGAAACTTCTCAAAATCAGTCGCCCGTCAGACAGAATACAGCTGGTTTTAGGGGAGGCAGGTTTGTACTCCTAATACAGAAATGTTGAATTACTTTATCTGTCTTTTGTCTGTGAGATGGTGTGATGACATTCCCCTGAGGACCTCATTTGTTCTGATATCTCCATCCAATTCATCCATCAGTTCTTCATTCCTTGCCATAGAATTAGTCAGATCATTTGTTGGTCTATGGGTATGGGGGAATCCACGTAGAGATCCATGTAATGGTGTCTTTTGGCTCTTCCTCCTTGCCCTGATAGATTTACCTGTGTCACTTACCAGTCGATCTGTAAAAAGAACAATAATCAAATTAAATGCTACTTTTATATGTATTGCAGCAATTCAGTGGGTCCATTACATACATAGTTTGGTCTGGTAATGTGGTCACCTTTAATCAGCCTCAAAAAGAGTTGTCTCAATGGCCAATCATACCACATCTTTTAATTTCTATAATAAACAAAAACCTTAGGCATGTAAAAGAAAGTATAAATAAAACAATATGTTGTTCTAATGAACCAAATAGTTAAAGTAAAAGAACTTAAAAGAACAACTGCAATATTGGTTTTTTTTTTGTTACATGTAACAACACCTTCATATCTTCCCCCTTCTCAAAGAATGATTCACATCACACAACTAAAATGTCTTAAAATATATTATGACTTAGAGCCTGATAACTTAAAAATATAAAGATTCAAATAATGTAAAAGATGTTTTCCTCTAACTAGCTTTTCCTGAAAATAAATTAAAAAAAAATAAAATATGAGAATGGTAAATACTGAAATGTATGATTTAAAGTAGGAAAAAAAAATCATTTAACTATTCCTTAAAAGAATATAAGTATTATTACATGTATTCTATTTTTTTCTGATAATACAATGCACTTTTTCAGCCTCCTGCTTCCCAGACAGTTGGTTTAAATGTAAACGGGAATCCACAGTATACATCCTGGGCAACTGAGGAAATTGTAAACAGGAAATATTTGGAATAAACAAGTATCAATTTAAAAAAATAAAATTATTCCTTACCAAGTTGCCTGCTAGGTAATTCACTAATGAGCTCGGCAGCATCTCTTGCTGATCCATATCTTGCCCAGCTATGCCCACTCCCAGCACCCTCATCAGAGTGTCGCCTATCTAAAGGAATTCTCCCATCCATATTTATTACTTGATGATTTGGATCTCTTCCTATGCTGTCATCTAAATATCCTGGATTAACTGAGAAAGACATAATATTCATTGTATTAAGTTAAAATGTTTCTCATCAGTATACCATTATTCACAATATATATTCTTAACATTATGTCTGAGTGTTTATATTAAATGTTGAAACCTAACAACCTGTTGAACAAGTTTCTATTATCTAAATTAAAATTAAAAATAAATAAAGTTACCAAGGAAAAACTACTAAATATATATTAGCTTTCTAATAACATCTTTCTGGAGCTCTATATATATTTTGATTGACACTTTCAAAATGAATAAAAGATTATATTAGATATTTTCACCTAACACTAAATAAGGACCCTATTTCATTATCTATACAACTTTGTTTTTTTTTTCAAGTTATTATAATATTATTGAAGTAAATCTGCTTATTCTGCTATTATAGGAAATATATTTTTTTCTTTGTTTGACTGGTGGTATCAACAGCACACATGCAGTAACCATAAGTCATCATTTTAATATTATTCAAGACAAAAGCAAGCTATAATTCTTTAGGATTAGGGTGACATCCTACCATCCAACTATTGAATGGGAAATAAACAGGTCAGGAATTGGTCTGGTACATGTCTCTAGATTTAAAAAGATAATGTTTCGACATAAGTGATCAAATTCAATATTGTGTCTAGATAAGTGTTACAATGTGTTGTAGTGGTAACATGACCATTTCATTTAAATGTTAATTGTAACTATATATACCAAGTGGTACCAACAATGCAACAACTTCATATGTTGTAACATGGGATTCATAATGAAATATCAAGATCAGGTCAATAAAAATATTTGACTTACTTTGAGACATTTCCACGGCTTCATCCCGCCTCCTCCAGGATGGATCACCACGAGGGTCTCGTGACATTTTGTCTTTTCCTCAAAACTTAATCACATGGCCTTATCTGTGAAAGAATATGCTGTATTATTTACACATTATACATTTTGTAGAGGGTTATATTTTCAAGCAAAGTGTCTCCAAGACAGGTGAAGATTTACATACCTTTATACATGTTATATTGCCCTTTAAATATTTGAACGGAATCATATATCATCTTGATACCACACTGTTTATCAATACATATATCAATTACATTGCACTAAGAAAAAAAACAGAGGAGATCAAAATCTCAAACCATTTACAATACAATTTATTGGATAATTTAATTTGAGGCTTTAAACTAATGTTATAAAATTAAGAACATTGAAGACATGTGTACCTAAACTAAGCTCTAGAAACATATATATGAAAATGATAAATTTAGTCTGCAAAAATGTTATCCATGTATTTAGGTACATGTAGGAGAGGGTTTATTCTAGGTAAAACTTACATGTACATGTACATGGACAAAAACATTTTGTATCATAAAGTAGGGTCAACAAATATGTTTCAAAAGTTTAACATGAATCATATAAATAAACCATACAAAAATATCCTTAAAATTGTTACTTACTTTATATTTAAATATTATTTGGATTTTTGAGATCTGAATATCATTGTCTTACCCGCTTCAGTAAAGTATGATCTATCCACATTCATTTAATACTGTCTTACCCGCTTCAGTAAAGTATGATCTATCCACATTCATTTAATACTGTCTTACCCGCTTCAGTAAAGTATGATCTATCCACATTCATTTAATACTGTCTTACCCGCTTCAGTAAAGTATGATCTATCCACATTCATTTAATACTGTCTTACCCGCTTCAGTAAAGTATGATCTATCCACATTCATTTAATACTGTCTTACCCGCTTCAGTAAAGTATGATCTATCCACATTCATTTAATACTGTCTTACCCGCTTCAGTAAAGTATGATCTATCCACATTCATTTAATACTGTCTTACCCGCTTCAGTAAAGTATGATCTATCCACATTCATTTAATACTGTCTTACCCGCTTCAGTAAAGTATGATCTATCCACATTCATTTAATACTGTCTTACCCGCTTCAGTAAAGTATGATCTATCCACATTCATTTAATACTGTCTTACCCGCTTCAGTAAAGTATGATCTATCCACATTCATTTAATACTGTCTTACCCGCTTCAGTAAAGTATGATCTATCCACATTCATTTAATACTGTCTTACCCGCTTCAGTAAAGTATGATCTATCCACATTCATTTAATACTGTCTTACCCGCTTCAGTAAAGTATGATCTATCCACATTCATTTAATACTGTCTTACCCGCTTCAGTAAAGTATGATCTATCCACATTCATTTAATACTGTCTTACCCGCTTCAGTAAAGTATGATCTATCCACATTCATTTAATACTGTCTTACCCGCTTCAGTAAAGTATGATCTATCCACATTCATTTAATACTGTCTTACCCGCTTCAGTAAAGTATGATCTATCCACATTCATTTAATACTGTCTTACCCGCTTCAGTAAAGTATAATCTATCCACATTCATTTAATACTGTCTTACCCGCTTCAGTAAAGTATAATCTATCCACATTCATTTAATACTGTCTTACCCGCTTCAGTAAAGTATAACCTATCCACATTCATTTAATACTGTCTTACCCGCTTCAGTAAAGTATAATCTATCCACATTCATTTAATACTGTCTTACCCGCTTCAGTAAAGTATAAACTATCCACATTCATTTAATACTGTCTTACCCGCTTCAGTAAAGTATAAACTATCCACATTCATTTAATACTGTCTTACCCGCTTCAGTAAAGTATAATCTATCCACATTCATTTAATACTGTCTTACCCGCTTCAGTAAAGTATAAACTATCCACATTCATTTAATACTGTCTTACCCGCTTCAGTAAAGTATGATCTATCCACATTCATTTAATACTGTCTTACCCGCTTCAGTAAAGTATAATCTATCCACATTCATTTAATACTGTCTTACCCGCTTCAGTAAAGTATAATCTATCCACATTCATTTAATACTGTCTTACCCGCTTCAGTAAAGTATGATCTATCCACATTCATTTAATACTGTCTTACCCGCTTCAGTAAAGTATGATCTATCCACATTCATTTAATACTGTCTTACCCGCTTCAGTAAAGTATGATCTATCCACATTCATTTAATACTGTCTTACCCGCTTCAGTAAAGTATGATCTATCCACATTCATTTAATACTGTCTTACCCGCTTCAGTAAAGTATGATCTATCCACATTCATTTAATACTGTCTTACCCGCTTCAGTAAAGTATGATCTATCCACATTCATTTAATACTGTCTTACCCGCTTCAGTAAAGTATGATCTATCCACATTCATTTAATACTGTCTTACCCGCTTCAGTAAAGTATGATCTATCCACATTCATTTAATACTGTCTTACCCGCTTCAGTAAAGTATGATCTATCCACATTCATTTAATACTGTCTTACCCGCTTCAGTAAAGTATGATCTATCCACATTCATTTAATACTGTCTTACCCGCTTCAGTAAAGTATGATCTATCCACATTCATTTAATACTGTCTTACCCGCTTCAGTAAAGTATGATCTATCCACATTCATTTAATACTGTCTTACCCGCTTCAGTAAAGTATGATCTATCCACATTCATTTAATACTGTCTTACCCGCTTCAGTAAAGTATGATCTATCCACATTCATTTAATACTGTCTTACCCGCTTCAGTAAAGTATGATCTATCCACATTCATTTAATACTGTCTTACCCGCTTCAGTAAAGTATGATCTATCCACATTCATTTAATACTGTCTTACCCGCTTCAGTAAAGTATGATCTATCCACATTCATTTAATACTGTCTTACCCGCTTCAGTAAAGTATGATCTATCCACATTCATTTAATACTGTCTTACCCGCTTCAGTAAAGTATGATCTATCCACATTCATTTAATACTGTCTTACCCGCTTCAGTAAAGTATGATCTATCCACATTCATTTAATACTGTCTTACCCGCTTCAGTAAAGTATGATCTATCCACATTCATTTAATACTGTCTTACCCGCTTCAGTAAAGTATGATCTATCCACATTCATTTAATACTGTCTTACCCGCTTCAGTAAAGTATGATCTATCCACATTCATTTAATACTGTCTTACCCGCTTCAGTAAAGTATGATCTATCCACATTCATTTAATACTGTCTTACCCGCTTCAGTAAAGTATGATCTATCCACATTCATTTAATACTGTCTTACCCGCTTCAGTAAAGTATGATCTATCCACATTCATTTAATACTGTCTTACCCGCTTCAGTAAAGTATGATCTATCCACATTCATTTAATACTGTCTTACCCGCTTCAGTAAAGTATGATCTATCCACATTCATTTAATACTGTCTTACCCGCTTCAGTAAAGTATGATCTATCCACATTCATTTAATACTGTCTTACCCGCTTCAGTAAAGTATGATCTATCCACATTCATTTAATACTGTCTTACCCGCTTCAGTAAAGTATGATCTATCCACATTCATTTAATACTGTCTTACCCGCTTCAGTAAAGTATGATCTATCCACATTCATTTAATACTGTCTTACCCGCTTCAGTAAAGTATGATCTATCCACATTCATTTAATACTGTCTTACCCGCTTCAGTAAAGTATGATCTATCCACATTCATTTAATACTAAGGATATATTCCATAAATTCTCAAAATAGTCAATTTTGTAAACACTCCATAAAAATAATAACAATGGACACCATAACAATCTATTATGCCTGCAGGTCAGGTGTTATAAATTTTTAAATCTAAAAGTAACACAATACATTTGTACCCATATACTGAACCTGTGACATTTTTTACAATACATCATCAACTTACATGAGGACATTACGTTAAATTGTGTCCAGTCACTTTTAATAATCGGTAGTTTATTAAATTGTCACGATTTAACTCCACATTTAAACCTGGGTTGTGTCATTAGACTCAATACACAAATCACTTCCTTATATGTTTTTTAAATACCTGTGACTACTTTCAAATCTTAAAAGATAGCACGATTTTTATTTAGATACACATTGTCAATCATAAATTGTATCAAGGAGTTATAAATATTTATTTTTAATACAATAGTCTAAATGATAGAATTGTCTTTGTTTTTTTTTATTTATTGTTTGTTTGATTATACATAATACTTGTATGCATGGTTTAAACTTAAAATGTGAAGAAAAAAATAACCACACATATATATAAAATAATAATAATGATAATTTTATAAAATTGTCACATACTAATGTTGTCTACAAAGTTGTATACATGTACAATACATGATGAAGAAATCTTTTATTTCAATCTTTCATTTTTATATATTCAATTTTGTTACAAAAAGTCACATTTAATTATAATAAAAATGATAAAAGCACATTAATTTCATTACCTTTTCAACAAATTAGTCTAATTAATTTGTCATAATTAATCAGTCCATTAAAAATTCATGTCATTTTCCTGATTTCCAATCAAAAATGAAATGGAACAGTAATCAAAACTATTCAGTGTATGTACATTGTAAATACTAAGTAACCAACTAGTTTCTTTCATGTCACTTTAGACTTTATCAGAGTGTAGATTAGACAGTGTTATTCGTGTTAGTACATCTGTTGGTGAAATATCAATTGAAAGAATGAATTTTTTTGTAAGTAGTTTTTCGTTTGATTCATAATATGTTCTATTTTTAGTTGATGATTTGCACATTATACAATTTGAAATTCTAAAAGAGCATAGCCATGCATTCTTGGCTAAGGGGCTTAGTTAGTCCATAAACTTTGTACTGAATTATCATTTCTTATCAATTTTCCAGAATTCAAAATTATTTCTGATTGAAATTGTAAATCTTTGTTTAGATATTATTAATGCTATTCTGGTATTATTACCTAGATGGTTGTCGTTTTGTCAATCATACCAACTCTTCTTATTTTCATATTAAAAAGAAAAATTACATTTGAAAAATTTCAATTTCCACAGTCATTGAATCATTAGTTAAATGGCATGGTCTCACTTCTCCCTGAAACAGACCAGCTACATGGACATGGTGACATGCATGATGCTAAATTTCAGCATTGTTGATAAGTAATCAGCACAAGTGAAATTATTCTATTACAAATTATTTCAAACAGAATAGTTTCAACAAGGACCCTTGCCACAACATATACTTATTTTGTTCAAGGGCAATAACTCCAATCTTTTTTAGTTCTGTTAAACATTTCATAAAAAAATGACAATAATTGAAGTGCCAGGAAGCACATGCACTTAAAAAGCAATTTTTATAAACAATTTTATTTCCTTGGCACTAGTGTGAAAATAGGTCAAAGTCTTAAATAGCTAGTCTGAATGTTTGTGACTTATCACCAATGTAGAATGTTTACATTATGTAGTTTCAATTATTGAGTAATTTGGAACCTACTTCCCAAGTCTAGACAAATGAGAAAGTATCCCCCCTTACAATTTCATAGAGGTACACAACTCCAAGATATGTGCAATCTGTGAAGATTAAAAGATCTGGGTAGAAAACTGTGGAAGGTGTTGAGTATTCAAAACTTGTAACCTCTTTTATACCTTATAGTTACTTTCACCTAATAGTTTTAAAAGAACTACAGATTTTGAAATAATTGATTTTAACCCAATGTTTTCTGATGTTCATAAAAGAGTCCATTTTACAATGAAAATAGATAACGATAATCATCAGAAAAACTTAACTTTTAATCAAAAGGTAGACCAACATGTACGTTGGAGGTCAGATAAAACAAATGAATTTATTCAAGAAATAAATGATGATCCCAATAACTCATTGAATGAACTTAACATCATGTTGAATAAAATGAATGAAAACACACAGGTTAATGTCGATCAGATAAATAGTTTTATAGATAACCTATGTAAATTCTTAGTAAATAGCGCCACTGACGTTTTTAGTGATAAAAAAAATAATAGGTCTAAAAGGTCACTTAAATTAAATACAAAACCTTGGTTTAATAAAGAGTGCAGAGAAAAAAGAAATGCATTTCATCGGGTTAAAAATACATATAAGCATAAAAAATCTGCAGATATCAAACAACTTTTAAGCACTTAGATTATAAGAAAACACTAAATCAAAATTTTGGTAAGTATCAAGAAAAATGTGCCTCTGAGCTTAGATCACACTCGAAATCTGACACAAAAGCCTTTTGGAGGACTCTTAAAAAATATTCCGATCAAACTAAACAGAACCCTCCAATTCCTATTGACACAGTTTACGAATATTTAAAAAAATTGAATCAATATTGATGCAGCTGATGATGCTATTGATATTGATTTTAACTCTATTTGTGATGATGCTTTGTATGATTCAATTTTGAACGATGAGATTACGGAAGCTGAAATAACTGATGCAATAAAAAATTTAAAGAATAACAAATCACCAGGATTAGTTAATATTTTAAAGGAGTATATAAAACATTCAACTCCAGCATTGGTACATATTTACTGTAAAATATTTAACATTGTTTTAGAAACCGGAATAATCCCAGAGCACTGGACTACTGGTATAATACGACCAGTTTTTAAAAACAAAGGGGATACCATGGATCCTGATAACTTCAGAGCAATAACATTAATAAGCTGTTTAGGAAAAGTCTTTTACATCAATAATTAATTCTAGGTTAACCTTTTTTGCAAATGAAATTTCCTTAATTTCATACAACCAAGCTGGATTTCGAAAAGGTCACTCTACAAACGATAATTTATTCGTATTGCATGCCTTAATATCACTCTATCAATCTTTTGGAAAAAAACTATTTTGAACGTTTGTTAATTTTCGAAAGGCATTCGACACTGTATTGAGAAGTGGTCTGTGGAAAAAACTACAGAACAGTGGTATAAAAGGGAAAATATTTACTGTTACTTTTAATATGTAAAACAATATTAAATCATGTGTAAAATACAACAACCAACAGTCAGAATATTTTCCCTGTCTAACTGGTGTAAGACAGGGGGAAAATCTATCTCCCTTTCTCTTTTCTATTTTTTTAAATGACTTATAAGAAAAATTCTTTATTGATTAAGGTGGATGTCCCCTTGAAATAGTTAAAAGAAAAATGTAAAAATTAGTTAAATTCAATTATGAAACTGTTTGCCATACTGTACGCTGATGATACCGTCATTCTGGCGGATTCAACAGAAAGTATGCAAAATGCACTAAATATTTTTCAGAACTACTGTGATTTATGGAAACTTGAAGTTAATCAAGCTCAAAAAGCATTATACAGCTTGTACAAAAGTATTAGAATTCAAGCCATCCCATTAGATTTACAGCTTAAAATGTTTGATGCCATGGTAGAGCCTATTCTTTTATATGGCTGTGAGATTTGGGGATATGAAAACCTGAAAATTTTAGAACAAATTCACTTAAATTTTTGTAAACGTATTCTAAGAGTAAGATCTTCAACGCCTAACTATATGGTATGGAGAATTAGGCAGATTTCCATTAGAAATAAAAGTCAAAATAAGAATTACATCATTTTGGAGAAGGATAATGCATGGTGACAAATTAAGTAGTAATATGTATAGATTATTATTAAGTTTAATGCAAAATAGCGGTGAATCATTCAAATGGCTGAACTTTATAGAATCAATATTTAATGATACAGGACTAGGATATGTGTTTGTCAATCAAGATAGTGCTGACTACAAACATCTGATAAAACAGGTTTTACAAAACCAATATATACAAAAATGGCATCAAGATGTCCAATTATCTTCCCGAGGACTCAGGTGTATTTTATTCTAGTTATAAAAACTGTTTTGATTTTGAAAATTATCTAATAAAAATACCGAAAAATGCAAGAATCTGGATGACAAAATTAAGAATGTCTAAAATAAAAATTCCCATTGAAACTGGGCGTTGGCACAATATTCCGGCGGAGGACCGAAAATGTCACATATGTAAAGAAAGTGTAGGAGACGAATTTCACTATCTTTTTATATGCAAGTCTCCTCAACTGGTTATTTTTAGAGAACAACATATCCCTAGTTATTATACGAAGCCTTCAAGTAAACAGAAATTATCTGTAATGTTATCTTACTGTAATGTTAATTTATATAGATAGGTGGCATCCTTTATCAAAAAGCTGAATAACTTATTGTGATATGTATATTAATTTGTCTTACTTTTTTTTTATTGTTGTTTTTTTTTTTTTTTTTTTAATTTTATTATTTTTAATTTAGTTTTTTTCTAATTATATATATATATATATATAATGTAACCTTTGTATTATAAATCATGTTTACCATTGTATATATGTACCTCACGTTACACATTTATGTGTCTGAGCGTTGCTTTACAATAAAATCTTGAATCTAGTTTATTTATGTATGTTCTCTCTAACTATGTAATTGTATTTTTATGCGAAATAAAGTATTCGTATATATATAATATATTTATAAATTTGGCTGAAAAATGACTAAGTTCCCATGTCTTGAAAAATAAGGAAAAAAAATTCCTCACACAATTCCATAATAGCAGATGCAGAACTTCAAAATATGTGCAAACTTCCTGTGAATCTTTAAAGTATCTGGGTAGAAAACTGCAGTGGGGGTTGTTTTGATAACACAAATTAGGTACACACTCTCCCCCCACTCGGTCCATGATCATCCAATCCACACATCACCATGCATGTACAATGTACTATAAATATGTATAAAAGCCTTGGACCAACCCAGCCAAGAAGACAAGGAAATGTGGAGTAAACTGTTGAGATAGCAAGTTTTGCAACCCAACAACACAAAAGTAAAATGTCATCGAGAGTTGAATGATTACATAGTTCTATATTCTTTAACATGTGCAGAAGGTGTTAAAAAGTCACTCAAACGAGAAGGTTCAGGGGCGGATCCAGCCATTTTAAAAAGGGGGTCACCACCCAGGACAAAAGGGGGGGTCCAACTATATGTCCCCATTCAAATGCATTGATCGACCAAAAAAAAGGGGGAGTTCCAACCTTCCGGACCCACAACCCCCGCTGGATCCGCCATTTTACATATCGGTCATAATATGATCCTACAAATGTAGTAAAATATTAAGGTTTGATAATATCTTTTTAGATTGTTAAAAAGGCTTATTGTGCATACCATTTCAATATTAAACAGAAAATGCACTAACTGTGTGAAATTTAGTCCAATGAAAACATAAAACAATAATGTTCAATGTACTATAGTATACATATGTATAAAAGCATTGGACCAATCCATCCAAGAAGACAAGGAAATGTGGAGTAAACTGTTGAGATAGCTCAATAAAGTAACCACATTATTACTAACATTCAACAAACACATGTTTTATCTTAAAAAAGATATATTTTGTCATAGAATTACCAATTATGAATACAAGTGATAAATGTGATTTATTTGATGTGAAGTGCTTTAAGGTATAAATGTATGTGAAGTTTGCAGTTACTGGGAATGCCAGTGGCACCACTTTTTTATTCCCCTTTTTGCATTCTATACATTTTTTGTACTTTTCTTTGTTGAAATGAATACAATAATGATGAATTTGAAGTAACAGATTACAAATTGGATACACTAGCATCACTCATTATATAGTTTAAATAAGAGTTAAAATTATTAAAAGATAATAGCAAACTTGTATGTATTTTACACATGTCAATTTCCATATGGTTCAATTCAGTTACTATGACCAAGGATTTGTAAGGATAGTTAGGCTATAACTATACAAATCCTCGCTATGACCCAACAAGGATTTGTATACACAATAAAATTGGTTATATTATAAATTAGCAGTGGCGTAGCTGGGTCATTTTTACGTGTACGCCTGAACCTTGGCGAGGAATATGAGATGTGCCAAGCGCTCAATATTAAAGCACCTGCTGGAAGTGGGTTCGAAAGGGACGAAGCCCCCGAAAGCTATCGATAATGAGATACCGTAATGATTCCTGTCAGTAAAAAATCATTGATAGCAACATACTTTTGAATCTAAATGGTTTATTTGTTTTGGTTAAATTTTGTAATGTGTTAACTTATATATCGTGTTAAACTGGAAGCTAGCCTAATGGAAATTGGTTTTAGAGAAAACGTCCTCACCAATATTACTTTTGAATAAGTTTAAAGGGTACCGTGAGAGAGATTACAATCGGCAGTAGCACCTTTTAATGAACACAAACAAAAATATTTCTAAAATATGCAATATAAAAAAAAATTGGAACACCTAGGATTTCTTCCCTTAAAAAGTGAATCAATTTATCATTCCTTTAAAGGGATTTTAAAAAAATCAAAAATTTTCTTTTATTATTTTCTCTTGATCTGGAATATTTCACGACAACCTATGAAGGTTTATAAATTGAGCATGTAAAACAATTAATTGCGTAAAGAAGAGTCCGGCTATCTGTCTATCAGAAAAGAACAGAAAAATTAACGCAAACAAATGCTTTCAAAATTTTAGCTTTAGACATTAGTCATAGAAAAAGCTTCTTCGGCAATTTCATAAAATTCGATGAATGCTCGACAAGTAGTTAATATAATTGAGAAATAACAAAATGTAGGCCCAAACTGCGACCACTTATTAATTGCAGAAAGAAAAACATTTTGTCCTTAAAATGCGGGAAAATTAAAGATATAATTGCATTATTATATTGCTCTGAATATACTCTTTTGATCATAAACAGTTTCTGTCCAACTTTCGTAAAATTTCAAGGAGAGTCATTTTAAAAATAGACTTTATCCACATTCGGAACCTAAATATTGACCCCGCTTTGTCTCGCTTTTGGGATATAAATCGCAGGCTCAACAAAAATACAGACGGCATATCGAATCTTAACAGATAGTGAATTGCTTTAAATATAAGAAAAGTACGTAAAATATAGTAGATTCAGACTTTTACAAAAATTCGAACAAATATATTAAATGACCCTTTTTTCTTATTCTATGTCGATTATTTGTTTTATTTTGAAAATTCAAGTGTACGCCCGGGCATTTTGACGTAAACGTAGCTACGCGCATGATTAGTGTCAGTATACTATATATGTTCCTGCATTGATTCAACTTCAGAGTTTACATCATTTTCCTTTAAATAGCTAAACAATCCTATCTTATTTGCTGCAGCCTAAGTGAAACATTAAATGAGATTGAAATAGCCACTTGCAAGTGAATAAATCATCATGATCAGCGATGGTTCTTAGCTTATTTTGACAAGAATTATTGAATCAAATTAACCTGACTGCTAAAAGCATATTATTATTTTCCTTATTGACTTTCATTCAGGATTGAACCAAATAAAATCATACTTTATTTCTTTAATTTCTCGATCAAAAGTCAAAATGTAGCTAATAAATAAAAGGGGGGTTGTAAACTTTAGTCTTTACCTGAAATTAAAAACTTGTACTTATACGGGGGTAAACGATTTTAAAGACAGGTTGTCTCCTTTGAATCTTAAACTTAACTTTTATTTAAATTAGAAATGAAGAATAGTTACCTGTAATCAACAAGAATACTTTTCAGTAAGCGACTTCAAAACACAGGAGGTTGAAATCCTATCAATGAGGGTCTATAAATATGTCAACTCGACTATCACAGTAGAGCTTCTCTCGTAGAGAGAAGCGAATTG
This sequence comes from Mytilus trossulus, assembly GCF_036588685.1. Classification (NCBI taxonomy): domain Eukaryota; kingdom Metazoa; phylum Mollusca; class Bivalvia; order Mytilida; family Mytilidae; genus Mytilus; species Mytilus trossulus. Next base: position 64,003,346 of record NC_086379.1, read on the forward strand.
AGAGAAGCTCTACTGTGATAGTCGAGTTGACATATTTATAGACCCTCATTGATAGGATTTCAACCTCCTGTGTTCAAAATGTCAACAATGAACAAATCCACTTCCGGATAATTAAACAAGGGAGATAAACCATTACAAAATTCCAAACATGTCCTAACCAGTGTCAGAGATTTTGTTTTCATGTAAAACTGTGGTATTTGTATCTACAGGGAACGACGATAGTGAATTTCGGTAATGTATAATATTTATTTGCAAATAATGATTCAAAAACAGCGAAAGTGATCAATGCAAATCAGCACAAATTCAATATGAATTTCTTATTTAAAAAAAAGGGGGGGATATATATGTATACATGTTCATTCAAACACGCTGCAGCTCCCAAATTGTTTGAGATCAAATATGCCAAATGGGATCTTTGTTTTGACAAAAATTGATAGCACACAAAAAGTTGTGCTATCTATTTCGTGGAGAGAAGAATATTTTTATTATTTAAATAGTCACTTTATCATGTTGTCATATAATGTTTTAGTCCAAATAATTATGACGTCTTGAAAGGCTAAAGGCTATAGCTATAGCCTTTCAAGACGTCATAATTATTTGGACTAATAATGTGTATGTAATATTTTTTTATTCTGTGGATTTTTGTATAATAAAATCCCAAATAAACTCATACTACAACAACCTGTTGATGGATAAGTTGAGATCTATTGATGATAATAGTAAATTATTTTTTTATAAAGGACTTGATCCAATCTACAGATCTATTGATCAAACCTTACCTCTCTAACTCAAACTACAAAACTTAGAATTATTGACCATTCATTACTAATTGAAAAAGGAAGGCATTTTAAAATTCCTCAGGAAGAGATTTTTGCATTAATGCAAAGTACTAGGTGATGAGAAACATTTCTTAATAAATCGTTCTCACAATTCAAATATATTAGATTAACATATTTTAATTGCATTAACAGAGAAAATAATCCATTTGCTAATCTCACTGACAATGACAAAGTTATATATATCAACACCAACACAAGTGAATAAACTAGGATTCTTTTTTACAAAAATGTCAATGGAATTGAGAACAGGGGACCCTTTAACATTTACCTGAGCTTGTTGAGTTACTTAGTTGTTGTCTTTATTTGTTTTTGTTATATGTCAAAACTGTAAAGTTTATATGGAAATAAAACTTTGACTTTTGAATTGAATTGAATTATAATGATGGTTTAGCTGTTTAGGGATCTCCTGTAGTTGGTGAACACAACACTGGTATAAAAATTTTGTACATTTGTACCAGTATTGAAAAAACAATGAAAAAAACAGCAATACTGGTACATTTTTAATATACATTTGTACCAGTATTGTAGTTGTCTTGTTGACTCTACTTTCAGGTGTATAATGGAAACAGGAGATCCCTGTTTAGTTTAGACATAACTTTAATTTTTTTTCTTTAAAAGTTCTTCCATTAATGCATGGTGTTGTATACATTGCTCAATAAAATCAGTAGTCTTTGCTCCATGTCATTATTATACACATGTACAATGTACATGTATGCTGAGGCTACACTGTTTCTGGGTCTGTTTGCCCCAAAACACCTTCATGCCTATTCATGTTCACCCCCTTTCACCTTCCCACCCTACAGGTTTGCACATTTACTGGTTTTGTGTCTAATAATTTGGTAATCAAGTTTTGGTCAATGTATTGCTATAAATATTTCTTTTTTCATTGTTACAAAGTAAAGAGAGATTCTGACATTTCTTTTGTGTTGAATAAATCTTAATCATGTTTTGGTTAGTGAATTGCTATGGAAAAAAAATCGTTGTTTCTGGATAAAGTGAGATATGACACGTTTTTTTTTTGTGTTGAATAAATCTAAATCATGTTTTGTTTGGTGTATTGCTATATTTAAAAAAATATTTTCTAAATAAAGTGAGATTCTGACATAATTCTGTTTTGGATGTCTTTTCTTTTGTTTAGTTTAAACATATTTATTTATAGTGGATTGGGAAACAAGTTTTGCAACTTATATTAATCCCCTTTCACTCTGCGGGTGCGAGTGCTTCCTTGTAGCAGCATTAGCCTACACTTTTTAGAAATCTACAATGGTGTCTTTAACGTGCAAGAGATATGGCTCTCTCTTAACATGGGTCAGCCATTTACATATGTATTGTCCCCTTCCGACTGACTATCATCATTTCCTTAAGACCATACTCGCAAATGGTGTCAAGGGAGAGCCGAAAATTGAGTTCCTGAAATTTTCATCCCCAATGGGAATCAAACCAGGAAACTTTGTGTTAGTAGTCTGATGCACTAGCCACTACACCACGGCTCTCATCTTTTCTTATGTATTTTTCATTTAAAAATTCTTCAATATTTTACTCATACATGTACCTAGCTAAAATCATGCAGTAGCTGTGTATAAATACAAATTAACAGTAATCATACATATTTAAATGAACATTTAATTAATCATCAAATTGATAAAAAAATAATAATAAAAAATCATACCATAATTCCTCTATTTTTATTCAGGAAAATATATTTTTTTTTATACATATAATTTTTTTTATTAATTCATCTGGAATTCAAATTAAAAAAAAGAAGGGGGGAAACGTGTGAGGTGCAAACATGTAGGGTGTGAAAGGACCTGATACTCAACTGCACTCTACAGTGTTATAGTACTTCTTATTCAATTTATAGATTTTAATTGTTTAAATCAAATTATATTTAAACCAAAAATATATGATACATGTACAATGTACTTTATTCTTCAATGTAATATTTTTTTCTGGGTATTTTCCCAAGCAATCAGCAATGACATTATGTTGGAATGTAATTATTTTGAACACAATAAATAAGACTTAACACAATGCATGTGTATAAAACTTTCAAAGGGTGAGATATGATACAAGTAGAATAAATTATTTGAAAAAAAACTACCCAGAAAACATACATTTCATATTTTGATTTTATCAAATGAACATTTTGATCATTACTTAATGTTTGTTGCAATGTTTCATTTTGGATTATTTGCAATGTATTTGTTAATTTGTATGAGGTAATAAATATGAAATGTCAGTTTTAGACTAAGACAAAACATTAAAGTTTTAATTATACTTTTATAGAAAATGCCTCTTAACTTGTTTGGTAACAAGTTTTCTCCAAAGAAGACTCCTCCAAGGAGAGCACAGTCTTTATCTAACATCAACTTAGATGCAGACCAGGCCAGAGAAGAGTTTGGACCAAATATTGGACCTGTGAAATTAAGACTAGGGGGCAATGAGGTTAATTTTGAAAATGGAATGTGGATTCAAGGTAATTTGTTATTAAGTCAGCAGTGGAAAATGTACACTGCTGTATACAAATAAGGTGTATTGAATGGTACACCAGAGATTAAAGGATGAGTATGTAAACAACTACATGTCACTGTATGATCTTAAACAATGAGCAAATACCATACAATATTAGAAGCAGTTTAAAAGTTAGATCTAACTACTTGATTTATGCTAAATGAAAAAGATAAATGTGAAAAGAATCACCAAAAATTACTAATCGCCAAAAATTACTAGATTACAAGCTTGGTACAGTCACATAAAAATGTGGCATGGTTAAACATATTTGTAAGCACTAAAGAGGGGCGTCAAAAGGGGGGGGTATCTTCAAAGAAGAATGTGAAATAAAATTGCTATTTCACAATGAATGAATCTTTTTTACGGCTGCACATGAATTAAAAATTGCAAAACACGTTGCACGAAAATTACGCTTTACCACCCTCACTATTTTCACGGCTGCACATGAAATAAAAATGGCAAAACACGTTGCACGAAAATTACGCTTTACCACCCTCACTATTTTCACGGCTGCACATGAAATAAAAATGGCAAAACACGTTGCACGAAAATTACGCTTTACCACCCTCACTATTTTCACGGCTGCACATGAAATAAAAATGGCAAAACATGTTGCAAGAAAATAACGCTTTACCACCCTCACTAAAGTATCCCCATATCTTGGATAATGGTGTAACAGGTCGAGAACTCTAGATTTTCTGACGTCAGAATATATTTGCATAGTAATTTCCAAAACACAAGGCCAATACGGCCTTGAAAAACTGACCAATCGACTCAATGAACTACAATGCATTGTGTGCTACAACGAGTAAACTACTACTTAAAACACGTGGAATTAGTGGGAAAACCGTCAACTAATATATTGTCTGGGACTCTCATTACCAATGTTTTTATTCTGCAAATATATTTACTGTAAAATATATAACTTAATCTTCAATTTGCATGCTCAGATAAAAAAATATTGTATACTGGCTTCACGATTCGACTATCTTTTTCGCCTTGCAAAAGTAGTTGAACCGGTTTTGTGCATTGTTATGAATTAAACCAGCATTAATTTCACGACATGAAACAGTGAAATATCCAATGAAGTGACCACTGTCCAGTAAGAAAATCATATGAGCTCTTTTAAACCGGTATAATGTCATTCCAAAATAATTTCTGCCTAGAAAAACATGAAAACTTTCATTGAAACACTTCTTTCTTTACTGAATGTGTAAAAATTTTATCTGGACCTGAACAAAAAGTAAGAACAGGACCTGAACAAAAAGTAAGAACATCATAATATTCAGTATGCTAAAAATAAGTGTTATGAAAGTGGCAGGGGCGAGTCCAGCCATTTAAAAAGGGGGTCCTAACCCTGGACAAAAGGGGAGAGGCTTCGTGCTACAAGTTCCCATCCAAATGCACTGATCGTTTAAAAAAAGGGGATCAATCCCCCCGGAACCCCGCCCTCATGGAGCGGGTACAGTATACATATCATCCATCGATAATCTCCGTTTGTTGCTAATTTTATCACAAAATATACCTCAGAGATTTTTTATCGTTCGGCTACTGTCCTGTTGACATATGTAAAATATCTCCAATATTAAAAGTCCCTGGATCATAGTGGGTGCCATATTACCTATGATTTTTTTTCTAAAACTTGCTTTGTATATAGAAATAAGAAGGTGAGGTATGAGTGCCAAATGAGACATTTTTTCAACAAAGACATAATTCAGTAAAGTAAGCAGTCATAGGTTCAATGCCAAAAAGTAAGCTTTAAATGACCCCAAAATGTCTTGTGTAAAACAATAAAAATAAAAACCCCGGCCCAATTAAATATATAAAAGTAGAAGAAATCTATCCAATAAAAAAAATTTATTGTATAGGAGCCTGTATTTCAGTGGTTGCCGTTTGTTTATGAGTTACATATTTATTTTTCGTTCATTTTGTTTTAATATAATTAAGGCCGTGAGTTTTCTCGTTTGAAATGTTTTACATTGTCGTATTGGGGCCTTTTATAGCTGACTATGCGGTATATGCTTTGCTCATTGTTGAAGGCCGTACGGTGATCTATAAATGTTAATTTCTGTGTCATTTTGGTCTCTTGTGGACAGCTGTCTCATTGGCATTCATACCACATCTTCTTTTTTTATTATAGATCCAACGCTGCAATTTTCACAAAACATACCAAATTTTCCATCTTGTTGCACATACATACATGTTTGGATAACATCATTACAGCTTATTTCCTAATGCATGTAGAGCAAAACTTTGGTTAGCTTGCTTGCTTTGTTTGTATATTGTACAAAATATAAAATATACAAGTTAAACTATGCCTACATATAAATTGTTTAAAGATGTCAATCTTATTTTTCAAAGCTTTTATAAACAACTATACAAACAAAGCAAGCAAGCCAACCAAAGTTTTACTTTGCAGGTATAAGAAATCAGCTGTAATGATTTATTCAGTTTGGCAAAAGTCAGAGCCTGTTAAAAAACAAACAAACTGAAACTACATTGCTGACTTCACTACCTTCAAAACAAAGGGAACAGTTTGGAAGTCTGAAATGTGACAGAAATAATCCTTATAGTTTTTGTTAACACTGCCATGTATTTTAATATTTCTTCGCCTTTTTTACGAACACAAAATTCAAGGATCACACATTTGCCTTATATTATCTATACGAAAATTGCTGTACTCGTGAATATCAGCACCGGCTGTTATCGACGGCTTATTTTACACCAGTTAGTTTGTCTCGTGTGTTATTATGTTTTTTGTCTTTTGTTTCGTTGCTGTCTGGTTGACAAATACATGAAATCTCGGTGCCATCATCAAACATGTTAATGGCTATATATCGGGTAATTCAAATCCTTTTTTCTTAGCATAGAAACAACTCTTCGTTAATCTGAGCATGGAAGTAAAACTTTATATCACGAACTATAAATAAGGATGCACAAAATGAAAAACTAAGCGAAATTGTGAATCCCGCTTTGCACGAAAAAATGTGTTGTATTGCAGTAAATAACACGTGTTCTTGGTTGATTGTAAACACGTAGAAGTCCATCATGCATTGTGACTCATTTAGTGGATTGGTCAAAAACCTAGGTAAAAATAAATTGCGTCACATGTAAATAAACAATTACATGTGCGAGAACATAAGTATGCTAATTTATGCATTTCCATATCAGGTAGTGGTCCTGACCTGTGTAACAGCACAACATTAAACAAACTGTAAAAATTTGTTTCAAAGGGCTTGACACATCAGATCTGTAATAAGCACTAAAGCTGTCTAAAGCAGTTATCAGTAACCAAGACTTAGTATCAATCTAACAGTTATTCAAAGCTAATTCAAAGCTCAATAGTGTCTATCAAATAAATCATGTGTTCACAGTCTTTCATTTTTGTTTCTGAATACTAGAAAATTGTTTATATATTTATATATTCTGTTGATTTATTTTAGAAACTGGAGGTGGTGGTGGGGCCAGTCATAAAGAAGTCATGAAACTAAGAAAAGAAAATCAACAAGTATCAGAAGAAAACAACCTACTCAAACTGAAAATTGATATATTGTTGGATATGGTAAGTCAAAGTTATTGCAACAAGTTGCTCATCATTTTGACTCTGGTAGATATTTGTCTCATTGGCTATTATTCAACATCATATTTTTGATAAGAAATGAAGAATGATTGTGGATCTACAGGGGAAAAAGGGGGGGGGTCCAGCATTGGAACTCCTCCTTATTTTGATGAACAATGCATTTGAATTGGTAAAATAAAAGTTTTGAACCCACCCCTTTTAAAAATGGCTGGATCCATCTCTGTATAATTCACAGAGCAAATAACTAATAAACCAAATGAAGAGGGATCTATCAATCTTTAAATTTCATCCATCAAAGTTTATCAACAGATTTTTTTTGGTACGTTTCTTTAATCTAATCTAATTGAAAATCACATTGAAGTGATAAGGTCACGTAATAGGTCACTCAAGCAAAAAACTTGGGACCGCATTTGATGGGTAGTTTGACCATGGTTTATAATCTTAATGCAGATGATCAAAAGGCAGCAACATAAGAAATGTTCAACCTCATAGTCATCTCTGTAAGTCAATAAACTGTACAATGGAATATTACAAAGAGCTGCGTTCAACCTTTGTAAGTGAATAAATACATAAATTGATTTTTATACGACCGCAAATTTTGAAAAAAATTTCGTCGTATATTGCTATCACGTTGGCGTCATCGTCGTCGTCGTCGTCGTCCGAATACTTTTAGTTTTCGCACTCTAACTTTAGTAAAAGTGAATAGAAATCTATGAAATTTTAACACAAGGTTTATGACCATAAAAGAAAGGTTGGTATTGATTTTGGGAGTTTTGGTCTCAACATTTTAGGAATTAGGGGCCAAAAAGGGCCCAAATAAGCATTTTCTTGGTTTTCGCACTATAACTTTAGTTTAAGTTAATAGAAATCTATGAAATTTTGACACAAGGTTGGTGACCACAAAAGAAAGGTTGGGATTGATTTAGGGAGTTTTGGTTTCAACAGTTTCGGAATTAGGGGCCAAAAAAGGGCCCAAATAAGCATTATTCTGGGTTTTCGCACAATAACTTTAGTTTAAGTAAATAGAAATCAATGAAATTTAAACATAATGTTTATGACCACAAAAGGAAGATTGGTATTGAGTTTGGGAGTTTAGGTCCCAACAGTTTAGGAATTAGGGTCCAAAAAGGGACCCAAATAAGCATTTTTCTTGGTTTTCGCACCATAACGTTAGTATAAGTAAATAGAAATCTATGAAATTTAAACACAAGGTTAATGACCATAAAAGGAAAGTTGGTATTGATTTTGGGAGTTTTGGTTCAACAGTTTAGGAAAAAGGGGCCCAAAGGGTCCAAAATTAAACTTTGTTTGATTTCATCAAAATTGAATAATTGGGGTTCTTTGATATGCCGAATCTAACTGGTGTATGTAGATTCTTAACTTTTGGTCCCGTTTTCAAATTGGTCTACATTAAGGTCCAAAGGGTCCAAAATTAAACTTAGTTTGATTTTAACAAAAATTGAATCCTTGGGGTTCTTTGATATGCTGAATCTAAAAATGAACTTAGATTTTTTATTATTGGCCCAGTTTTCAAGTTGGCCCAAATCGGGGTCCAAAATTAAACTTTTTTGATTTCATCAAAAATTGAATAAATGGGGTTCTTTGATATGCCAAATCTAACTGTGTATGTAGATTCTTCATTTTTGGTCCCGTTTTCAAATTGGCCTACATTTAGGTCCAAAGAGTCCAAAATTAAACTAAGTTTGATTTTAACAAAAATTAAATTCTTGGGCCTCTTTGATATGCTGAATCTAAACATGTACTTAGATTTTTGATTATGGGCCCAGTTTTCAAGTTGGTCCAAATCAGGATCTAAAATTATTATATTAAGTATTGTGGAATAGCAAGTCTTTTCAATTGCACAGTATTGTGCAATGGCAAGAAATATCTAATTTCACAATATTGTGAAATAGCAATTTTTTTTTTAATTAGAGTTATCTTTCTTTGTCCAAAATAGTAAGCAAGAAATATCTTATTGCAAGATTTTTTTTTAATTGGAGTTATCTTTCTTTGTCCAGAATCAACTTAAATCTTTGTTATATACAATATACAATGTATATTCACTTTTTACTACCAACTGATAAATTTAAATAATCTTTACCATTCAGTGATAACAAGCATTTTTTTACATCTTAATATTTTATGATGTATTTAAATGAGTAGTTATTGTTGCAAACTCCATTAGAATATTTTAATTGAGATTAGTTTTGGAATAAGGGAAAGGGGGATGTGATTAAAAAATTGGGCTCAATTTTTCTCATTTGAAATTTCATAAATAAAAAGAAAATTTCTTCAAACATTTTTTTGAGATGATTAATATTGAACAGCATAGTGAATTGCTCTAAGAGAAAACAAAAATTTTAAGTTCATTAGAACATTCATTCTGTGTCAGAAACCTATGCTGTGTCAACTATTTAATCACAATCCAAATTTAGAGCTGAATCCAGCTTGAATGTTGTGTCCATACTTGCCCCAACCTTTCAGGGTTCAACCTCTGCGGTCGTATAAAGCTACGCCCTGCGAAGCATCTGGTTGTTTTTGATATCTAAATGATCCTTTAATGGGAAGATTCTAACATCTGTTTATTTTGTTTTCAGCTGGCAGAAGCTTCAGCAGTGTCACATTATCATGAAACTGAACTTAAACAAATGAGAGCACAGGTTGGAAAGAAACGGTGATGAAAATGTGATATTTATAGAAGACATTTTTGGCAGAGAAATACACACTTCTAGCATTGTAGGACCATTAATTGAATAGTTTGACGAAGAAACATTTTGTTATTACATAGAGCATTATGATATGGCAAATCTCAAGTATATGATTTCCTTAACTTCAATTTTTAGGTTTTCCCTTTAAATATATCTTAAATCCACTACTCAAGGCTCATAAATTAATCTTTTACACATTTAAATTACCATAGTCAATTACAGTAAAAGTTTACACAGTATTATTTCATATTAAGAAATTGAAGTCATGCTTGAATTTTGAATCTCAGTCGCTTAAAATTAACTTACACCCTTTAAAGTTACTATAAAAAAAAATATGTTTTTGTAGTAAGGAACATACATACATTTTATTTCCTACTTCATTTTGTGCTAGTTTCTTTGAACATTTGAAGTGCATTTGTATATATATAATGAAATAACAAGTAAGTCCGTCCATCACCATATGGTTATCCCAATTGCAATTTTTCTTTTCATTTTTAAGAAGATGTACATATTGTTTATTTTATAACTGTGATATTTTATTATGTATTGTAAACTCTGTTTAAATCATATGGAAAACTCTAATTAATTAATTTTCTCATTTAAACACCTCACTTAAGAAACCATTGATGTGAGGTATCTGATTTTAAAGATCAGCTCAAGTAGACTGTTTTCTTGGAGGATCAGTCACATGGTTTGGGGAACAAGTTCTAGTATGTCTGATTATTTAGCTTGACACAACAGATAAAACAAAACAATTCATTTCAATAAATTGTACCATTTCTTTTTTTAAAAAGATGTCACTATTACATGATCATTGTATTTGTTGCTAGACAGACATTATTTTGTATTTTATTCAATGTTTATTGGGAAAGGTTTTATTAAACCAATGCAACACTATGTCAAATGTTAAATGAATAAAACAAGAGTTACTGCATGTATATTTATTTATGTATTGTTAACATTGTAGTGCTTTGATGATAAATTATAGTATGTAAAAATACCTGTTGTTATTTCTTAATTGAAATATTGGTTAAAGAAAGGTAATGGATGTGTTATTGGATTTACATAGCAGTTTTTATAGGACCGCTACGTTTCTGAAACAACAACTTTAGTATAAGTGAATAGCAATCTATGAAATTTAAATACCAGTTTCATGACCACAAAAGGTAAATTGGGATTGATTTTGGGTTCTCTTGGCTTTGAGTGTAGGAATTAGGGGCCAACGAGGGTCCCAAATAACGATTTTTCGAGTTTCCAGACAATAACTTGTGGAATGGTATATGCATCTCTCTGATATTATATCACAAGTTTCCATACCACAAAGGGCAAAGGGATGGTAAGAATTGGCTTTGGGGGTTATGGCTAAAACCGTTTAGGAATTAGAAGCAATAATAGTGAAAAACAACGCTGTTGTTGTACAAAATACAAAACATAATTTAAAAGCAGTGTAAGGGAGGTAATTCAAACACAACATGGTCATTTTGTCCTGTCTTATATAAGGTCAACTTTTAATCATCCCCTTGTCCCAAAGTTTTGGGAAGTAACATAGGAACACCTCATTACCTTATCCATATGTTGTTAGTTGCATCCTATAGTGCTTCTGATCTTCACCAAATGTGGTGCAAGGATTCCTGACGATAGGATGAACCATATTTACTATCAAGGTGGAGATTACAAAATAGTTTGATATGATTAGACTTGTTGTTGTCAACATAGGTACATAGTTTCCTGAAAGGAGTGGATGAAGCCAAAGGTTAAGGTTGTTTGATATAGCATTTTGAGGTAAACTATTGGTCACAACATAGCTTGTTATTTACTTCCTATATCTACTGAACTTGTTACACTGGTTTCAAATGATGAACTTCTATCTGTTAAATGCCACCTAATTGGAAAAGCTTTTACTCATAGTGAAAACTATGATAGGATAATATATTGCTTTACAATGTATAAATAAAGAGATGTTGCTTATACACCAATGAGACAGCTACACAACCATACTATAAAACTAAACCATATGTAGAGGCTAACATTAATGATCTTAGGCTTATCTACACAATATATGGAATACTAAATTATGTAGAATTGTGATTTGTTCCAACAACAAAAAATATCAAAGATTTGCCATTAACATTAAATTTCCCTAAATGACAAAAAAAACCTACAAGATAAAACAATTGGCAACCATTGATGAGAATCTTGACTTGTGCATATGTGGATGGCTTTTTTTCAGATTTTCTCAACCATGACCAATGGAATAATGAAAGGTTCAATAAAGTCATTAATGAAAACACAAACTACTCCATAATAACAAAATAATAAAAGCATATGTGTGCAGGACAGTTGCAGATCCAGTATTTTGAAAAAGTGGGGGCATGGCTCCATGGGGCCCCAAATTAAGCAAAATTTGGAGTGTGACATATACAAAGTCTATGGTGAACCATATATATGGTTCCATGTGGCAGTCTGCACCAAAAACTTTTTCAACTACTAGTCCGAAGACCAATATTCTGACATTTTTCTTATTAAGCTAAACAAAATTTTGCAAAATATTACTAGTCCGAATGAAATTTTACTAGTCTGGGGCATCGGACTAGTGGCCAACCGTGCAGACTGATGTGGGGACATATGCTCCCTGGGACTCTGTTCCCTCCCCAAATTCCCCTGTGCAGGTACATCAATTTTTAACAATAACATATATCTAAGAATGTTCACAGAACAGAAAGTAAGCAAAAGAATACTTTTAAACATCATTTTTCAGTTCTATACTGTCAGGCTAAACTTGGAGTAAGTATTTTATACAGCTGACAATTATCCAAATTTCCATATGATCCAATTATGAGAATATCCTTATAAAAATTTTTGCAAGCTGGAATGTTGAAAGTATTTTGATAATGAAGTTATATTTAATACCAGCATCACCAGATAGTCATGTACACCTTACAATCACTCCATACACTAAAATATAGTGGTCCATATGCTTATAGTATCTGGTAATCTGATAAAACCACACAAACAATAATATTAACCAATAAACCATGAAAATGAGGTCATAAAATTGAAAATGGAAATGGTCATATGAACTTTGCCATATGACAGACAGACAAGTATACTATACTTAGTATCATATATTGATTCCTTATAAGTAACCTGGTATCTATGATGTGTTTACTTACAGTTATATCATATACCAAATAATAATTAACACTAAAAAGAGAGGTCCTATTGCCTATTAGTATCTTAAAAATAGACGAAACAACAAACACTAAACATTGTCCACTAAACTATGAAAATGGGTCAAGGTCATATACGTACAGTGGATCTTTGCATAAAACAAACTTACCATGAATACGAGGTCAAGGTCGGATGAAATCTGTCAGTCGGATATGTACACCTTACAATCAATCCATACACCAAATAGAGATTTCATATTGTCAAAGTAGCTAAGAAAAAAAAAACCACAAAAATCAACATTATCCACTGAACCATAAAAAAATAGGCTACTTTATGTCATCTGACAACCGCCTGTCGGACTTTTTTTACCGTACAATCATTCTATAAATGACCCATTCCTTGTTGTATCTCAGAAACAGAGTTGACCACATAAACTTTACCTTGGTCACTGATCTGACAGACATATGGACCCTGCTGCAAAGAAGCCTTATACCGTACAATCATTCTGTAATTGACATATTCCTTGTTGTATCTCAGAAACAGAGTTGACCACAAAAACTTTACCTTGGTCACTGATCTGACAGACAAATGGACCCTGCGGCAAAGAAGCCCTATACCGTACTATCATTCTGTAATTGACCTATTCCTTGTTGTATCTCAGAAACAGAGTTGACCACATAAACTTTACCTTGGTCACTGATCTGACAGACAAATGGACCCTGCGGCAAAGAAGCCCTATACCAAATAGTCTAAATCCTATAGCTATGGCGACCATAGGCCATATTGACTTACTTACAGATCTTGTTTTGATGATAATTATTTACTTTTTATAGTTTATCTTTAACTCCTAGGCTACAGTTTGACAAAAGTGCAAAAAGAATACAAATAATAGTTCAGAGGAAATAACTTCTATATATGAATCATTATATCTGTACATTTTCTTATTAGAAAACTGATAAGGTTTACTAGCATTCTTGTTTGAACAGTTAAAGCTAGTCGATGTTCCTATTTAATTTTTGTAAAAGTCAACATCTTGCCCAATCTAAATAAAATATTGATCTCAGACTGATCAACATTTTAATTAGATTGACATCTTGCCCATTCAATATAACTTAACTTGAATGTCGCGAAATTACGCTAAGAACATCAGTGTTTTAGACCAAGGATTTGTATAGTTTACTTTACAAATCATTGTTTAGGCCATATATTTTTATGGTGCAAATTTTGTTTAAAATTATTTCTTACTTTTTTCTACCTATTTTTTCTTCTTGTCTTGTTGAATATCTGTATAGATAAACCCGTGTCTCTTTATTAATCTATAGTCTTTAAAAAACGGATAAAAATATAAATTAAGACCCCTGGGTCTATTCCTGAACATGCATGAAATACTTGCCACTTGACAATATGGCAATAACTCCTATAAGTTAGGAGACATCGCTGGTTAGCCATGATAGTTTACCTAATTATGATTTCCCAATTCAGTCAACGAGCAAACTATTTATAGTAGTCAAAGATATAACCTTTACCTACACACTCATGGCATTTTGCTGTAATAGTTAGACCTAATATACAGTATATGATATTCAAGATGACATATGTAAAAAGTGCATATTTTAAGGGACGATCACGCAAACGGGTCGTTGGATTTTTTTATTGAGCCAGGAAAGAAAGTTATTGTTGTGCTTTTCAAGTTTCAATTAATTCTGTGATAGCTCCTACAATTTTCAGCCAACAACAAAATCCTGGGAAAATTAAGTTTAAATCTGGGATATCATAGGCTCTATATATTCACAGTGAGACTATTGTAACCTCAGACAGCGTTTGAGTAGTCTGAAATTGACATACTCAAATAATAATCTTACTTTTTCATTGTAAATAATCCAAACATTTTCTGAATAATTAATATTAACGTTGGGAAATTAGATTATATATATATATAAAATTGATAATGAAATGACTCCATGTTTTAAATCATTTATAGGGGTTAGACAAGGTGATGTTTTAAGCCCAAATATTTTTAAAATATTTATCAATGATCTACCTGACAAGTTTTTATCTTGTCCTGATCCAGTAAATATTAATAACCGTAGAGTAGACTGTCTTGTGTATGCTGATGATGTAGTAATTTTTTCAGAAACACAGGAAGGCTTGCAAAAGAGAACTAATATATTACATGAATATTGTGTAGAATGGTGTTTTGATGTAAATTTAAAAAAAAGACAAAAAGTATAATTTTTAACAAGCCAGGAAAATTTTTAAAATGCTGTTTATGTTTTGGAGGTAAAGAGATTGAAAGTGCAAAATTATATAGATATCTTGGAATCACATTTACATCTAGTGGTTTGTTTAAGCAGTGTAAAGATGAATTATACAACAAATCTTTTATAAAAGCTTGTTTTAAGCTACAGAGATGCTTGTCATCATCTAACCCTTAAGTATTGCCACATTTTTACATCTTTATGATCATACAATTAAACCCATACTATTATATGGCAGTGAAATATGGGGAATGTTTAGAACAGATTCAGCTGCTTGTAAAAAAGATAATGATTATATATTAGAAAAAGTCTTTGGTCAGGATTCTTCTGAAAAAGCTCACACCAAATTTATGAAATACATTCTTGGTGTAAACAGAAAGTCAAGTAATATAGCTGTAATGTCAGAGCTTGGTAGATTTCCTATGACTTTTACTATAATTTTATCAATGTTAAAATATTGTCATAGACTGGCACATTTGACAGAAGGACTATTATATGATGCGTTTATATGTTGTAAACAGTTACATAGCTCTAATATTAATGATTGTCTTTTATTAAGAACATCTGTATAACTTGTATTTCTTTTAATATGCATTGCCAACCTAATTTTTGTTTGTGTTCTTTTTCAATAGTTCATGAACATTAATAATGTGTTAACTGTTGAAATTTATAGACTTTTTTCTTCTTTGCTGTGAATACCACTGTCACTCTAATATAATTGTAATCAATTTAACTATTGTAAGTTTATTGTCTGAATTTTGTATGCCATAACCATTTAATGTAAATGTGTTTGTGCGAATAAAATATTGTCTATTGTCTATTGTCTATTGTCTATTGTCTAATGTAAATACATGGTATTCTAGTATAGATTATATTCAGAGAGAAATTGAATTACCAAATTTTGACCAATCAATTGGTTCTTTATGTTAGTATGTTAAAAATAAACTATGTAAAAGTTATGTCACTTTTTGGAATAAACTGAAGTATCAAACAATTAACTCTGAAAAAGGGAAGCTTGGTACTTATTTTTCCATAAAAAATTGTTTTAAAAAAGAAAAATATTTAGAATTGCAGGACTTCAAAAAAAAAGGCAGTCAATTTGTAAATTAAGAATAAGTGCTCATGCACTCTTTAAAAATTGAGACAGACAGATATTCAAAAAAGCATATAGAAAGATCTGAGCGTCTTTGTACTAATTGCTCACTTGGTAAAGTTGAAGATGAGCTTCATTTTTTATTAGAATGTCCTCTTTATGATATTCAAAGGGACGATTTTTTTCAAGACATTTCTAACAATTGTTATAATTTTATAAACTTAAATAAATCTTCTAAATTTTTATGGCTCTTGACCCAAAAAAATGTTACCCTTATGGAAAAACTGGGTTGTTATATTTGTGACTGTTTTGAATTAAGGAGATCAGGCATGAACACTGACATTTAGTCAAGTAAATAATTTGAAAATAAATACATATACATGTATAATGTAATTTTATTATTCTTTTATTCACAATATATATGTGGTTTTTAGCTTGATTCTGACCAATGCTGATATTCCAATTATATATGTATATGCCTCTATTATTGCTGTTGTTACTAATTATGTAAATCAATTGTATCTGATTTTATGCCCTTTATGGGCCCTGTAATTTGGGAAATAAAGATATTCTATTCTATTCTATTCTATATTAAGTTGATTATTTTTGCATTTTTCACAATTACCTTGCTGATTTCCCGTACAAAAAAATCGGTCTTAATTCAAGCCTGTGAAATAGCCCTCAGTTTTCTATAGAAATTACTTTTTTTATCGGCACTAGCAATATATTGAAATTGCTGCCAGCTTTGGAAAAACAGAAATATGTTATTTTGTCGGCATAAGTTAAGCATGGTTAGCGGAAGCCAAGTTAAAAACTATTTTGTTTACACATATATGCAATTCAAGTAACTGACTATTAATTTAAAAACAAGTTTACTTTAAACATTTTTGATTTTGAAGCTCTGTGATTCACTAAAAGCTTTGTGCATGATATTGTATGATTTATCGGGATACAATGAGATAATTTTAACCTGCTTGATTTTTATTTTTTATAAAACATACAGTCAGTAAACAAAAATCTGAGATCTTTTTCATACTATGTTTGATCACAGCAAATTATTTCAACAACAAGTTTAGACCAAGTATTTATAGTTAGACTTTAGAAATCCTTGTTTAGAGTAAGACTAATATGTTTTCATTGCAAAAAAGAAATTCACTATATTGCTAGCCATTTCTATAGAAATATGCTATTTTGTCGGCCTGAATTAAGATATGTTTAATCAGAGCCGGCAAAATAGCCACTGCCTTAAAATATGAGCCATATAAAATGAAAATCCCGGATAACCCGTTCGATTTCGGAATCGACTTTTGGTATTCTAATGTATCGACTGGTATCTTCTTTGTGCAAGGAACCAGCTTGCAACAGAATCAGCTGGCCAGGGTATCCAGCCAAACCCGGCGAATAATCTGAAATCTGGGTCAGTCTGTTGAAAGAAAATGTGCTAGATGAAAGAAATAGTGTTGAGGAAGATAACATTTAGTCAAACAGGAAAGTGAGGGGAAGAGGTAATTCAGACTATTTGTCGCAAAATGATACGCAGTTTGTTTTTGTGACCCTGAACTCAACCGGCAGCAAATTGGGCTTGCATGTATACTGTCTGCATATATTTACAACAAAATGAGAATAAAACTGCATATATCACAATGATTCTTATAAAGACATTTAGTTGAAAAAACACACCCTCTGCATCTTCAATAAGTTTGGAAAATATTGATTTCTTTGAAAAACATAGGCAGACCCAAAAGGGGGGCTGGGGGCCTGAATCCCCCCTTTTGTCGGGAAAATTTGTTTGATCTTAAAGGGAATCACTTAAGCATGACGGGAGTTGTACCCCTTAGGTCAGTCAGCAGGTCCCCCTTATAAAAAGTTCTGTATCCACCACTGAAAGATATGAATTTTACTTAAAATATGATATTGTAGAAGTCAGTACACCTTATCGCTATCTGTCTAGGTTGACCTGAGAATCTGTATCAGTTGATGAGGGAATTTGCCCGGCTTGAACTATCTACATCAAACAACAATCACTTTTCCTTTGTGGCTTCAGATATTATGTATTATGACATGAACATTTTTCGGGAACCTTTGTGATGTCCAGAAATGGCAGATAAATAGTAATAAGGTGTATATTACATGTATTATGAATCCGGGTAAGTTTGCCCTGATTCGCATTCGCCATACTACCTGTTCGCCCTGATACCCGTTCGCCCAGAGTCCATTCGCCCAGATTTTTATTTTTTCTCTATTTGTTGTCCAGTCGCATAATTTTAAGTATTTAAACAAAATAAGTTAAAGTTTGTAAAAAAAATTGACAGAATATTTATATTATCGTAATCATTTTGTCATTTTCCCTTTGATTTACAGAGTAAAATACTAGAAAACAATGTATTTCTCTTTATTGATATCTGTTAACAAAATAATTGTATTCAGTCAATCATGAATGTATGCAGTATGAGACTAGTCTCCGAGTATAATAATAAATGAACTTGTAAATCCGTTTCATGATTTACAGTTCTTACATCATTGTGTTTCAAGCTTAATATTTTATCAAAACAGAACGTTTGATTTTTATTAATATTCCATCTATATCAAAATAATCAGTGATCTGATTCAGAACTTATTTTGTCATTGAACAATTATAACGATCCTAAACAAGCCATAAACTTTTAAATATTTCCCTGTTTCCAAAATTTCAAGAATATATACTATAGAAATATCTGAATAAGTTTATTCAAATTCAATGCCCTGAAAATAAATATCTTTTAGTAGGGCGAACAGACTCTCTGGGCGAACGAAGTCAGGGCGAATGTACCCAGGGCCAACATGTTATTAGGACGAACGTTCCCGATACCATGTATTATAGGGGATCATAAACCAATCACCCAAATACTAAGTCACTCATTCAATATGGTGCTCATTAAAGATGTGAGGATGTTTTTGAATGCCACTGCATCTAGTTTGAGATTGCTCTGACATCCAACATCTATTATATTGCCAGACAAGTTTGGAACGTCAGAGCTTGTCCCTATATAAAAATGTGGATATTGCACATCGTGAAGAGTTGTGCTGCTTCTTTGTTTGATGGATTAAACTGACTGACAGCCTCAATTTGATCATAAATCTGGCTCCAAAATTTGTTCATTTTTAATTGACATCTCTTCATTTATAAATGTAAAAGAGGGACGAAAGATACCAAAGGGACAGTCAAACTCGTAAATTTAAAACAAACTGACAACGCCATGGCTAAAAATGAAAAAGACAAACAGAAAAACAATAGTACACATGACACAACATAGAAAACTAAAGAATAAACAACATGAACCCCACCAAAAACTAGGGGTGATCTCAGGTGCTCCGGAAGGGTAAGCAGATCCTGTTCCACATGCGATACCCGCCGTAAGATTCATCTACCTGCCACCCTTTATTTTCTCAAATTTGGATACATGTAGCATTCACAGTGACCCATTGATACTGGCATATTAAATTTAATTTTCAAATGGATGTCATGTTACAAGAGACTTTGCAGCCTTGACCCTTCCTAGTTAAACATGATAACAATTGGAACAAACTCTGCAATTCAGTTTATTTGTGATGTAAATGAATGATTTGTTAGGTTATGTATTCATGATAACCCAGGGTCATTTGATTAAACCAGCTCCCATAATGTATTGTGTCTTACTTTTTCTCGTTGGTCACATGACAAACTTTCAAAGTGAAAGTTCAAATGCTGGAATCAATGTGCAGTAACGCCAAAGTAAGTTCTGCAAATTAGTTTATATACATATGACCAAAATTGTCATTTGTTAATGCAAAGCCTAATGGAGTTACATGTATTGTCTTTTAAGGAAGCTTACATTAAAAAAAACTGCTGAATTGTTGCAATAATGATTATAAAAGATTGATTAAAAAATTATGATGAAATTGACCACATGATCAGTTTATGCTTATGGGATAAAATTGAGAATGGAAATGGGGAATGTATCAGAGAGACAACAACCCTACCATAGAAAAAACAACAGCAGAATGTTTAAAAGATGTATTTTTGAGCATCAAAGTTGTAAAACGAAGCCAATGAATTATAAACCATGGGATAATGCATTTAGATAAGCTGTTTGTCATGGAAATATTGAGGGCAAGGCTGGTTACTATAACAGGTCATTGTATGACCTTCAACAATGAGAAATACCCATACTCTAACTGTCTGTTATGAGAGTGGTACACATATTTGGTTGATTGTTTACCAATAGCTCTACAATGTATACATCAAAATGAAGTGGCCACCCTGAATGTATTCCAGTGAGAACCCTGTTCCACCTTTGTGTTTGATCTGTCATGTGGTATTTCTCTAATACAAAATTGTTTGTAATTTAATTTACAATGGAAAGAGTAGACTTACTTTCTTTGCTAGCAAACCAGCAGCTCTGGATGTATATTTCTTCAATGATTTTTTTCTTTTTCATCCTTTACATTATATATATTTCATATTATATCAGGAGAGACAGTAGAAATATGCCAAGAACAAGAAATGGTAAAAAGGGTGTTGTTAAAAGGAAAGAAGTTGAGGAGGAACATCTTAAAATCTTCAAAAAGACAGTACCATGTGGGAGATACAAGGTAAAATACAATATTAATAATGTAGGTACTCTTTGAATAGAGTCTCCATGAGTTCATTTACATATATAAAGCAAGAATTAATTATAACCCATTTCTCAAGAACATTAAAAGAAAAATCTTGTTTAACCTGTGTATGTATCTTGTGATGGACTTGCATACAATTTTAAAGTAGGCCAACATGACATGTGTTTCATGCTTGAAGATCTTAAACATGTTGAAGAAAATGTTTTGAAATCATATTCACATCTTTGAAACACTACTATATTACCATGATTACATGTACAAAAAATGTAAGTTATAGACTTATCTTAATGTTCATGCATTCAGACGGAGATACAAAATATGCATGTTTTTACCTGCTTTTAATCATTAATAAAATTGTTAATGTTCAATAAATGTTTATTTTGGATTATCCTGTAACTTCAAATATTACATGCAAAATTTTAGTAAAATGAACATGGTCAGTATCTTAAAAGTACATTTGTAGGAAATGCATAGTTGACTGACTTTAACTAAATATTGAATTATGTTTGTGTAACATATTTTATTGATATGTGATATGTTACACAGATATAAAATTCAAAATAATCTTTTTGATATATTCTTGATGTTGTTATTTTTGTTTTTATTAGTATGGTTATTAATTTCATTGATGGTTCCTGAGGGTGTCATCCTGGTTTGCCCACTTTTAATTACATGTATATATAAACATAGAGGGAATTGTTGTTTTAACAATTATAGTTTATTTCTGTATTATAGTCATATTTGTTACCTTTTATTTTATCTGTAAATGTTCAAAAGAACATTTTATTCTGTTATTAAATCAAGGAAAGTGTGCAAAACTTTCTAAATTTTATATATTTTTGGTAGGAAAATGTATTTTTATTCATACAAAAAATAGGAAAAATGTGCACTTGAAATGAACTATTTTTCCAATTTATCAACAAATAGTTTTAATTATTGGTACATTCTGAAAAAAGGTAAAAAGTAAAAGAATGAAACTAAAGATTTATTAGAATAAATCTCATTGAATATCTTTAACTTTATTTAACTTATTTTTTTTTAAATTTTAATAAAATACACTGTTCTGAAACTTAATATAAAAAATATCCAATTTATTCTAACAACTAGAATATAAATGCAACTGTTCAATAGTCAAGCTATAAATATAACACAATTTACACAGTAATCTGCATCCAAGCTAGCATTTTCTTTACAAAAAAACAAATAACAACAATAAAATATTTTTCGATTAATAATCATAAGTGCTAACAACATCAGTTAGAACTTCAACCAGAAAGGCTATTTACTGACTATGAAACAGCAACCAACAACGCAGCACGAACAGTGTGGCCAGGGGTTAATGTGAAAGTCTGCTACTTCAACTTCACCCAGTGTATTTGGCAATAGTCACAGAAATATGGACTACAGTCCTATTAAAGAGATGAAGACATAACTCAATTGCAACGAGGAGCCGCAGTACTACCTCTTGTTCCACCCCACCTTGTTGGGGAAGTTTGGCTAAACACTAAAGAAGACATTTAAGAAACTGAAAACATACTGGCTACAACTTCATTTACAGAATACATGACAGAGTTCAGGATTGAAAGCTACCGTTTTCTATGGAATCACTATTACACAGAAGGACCCCCACCACAAATCACTTGGAAGGGTGGCACAACAAACTTAAGAAGAGACTCAAACATGCCCACGCAAACATCTACGAGATCATTGAGCTAATGAAAAAGACACAGGCACTTACAGAATGCAACATTATCCAGTATGCAGCAGGAGGAGCCTGCCCCCCAAAAGATGACGATACAGAGTATAAGAACCAGACTCCAACTACTGAAAGAAAGATTCCAACAAGGACTATTCAGCGTGGTAGATTACTCGGACGCAGCTGATGATCGATCCCATCTTCTCCATTTGAACTGGACAATGAAGTGAAGATTTGTGAATATCATGTTTTGTGACTTTTGGTGTGAATTTAAAAGATTGTATTTATCCTCATTTTACATATTTCCTTATGCAATGCATTTATAAAATTGAGAATAATGAGAAAAAATATTTGATTTTTTTAATAATTTTTTCTATACAAAAAAAAACCTGAATATGCAGAAAACACTTACTAACAATATACCTGACAATACCTAAGTTGGAACAGACTATACAATTGTATGCTCATTAAACCTTTTGTCTTTTTTGTTTTCTTTACTAATAGATAATTGGTAGAATTAAAAGTGGGCAAACCAGGAGTAAACCATTCCTGAGACACATGGGGCATGCTGGGACAAATCCCCAAAATATATCTAATACTTATATTTTGATTCTAATTAATGCATTATTCATGCCTGCATTTTTCAAGCAAATTTGTGGTTTGAATAAAAATTTTCTTTGTTTTTTTTTCAAAAGATTTTTATCATATATATCTTATACACTTTAATGAGGTTATCTAGGTTATAGAGAGTCCAGTAAGGTTCATCCCTAAAATGTAATGGCATCAAATTACTGTTCATCATGGTACCTTGACATTACTGTGTGCATGTTTCAGTAATACATTATATTGTTATGAATCCATAGCTGCGTATTATCTCACCATAATTTTATCAATGTGATGACTAGCTGAAACCTGTAGTCCTCTCCGTGCAGAGTTCTCTAAATCATGAAGTCTGAGGGATTTGACTTCCAAAATTTGGAAAAGTGTCGGTCACTCAATTTATTTATTTTGCAATAGAATTAACAGTGAGGCCAGCAGATTTTTCATAAAGGACCACCTGGAAAAACTCTGACATTGACCTTTAGATGTCTTGATTTTATTTTTATGGGTTTCTGTCTAATTTGGGTGTATCAATATACTTATTTTTGAACGATTTGATATTTATAATGTTCATTTTGTATTTGAAAAAAAAATTGATTTAAAAATGTGCATTTTTTTTTTGTAGACTACAAACTTAGGTATTTTTGAAGACCTAGAGAAGACCGAGAAACGTCTACAGTACATACATGCTAGAAATGAGAGACGTCTCTGCTCAGATGAAGGTATTACATTATAATAATGTCATTTATACATTTATTGTAATGTGTACATGTCTGTCTGGCACAGTTCATCTGACCTTGACCTCATTTTCATGGTTCATTGGTCAATGTTAAGTTTTCCTGGTTAATATAAAAAAAAAAGATGTGGTATGATTGCCAATGAGACAACTATCCACAAAAGACCAAAATGACACAAACATTAACAATTATAGGTCACTGTACGGCCTTCAACAATGAGCAAAGCCCATACCGCATATAGTCAGCTATTAAAGGCCCCGATAAGACAATGTAAAACAATTCAAGCGAGAAAACTAACGGCCTCATTTATGTAAAAAAATGAACGAAAAACAAATATGTAACACATAAACAAACCACTGAATTACAGGCTCCAGACTTGGGACAGGCACATATATAAATAATGTGGTGGGTTTCTTAGAAACTGTATATGTATAAGCAAAATATTAACTTTACTTGGTGAATGGAATGATTGTAAGGTGTAAATGTATTTCCAGCTTGGTTTATCTGACATTGACCCCATGTCCTTGGATCATGTGATATGTGTAGCAAAAATTTATATTTAGTACACATACTATCAACATAAAATAAATGGTCAGTAAAGCAGGTGAGGCATTAAGTGTGTACATTCTTGTTTTTTTACGGGTCCTGTTTACTTAGAGAAACATATTCCCCAAACACAAAAAAGTATTAGATTTAAAAAGTAGCTTCTCACCATGCAGTCTTAGTTGACATTATTTAATTGATATAATTCAATGTTAACTTTTTCAATAATAAATGAAACCAAGTTGATATGTTTTTAATTTTAGATAATCAACCCGAGAACTCAACAAACAAGATAGCAGAATTAAAACAAGAGAAACAACAAATGAAAGAAGAAATAGCATTGTTGAAATTAAAGATTGATGTTTTGTTAAATACGGTTGGTATTCTAGAAAGTTGAAATGGATTTTGAAAAAGTATATCAATATGTATAGAGGGCGCACAAATAACACATTGAACATGGAATTTATGTAAATTTTGTCAATTAAAGACAAACAAACAACTTTTGTGATTTATCTGAACCCTCAACTTCAAAACATTGATGATTTCCCTCTAAGCAAAATTCAATGGATGCAGCGATGTTCAGATGCTTTTTTGACTGTAATGTCATACAATAACTGTTAAAAATAATTCATAACAAATATTTAATGAATTTTAATTGCTAAAACTCATATAAAATTTAAATTTAGTTTATTGTCTGACAATCTCATCTTAAATTCATAAATTTTGAAAATCAAGGATGCAAATGAATTTACTTGATGATAAAAGAATATTTGTATACCCCTTCCCCAGCACAGCAAGGTTGTACAAAGATAATAGTGTAACCATTGGTTTATTTGGGTTTTTTTTGGTTCACATATAAACACTCTGTATTAATAACTCCTTCTAAAGCACTTTTCACATATAAACACTCTGTATTAATAACTCCTTCTAAAGCACTTACGCTTTGAATTCCCAAGCATTTTATGAAAACCTCAAAATTGATGGAATTGGATTTCAGTGTAACATATAAAGAATTTTTGGTTCAGTTTAAAAAAAAGTTATAAACAAATTGAATGGGATTAGCTATATAGACAACAAATCAAGGTTATGTCAGCCCCTCTCCACATCTTATGCAATGTTAGGTTCAATGAATATCAGCTACCATTTGATTTTGATGCATTTCATATAAGTTGTTACAAAGTGATACTTTATCTTAAAATTTGAAAAAAAACACATTTACTTGTATTTATATGCATGTAATGTTTGTCACTGGACAAAATTTTCCTTTTCATGGTTCAGCTGTCAAGCATCATAACAGTAATTTAAACAATCCTGAAGGTGTCCGGTTTCAATATTGCAAACTATTCATTCAGAGGAGTTTGAACTACCGAAGTACACTGAAGAGTAACAGTTTTACAATACTGTTACTCAAATTGTGATTTTTACCAATAATATATAACATATAACTAATGTCAGTTGATGGATACAGGCTTCTTTAAGTCTCTAATGTAGTTTATATTTCACATATTCCCTGATTCTTTTGTGAATTGTTGCTTAAACCAGTGTTTTTGTACTTTTAGTTGGCCCAGGCTACGGCTGTCACGAATTACCAAAATGATGAGCTGAAAAGACTCAGAGCTCAAATTGGAAACACATAGAAAGACCACAGAATAAAGACCTATAGATCTGATTGTTTGGTTATAGTTCATGGATGAACTGTTTGGATGATTCTGTTCAAATATAATTGTATTTTATCTTAAATTTTTTTAGAAATTTAATTTTTTTTACAATATTTTGATTTTGATTTTCTTTTTATCAACTATAAATCAAACGGATCGTTAAATTTGGACCATTGTATTTTTTTTATATTAGGAAATTTATGTTATAAGATATTAAGATAAAAACTTTAAATTTGAACATATTAGTGAACTAAACTTTGATAAACATTGCAAATTTTTGTATTGACTTGGTTATTTTTTTTTTAGATTTAGCAGAAGACACACACTACTCCATGAAACTTAAAACCAAGACAATATAGAAATACAAAATATATATCTTTTAGCACAAATGTATTTATTTATACATTGTTATTGAAGATATATATCCTTTTTATACAGATTAGCCAAGTTTGTGAGAATTTTACTATAGGCACTTAATACTGTGTAAAATTCATATCATAGTGGTTTCAATATACAGTATAAAAAGTTTTGTTAAAAATATATGCCATTTTACGACCTTAAATGACGAAGATTTTTTTTTATTTAGTGAATTTGAGCTGTGATTTATGGCACTGAAAATTTAAAAGAAGTTAACAGAGCCCTTTTTTTTTCATATATTTGTTATGGAGATTTTGTAATATTTTTCTCTAAACCCATCACTTTTTTAAGGATATTTGCTACATTGATAGCTTTAAATAACACAAGAAATAGGCTTTAAAATTGTTAGATTTTTGTTAAAACTGTCAAAAGTTTGAAGTACTTATATTGCTGTAAAGGTTTATACTGTTCTGTGATATTTTAAGAATATTGTTAATTGACAGCAATTATTGTTACACAGTTAATTTTTTTTTTTATATAATAAGAACTTTTTTTTTTTAAATGCATCTGTTTATCATCCTTGTATTGTTATTCTACTTGACATAGTTGACCTAAAAAAATTAGCACATAGAACTTGCGTATTACTTTTAAAGTAGTTATTAAATGAGATTAGAAATATAGAAAACCAAAGTAATATTATATTTAGCATGTGTTTATTCTCAGAAAAAAGACGCCCACTCAGTATAATTTCAGAATTTAGAATATATAAGTCTACATACTTTCATTTACCAAAAACTGATAAATAAGGAAGATTTTTTAATTTGGTGGATAAACCATTTCATATGTACATTTTTGGGGGACAGGTTTAATGGACAAGTTTAATGTTCATATGTTTAACAAGGACAATTTTAATGTACATGTGAAAAATGATGTGTTAAACATGGGCAAGTTTAATGTAGATCTGTTTCTATATGGACAAAATTAATGTACATGTGTTTAACTTTGGCAAGTTTAATGGACATGTGTTAAACATGGTCAAATTTAATCTACATCTGTTAGATATAGACAAATTAAATGTTCATGTGTTTAATATAGACACATACACATGTAAAAACTTTTGAGATTATAAGAAGATCACAGGAATCTTCTGCTAGTTAAAATTGTTATGTACAGTATATAGGATTAATTATTTAAAAATTTTGATCACTTTTAGATTAGTCATGTTTAAAAAAGATTGAAGAAAAAAAAAAGGCAAAATATCATTTATATTTTCTTGAATGAAGATGTTTTCCCATGTATTGCAAGGCAGCATTCTAAGCTTCAATGACAGGGATATATTGTTCAATACAATAAAATGTTACTCACAGCTTATTTTTTTATTAACATTTATGTTGCAAAATTTAGAAGAGGTTCATATTTCCTTTTTGGTTTAAAAAAATACTAAAAAAAAATAATAATGTTTTAAGCTAGAGTTTTGGAGTCACTTTTACAAAAATGATTGACTAAGACTGATCTTAAGTTAGTACACTGAATTGTTCATGACCTACAGTCAATCTTAATTGTAAGTTTTTTTGTGTAACTAACTCCTGATTCTGACATCTTGGTAACTGTTGTTTAATGATATTGTATGAATAGACGAGGTATATGTATTCTAATAGTTCTTGTTAATAATAAGTTTTAAAAATCTATTACTTACTCTATTCACATAATGTATAGAAAATATTTTCAAGTCTTTTATTATATTTATAGCAAGGTAAAGTTGAATCACTACTGGAACCACTTAATATATATATATATATAAGTGAGTTTAAGATACAATATTTTACCAAAGCCACAAATACAATTCTGGTACAATATTTGCTATGTTTCCATTACTTTGTGTAAAACTTTCAAGCATTTTTCACCTGTAATACTATTTCCTGCTTTTGGCTTAATTATATGCTTATGTTTTTCCTATTCATCAATATAGCCATGAATTGATGCTCTTTATATAAAAATAATCTTCTGCTAGTTTGTGTAAAATTGACAATAATAATATAAATACAGCATGTAATATTATACCTTTTTGTATAATGTAATTAGATGATATTAGATGTAGAACACCAGGGTTTTTCTTCTGCATTATTGTTCCCATTAAATTAGGATTTATAAAAAAAATTGTAATAACTATGAAGGTGTATTTGCCTGTGAGTACTACTTGTTGTGGATTGTAAAATCAATGATTTTTAAAGATAAATACTTTTGGACTAATGGAAAATATGTTATTGCATTAGATACTAATTTTTTTAATGAAGGAGACCCAGAAAGCCACGAAATTGTACACCATTAACAATTATACTTTCTCAGTTATCACTAATTTTATGTCTGCTTCTTTTTGTTGTTTGTGTTTTTCAAAGATATGTTCAGGGATTATTATATACTGTGCCATTATTTCAAATATAGGAATGTTTCATCTTTCTATAAATAATCTGGAAAAATCATCTTACTGCTCATAATTTATTAAATCACAAAGAATATTTTCTAATTTGGAATACTTTTTTTTTAATATTAATTGTATATGAGCAGAAAACTCTTAAAGCTGAGAATTTTTTTTCTATCTAAATGATTCAAAATTTCAGTACAATGCGAAAGTAAAACTTTTTGAAAATAAGTATACATACTCTTCCTGTTTGAAAGATTTAAATGTTTTGTTTTAGAGGATCTTGTAATGAATATTTTTGTCTGTTGTTTTGTACTTGTGCTTCTTTGATCATGCATGTTTAAAAGATTTCTTAGGTTTCATAGCTACATCTAATTTCAAAGTGAAAATCATAAGATCATTTTCATGGTATAGATTGTCATGGGTATTTAGGATTTTCTCTTTTGTATTAATTATGAGTTTTTGACTTTTTTATGAGCTTTCATTTTTTGTTAGAACTTATATTTTGAACACAGCACAGCCTGCATATTTTAACAGATATAGAAAGGATTTATATTAACATGTCACTTGATGTGGTCATGCCAGATATAAAATTTGCATTTTATTCCCTTTAAAAAAAAAAAAATCTTATTTTTATAGTCTGATATACAAGTTAGTTATGTAAATTACTTTGTACCATGTTATAAATTTGCAGAGGGTACTGTGTATAAGAAATTTTTAAAAATGAGACCTGACATATTTGTTTAAAAAACAATTTATTTTGAGAAATAATTTTACACACAGTTAATTGTCTGGATAACTGTGTTGTGACCTACATTTCAACTTGGAGGAGAGGGGGCAATGAAATTAAAGTACTAAATAAATGTAAAAATCAAGAATTTTAATATCATAGATAAAATTAGAAACCCAATTTACAAAAAAAGTGAAAAATAAAAAAATGGGTTCATGGAACAGACAATGCAACAATGTATGCAGATTATTTTTCAGAAAATCTTCTGTGACATTGTATGTGGACAGTATGTCTGACAGTAAAAAACAGGACTACTTACAGATATAATTGTATCAGTCAACACACAATGTTGCTTTATATGCAAATAATGTATCAATCCACACACTTGCATAGTTATACAGATGGTGATTTGATCATTACACAATGTTACATTGTATGCAGACAGTGAGAGCATCTCCACACAATGTGAAAATGTGTAAAGATAAGGAATTAGGAAGCATACAATGTGACATTGTATGCTTATAGTGCCAGTCTAAAACCACAATGTAACAATGTGTACAGATAGCAAAAGCCTCTCCACACACTGTGACAATGTGTACAGATGAGGCATTGGGCAAGCATACATTGTGACAATATGTACGGACAAAGTATTGGGCAAGCATACATTGTGATAATGTTTGTAAGTCATGTTTTAGTTAAGTCTACCTGACTTAATCCTCAATGTTAATTATTATATAGCTAAAAATAAATATTGTTTTGTATTTTGATACTATTGTTACTCAGTTCTTTAAATACTAAAAGTTGTTGTTGTAACTTCAAAATTAAAGTCAGTAAAGTATAGAAAACCTATCGTCTAGTTTGTTATTTTTGATGTGTTTTACAGATTTAATACTTTAACAAAATAATACACCCACACTTCCACATATTAATTTGATCACTAAACATATTTAAGCTCATTAGTTCACAATTTCAAAAAATGAGACACAAGATTAACAAAACCTGAGAACAACAAAAAACAAAAGTGCACACCCAGAAGTGTCTTTCCTTTGCTGATCATTGATATTATATTGAAAGTAAAAAAAGATCAAGTATCACATATACTTAATATTGATAAAGACCCATTATGAGGTCAAGGTTAAATAAATCCTATTAGACTGACATGTTAACATGACGATTATTCCATACACCAAAATGTAGTTGACCTATTGCTTATGGTAATAGAAGAACTGCCTTAAACACTAAAACTTAACACTGACCTATTAAAATTAAACCAAGGTCAATTTATACCTGCCAGACAAACATGTACCCCTTACAATCATTCCATACATAAAATAACTAATCCATGAAATGAGGTTGAGATCAAGTGAACCCTGTCTGATGGTCATGTAGTCTGCAAGGAAGCTGTTTACCAAATATAGGTATCCTATTATTCATAATAAATGAGGATTTCACTGGAAAAAAATATAATTGTATGTCCCCTCTGTAGTTGAGCATTGAAT
The DNA here is from genome assembly GCF_036588685.1 of Mytilus trossulus. Lineage (NCBI taxonomy): Eukaryota > Metazoa > Mollusca > Bivalvia > Mytilida > Mytilidae > Mytilus > Mytilus trossulus. The sequence goes on from NC_086379.1 coordinate 64,034,380, forward strand.
TTTACATACATTCATATGTCCCATATTGGTTTCTGTACTTTAACTTCAGTTTTTTTAAACCAAATGTTATAAAACTCATACACAATAATTATTTGCACAAAAACACATTTTTAGCTCACCTGGCCCAAATGGCCAAGTGAGCTTTTCTCATCACTTGGCGTCCGGCGTTAACTTTTACAAAAATCTTCTCCTCTGAAACTACTGGGCCAAATTTAACCAAACTTGGCCACAATCATCATTGGGGTATCTAGTTCAAAAATTGTGTCCAGTGACCCGGCCAACCAACCAAGATGGCCGCCATGGCTAAAAATAGAACATAGGGGTAAAATACAGTTTTTGGCTAATAACTCAAAAACCAAAGCATTTAGAGCAAATCTGACACGCGGTAAAATTGTTTATCAGGTCAAGTTCTATCTGCCCTGAAATTTTCAGATGAATCTGACATTCCCTTGTTAGGTTGCTGCCCCTGAATTGGTAATTTTAAGGATTTTTTGCTGTTTTTGGTTATTATCTTGGATATTATTTAAGATAGAGATAAACTGTAAACAGCAATGATGTTCAGCAAAGTAAGATCTACAAATAAGTCAACATGACCAAAATGGTCAGTTGACCACTTTAGGAGTTATTGCCCTTTATAGTCAATTTTTAACCATTTTTCGTAAATCTTAGTTATTTTTTACAAAAATCTTCTCCTCTGAAACTACTGGGCCAAATTAATTGAAACTTGGCCACAATCATCATTTGGGTATCTAGTTTACAAATTGTGTCTGATGACCCGGCAATCAAACCAAGATGGCCTCCATGACTAAAAAGAGAACATGGGGTAAAATGCAGTTTTTGGCTTATAACTCAAAAACCAAAGCATTAAGAGCAAATCTGATTAAAGTAAAATTGTTGATTAGGTCAAGATCTATCTACCCTGGAATTTTCAGATGAATTGGATCATCGGTTGTTAGGTTGCTGCCCCTGAATTGGTAATTTTGAGGAAATTTTGCTGTTTTTTTGTTATTATCTTGAATATTATTATAGATAGAGATAAACTGTAAACAGCAATAATGTACAGCAAAGTAAGAACTAACTAGAGGCTCTAAAGAGCCTGTGTCGCTCACCTTGGTCTATGTGCATATTAAACAAAGGACACAAATGGATTCATGACAAAATTGTATTTTGGTGATGGGGATGTGTTTGAAGTTCTTACTTTACTGAACGATTTTGCTTCTTACAATTATATCTATCATGAACTTTGCCCATTAGTAACAGAGAACTATATTTGGTAAAAATTTACATAAATTTACCAAATTAATGAAAATTGTTAAAAATTGACTATAAAGGGCAATAACTCCTTAAGGGGTCAATTGACCATTAAGGTCATGTTGACTTATTTGTAGATCTTACTTTGCTGAACATTATTGCTGTTTACAGTTTATCGCTATCTATAATAGTATTCAAGATAACCAAAAACGGCAAAATTTCTTTAAAAATTACCAATTGGAGGGCAGCAACCCAACAACCAGTTGTCCAATTCATCTGAAAAATTCAGGGCAGATAGATATTGACTTGATTAACAATTTAACTTCTTGTCAGATTTGCTCTAGATGCTTTGGTTTCATAGTTATAAGCAAAAAACTGCATTTTACCCCTATGTTCTATTTTTAGCCGTGGCGGCCATCTTGGTTGAATGGCCAGGTCATCGGACACATTTTTCAAACTAGATACCCCAAAGATGATTGTGGCCTAGTAGTTTCAGTGGAGATTTTGTAAAAGATTACTTAGATTTATGAAAAATGGTTAAAGATTGACTATAAAGGGCAATAACTCCTAAAGGGGTCAACTGACCATTTTGGTCATGTTGACTTATTTGTAGATCTTACTTTGCTGAACATTATTGCTGTTTACAATTTATCTCTATCTATAATAATATTCAAGATAATAACCAAAAACAGCAAAATTTCCTCAAAATTACCAATTCAGGGGCAGCAACCCAACAACCGATTGACCGATTCATCTGAAAATTTCAGGGCAGATACCGGTAGATCTTGACCTGATAAACATTGTTATCCCATGTCAGATTTCCTCAAAATGCTTTGGTTTTTGAGTTATTAGCCAAAAACTGCATTTTTCCCCTATGTTCTATTTTTAGTGGTGGCGGCCATCTTGGTTGGTTGACCAGGTCACGCCACACATTTTTTAAACTAGATACCCCAAAGATGATTGTGGCCAAGTTTGGATTAATTTGGCCAAGTAGTTTCAGAGGAGAAGATTTTTGTAAAAGATTACTTTAATTTACGAAAAATGGTTAAAAATTGACTATAAAGGGCAATAACTCCTAAACGGGTCAACTGACCATTTTGGTAATGTTGACTTATTTGTAGATCTTACTTTGCTGAACATTATTGCTGTTTACAGTTTATCTCTATCTATAATAATATTCAAGATAATAACCAAAAACAGCAAAATTTCCTCAAAATTACCAATTCAGGGGCAGCAACCCAACAACCGATTGACCGATTCATCTGAAAATTTTAGGGCAGATAGATCTTGACCTGATAAACATTTTTATCCCATTTCAGATTTCCTCAAAATGCTTTGGTTTTTGAGTTATAAGCCAAAAACTGCATTTTACCCCTTTGTTCTATTTTTAGCCGTGGCGGCCATCTTGGTTGGTTGACCAGGTCACGCCACACATTTTTAAAACTAGATACCCCAAAGATGATTGTGGCCAAGTTTGGATTAATTTGGCCCAGTAGTTTCAGAGGAGAAGATTTTTGTAAAAGATTACTTTAATTAACGAAAAATGGTTAAAAATTGACTATAAAGGGCAATAACTCCTAAACGGGTCAACTGACCATTTTGGTCATGTTTGACTTATTTGTAGATCTTACTTTGCTGAACATTATTGCTGTTTACAGTTTATCTCTAACTATAATAATATTCAAGATAATAACCAAAAACAGCAAAATTTCTTCAAAATTACCAATTCAGGGGCAGCAACCCAACAACCAATTGACCGATTCATCTGAAAATTTCAGGGCAGATAGATCTTGACCTGATAAACATTTTTACCCCATGTCAGATTTGCTCTAAATGCTTTGGTTTTTGAGTTATAAGCCAAAAACTGCATTTTACCCCTATGTTCTATTTTTAGCCGTGGCGGCCATCTTGGTTGGTTGACCGGGTCACGCCACACATTTTTTAAACTAGATACCCCAATGATGATTGTGGCCAAGTTTGGTTTGATTTGGCCCAGTAGTTTCAGAGGAGAAGATTTTTGTAAAAGTTAACGACGACGGACGACGACGGACGCCGGACGCCAAGTGATGAGAAAAGCTCACTTGGCCCTTCAGGCCAGGTGAGCTAAAAATAAGTCAACATGACCAAAATAGTCAATTGACCCCCTAAGGAGTTATTGACCTTCATAGTCAATTTTTAACAATTTTCACAAAATTTGTAGATTTTCACCAACATTTTCCACAGAAACTACTGTTATAGATTGAGATAATTGTAAGCAGCAAAAATGTTTAGTAAAGTAAGATCTACAAACACATCACCATCACTAAAGCACAATTTTGTCATGAATCCATCTGTGTACAATGTTTAATATTAACATAGACCACGGTGAGCGACACAGGCTCTTTAGAGCCTCTAGTTTTAATTTTGGTGGCTTCACTGAAACTACTCGAGTAATGGCCCTTCACAAATGAAAAAATGCTGAATTTTACATATACATACAATGCTTTTTACCACAAAACTCAGATAAAGTACAAATCAGTGTTAAGTCACTTTTACCATTCTTGATGTTATGTCCATTTATAGACTTGTATGCAAGTAACCTTTGATAAATTGACCTCAAAATCAAAAAGTATCTATCTATCCTTATATGTGAAAATATATCTAAGTTTGGTTGCAATCTGATAAAAAAAATATTGAGTTAGCAGAATTCGGAAACAAAAATGACTATCAAGGGAATGACTGATAGACAGGTCATAAACTCTATGTACCCTAGATACCAAGTATAGCCTGGGGTATAAAATAGAAAATTTTTGTTTACTTATATATATTTATGACTTCATAAGTAAATAAGTTATTTTTTTATATCAATTGTTAAATAATGATTGAAAATTGAATGATGAAGTTAAAGGCATCTTATGGATAAAACTTGAAATACTAGGAGACCACAAATAAAGGTAGATCTGTGTCCTTGACTTGGACCTTGAAATCCATAGAAGGGCTTTGGTCTCAGGATAACAACAAAAGACATGACTTTAATTTTCCCCATCATGAACTTTCCATTTGTATGTAGTTACATTGTGGAATAGCAACTGCATATCAATTACTAGTATGTAGGCTATTCCAGAGCTTGTGTTCCTATCAGTATTTACCTGATGGACATTTTCTGTTTACAAGGAAGCTACAAAATTGTTCTTCACTCCGCATGTGGTCAAGTTGATTTGATTTCTTTAAAAACAAGCATGTATCCCCAGTACACGGATGCCCCACTTGCACTATCATTTTCTATGTTCAGTGGACCGTGAAATTAGGGTCAGAACTCTAATTTGACATTAAAATTAGAAAGATCATATCATAAGGAACATATATACTAAGTTTCAGGTTCATTGGACTTCAACTTCATCAAGAACTACCTAGACTTAAAACTTTAACCTGAAACTGGACAGACGAACGCACGAATGAATGCACAGACCAGAAAACATAATGCCCCTCTACTGTCGTAGGTGGGGCATAAAAATATGCACTCTAACTTTACAATTTACATTTATGATTGTTTCAGAATGTCTTGTCAGAGATGGACCTGTATGTTAGTCACAATCCTTGTCTTCTTTCCATGTTGAAGACTTACTACTAGTTTTGGTCTATTAATGAGCTACATATTACTTTTCTACATTGGCTAGAGGTATAGGGGGAGGGTTGAGATCTCATAAACATGTAAAACCCTGCTGCATTTTTGAGCCTGTCCCAAGTCAGGAGCCTCTGGTCTTAGTGAGTCTTGCATTATTTATTAATTTTAGTTTCTTGTGTACAATTTGGAAATTAGTATGGTATCACTGAACTAGTATATATTTGTTTAGGGGCCAGCTGAAGGACGCCTCCGGGTGCTGGAATTTCTTGTTACATTGAAGACCTGTTGGTGACCTTCTTCTGTTGTTTTTTCTATGGCGGGTTGTTGTCTCTTTGATACATTCCCCATTTCCATTCTCAATTTTACATGACATGTGCCGTAAGTGGAGCATGAACTACTTACACTTCAGTGGTACTTAGTTCACTACATGTCTTTGTTATGTTTGTGTTATACCATATTTTTGGTTATACATGTATTATGTTCATTTGCCTTGTACTTTACTGTAAATTCAGAAATTATTGCGTGCATTTATTATTGCAACTTTGTCATTTTAGACTTAAATGCGATTTTATTTTTTACAATTTTGAGAAAAATACTGTTTAATTCATATAAAATATTTCAAAATGCGAGTTTAAATTATTGCGTTTACAACACTGTCACTTTTTTCGCAATAATAAAAACCTCGCAATAATTTCTGAATTAACAGTATTATTCTCCATTTCTTTAGATGGGTTTTGGTTGTCCCTTCCTGGTTTTTATTTATTTTTTGGACTACTGTTGGTGTTTTCAACATTGTATTTAATCAATAACCTCCATATTTTTTTTTCATCTCCTTGATATTTTCTTACTTTTTTTCTTAACACAAGACAAGTTAGTTGAATCTGAACTTCAGTCACGGAATACTGTATACTTTAGCATACATAAATATGAATAACAATGCATGAGGTGTTATGATTTTATATAAAAACAATAATAAAACAAGTTATCTTCTATCACAGTCGTTGTTCTATTTGTGTGGACAGGTCTTCTTAGTATGTCCTAAAAAGAGAAAAAAAAACCAGGATAATCTCAACTATTTTGTATCAGATTATAATACCAACAAATTAATTTCATAGTCTATAGTACATTATACACATGCCTAGAGTACTCAAATAATCTCTCTCAACTCTATTGAGATATATACTAACCAGATGCTCCGCAGGGCGTAGCTTTATACGACCGCAGAGGTTGAACCCTGAACGGTTGGGGCAAGTATGGACACAACATTCAAGCTGGATTCCGCTCTAAATTTGGATTGTGATTAAATAGTTGACACAGCATAGGTTTCTAACACAGAATGAATGTATTCAAATGAACTTAAAATTTTTGTTTTCTCTTAGAGCAATTCACTATGCTGTTGAATATTAATCCTCTCAAAAAAATGTTTGAAGAAATTTTCTTTTTATTTATGAAATTTCAAATGAGAAAAATTGAACCCAATTTTTTAATCACATCCCCCTTTCCCTTATTCCAAAACTAATTTCAATTAAAATATTCTAATGGAGTTTGCAACAATTACTACTCATTTAAATACATCATAAAATATTAAGATGTAAAAAAACTGCTTGTTATCACTGAATGGTAAAGATTATTTAAATTTATCAGTTGGTAGTAAAAAGTGAATATACATTGTATATTGTATATAACAAAGATTTAAGTTGATTCTAGACAAAGAAAGATAACTCCAATTAAAAAAAATTCTTGCAGATATTTCTTGCTTACTATACTGGACAAAGAAAGATAACTCTTAATTAAAAAAAATTTTGCAATTTCACAATATTGTGAAATTAGATATTTCTTGCCATTGCACAATACTGTGCAATTGAAAAGACTTGCTATTGCACAATACTTAATATAATAGTTTTAGATCCTGATTTGGACCAACTTGAAAACTGGGCCCATAATCAAAAATCTAAGTACATGTTTAGATTCAGCATATCAAAGAGGCCCAAAGAATTTAATTTTTGTTAAAATCAAACTTAGTTTAATTTTGGACCCTTTGCACTTTAATTTAGACCAATTTTAAAACTGGACCAAAAATTAAGAATCTACATACACAGTTAGATTTGGCATATCAAAGAACCCCAATTATTCAATTTTTGATGAAATCAAACAATGTTTAATTTTGGACCTCGATTTGGGCCAACTTGAAAACTGGGCCAATAATCAAAAATCTAAGTACATTTTTAGATTCAGCATATCAAAGAACCCCAAGGTTTCAATTTTTGTTAAAATCAAACTAAGTTTAATTTTGGACCCTTTGGACCTTAATGTAGACCAATTTGAAAACGGGACCAAAAATTAAGAACCTACATACACAGTTAGATTCGGCATATTAAAGAACCCCAATTATTCAATTTTGATGAAATCAAACAAAGTTTAATTTTGGACCCTTTGGGCCCCTTTTTCCTTAACTGTTGGGACCAAAACTCCCAAAATCAATACCAACCTTCCTTTTGTGGTCATAAACATTGTGTTTAAATTTCATTGATTTCTATTTACTTTAACTAAAGTTATTGTGCGAAAACCAAGAATTATGCTTATTTGGGCCCTTTTTTGGCCCCTAATTCCTAAACTGTTGAAACCAAAACTCCCAAAATCAATCCCAACCTTTCTTTTGTGGTCATAAACCTTGTGTCAAAATTTCATAGATTTCTATTAACTTAAACTAAAGTTATAGTGCGAAAACCAATAAAATGTTTATTTGGGCCCTTTTTGGCCCCTAATTCCTAAAATGTTGGGACCAAAACTCCCAAAATCAATACCAGCCTTCCTTTTATGGTCATAAACCTTGTGTTAAAATTTCATAGATTTCTATTCACTTTTACTAAAGTGAGAGTGCGAAAACTAAAAGTATTCGGACGACGACGACGACGATGCCAACGTGATAGCAATATACGACGAAAATTTTTTCAAAATTTGCGGTCGTATAAAAATAGATAAGAATGTGTCCATAGTACACAGATTTCCCAATCGCATTCTAGTTTTCTATGTTTAGTGGACTGTGAAATTGGGGTAAAAACTCTAATTTGGCATTAAAATTAGAAAGATCATATCACAAGGAACATGTGTACTAATCTTCAAGTTGATTGGACTTCAACTTCATTTAATACTACCTTGACCAAAAATTTTTAATCTGAAACAGGACAGATGGACGGATGAACAGCCGAACAGACACACAGACCAGAAAACATAATGCCAATAAACGGGCTATAAAAAGAAATAATACTCACTTACAAACCAACTGCCTAAACCATAATCCGGGCAATGTGAAGCATGGTAGAAAGTTGACCCTCTCTAGTGAAATATTTCAAAATTCTTTATTTTTTACTATATTTTTCATACAGTTAAAATTTAAATACTTAAAATTTTAATGTTTTAATACTGACAGTGTAAACTGGGAAATTTTGAGCAGTCTTTTTTTTAACAATTTCCCAACAAAATCTAAATTCCCTCCGTTTTGAATTTGTGAAGTCCCAGTCGTGTCCTCTATAGTTTTTTTTCATAAATGATTTGGAAACAAGTGCTAAAAATTGTTTTTAAATGAAGTGATAAAAATCAATCAGAATTTTTGTTTGTTTGTTCACATTTTAAATTAAGTCATTTTTGCCTTGTAAAAACACAATCACAATAGACTAAGAGGAATGACCTAATAGACACTTTCGAGTCATCCATTACGGGGTAAAACTTGTCAATTATGCACGCCTTTATGGCATCATTTACAAGATAAAGGGGATCACCTGTATCCCTGCACTATTAACGTTCATCAAGCGTCTTGGTGATCGTCATTGTGCAGGATAAACAGAAGGTAAAGTTCGTTTTGTAAGTACTTTATCACAATCCCCTAATGACAGCAGTGCTGAATAACAATCATAAGAATTTAATGTTTTCCAACCACTTGCTCAACATTGGAACGGAAGTGACGATGCCCCTAAACGCACAAATGATGTTGACGAAAACCAGAGTTTTAGACGGAACTGCATCGAACTCGAAAGTTGTGTATTAAGAGTGAGTTAAATGCTAACAGATGATTACTGCTTATTAGTTAATATTTCAATCTGATTGATCTGTGTAGCAGATACAATGAGTAATCATATTATAACTGTGCCATTTACATAACTATAAAGATATAGTTGTTTATTCAGCAATATCAGTAATGTTCACTTGGATTAATTAGGACTAGAATGACTCCTTTAGAAATAAATTTATGTTTTTCAGTATAGATCTGTTGTCTGTAAAACCAATGTTTAAAATTAGCCATCTACATACCCTATGGACATACGTTCATGTTTGGTATTCATATTTGTATTCAGATTTCCTTCAAATTTTCGCGCTGTCATTAATTTTCATGTTTCAACTCTTATTAGGAAAATAGCAAAAATAAAACTGTCGCGAAAATTTCCCTGTTTACAGTACTGAAATTCATTATCATGACAATTGACAACTAACCTTCCACACCACACAGCCCACATTTCCTGGCTCTTTTAGCACCAGGTTCATTGGATGTAGAACTTGCTCCCCGTTTCTTTCCCCCTCCTCCTCTATTACTCCCTCCACCCCATCCATCATTACCTCCCCCTCCACCACTCCCCCAGTTTCCACTGGTACCTGAGAAATAAAATTGATATCAGTATAAATAAATGGAAATGTGAGTAATCTGTCAAAGAGACAGCAATCAAACAACAAAATTAAAAGGCTATATTAGACAGATGTCTATGTAAAAATATGCCAAGTTCTAAATCATCTGGAGTCTATAAAATATTGGCCATTATAGCCCCTTCTCCTTTAACCACAGATCTGCCTAAGGAGCTAGTTCACTAACTCATAATTTTTACCTTAAAATTCTGAAAAATTTTCCATATGAGAATGCAGTGAAAACTTGCTTAAAATATATGTTAAATTGTCCCAATTAATTCTGTTAAAACATACTTTCATCAATTACGTCGTCATAAGTAACATAATTGTAACATGATAATAAAGCGAGAATTATTAAAAAATTTGAATTCTTTAAACTTTATGACAGTTTTCTGACAAAGGAACAGTGGTGCCACCTTTTACGGACAGAAATAAAATTTTCACCTGAATTTTCATCTGCCCATTGAAAAAAGTTACATCCTTCACCTCTAGGTTTAGAACAGCCAAAGAATTGTTTCCCTTTATTTGGTCCTTCTTTCTGGACTGTTAAACTACAATATAGTCATGTTACATATATCAATATTGAAAAGTAAAAGTCACAATTCATATATGAATATTGCATAACAACATGACATATGTTTAAACTAACAACATGACAAATAGATGAAAAAAATATTATCAGGCAATTTCATCCAATATTTGAATGACATTTCATCATTCATAACACCTCTCAGAGCAAATTTTTTTCTGAAAATTCAAATATGTTACTGTAATTTCAGTATAGGAGTAAGTCCTATAAGAACCAATTTTGGCTTCAAATTTCAGTTCATCTGACGAATGATTTTTACCACTTTTTAAACACTTAAGTGTCTATTTCATTTGAATCAATTAGTGTATGTGAAAGATTTTAACTCATTTAGTCAGTAATAACGATCCGATTCAAGATATGAAAAATCTACCAAATATGCAGAACAATATCACTTTTCAGATGGTTTTTGTCAAAAATGAAAGTAGCCGCATCCGTGTTCATCCTCAACCTTAATATATGTTATGTATTATCATCAAATACAACTAACATTTCAATATTGAGGATGAACACGAATGAGGACACTGCCATTTGAGACAAAATGGTCTGAATATTAACTCAAATGCTAGAATTGTGAAGATTTCAGTAATTTAGCATGACTTAATGGTGCTAGTACTCAATATATGTGCATTAAAATGTCAAAAACACCCCATATTTATGTAGCAGAAACATTCTACTGTCCAATAAATAACTAAAAGTTTATAATTAAGGTAGCACAATACAAAGATTTTATAACTCCAACTACCAAGTTTTAAAATGCTGTAACTTTCTTAATAATGCTTGAAAATTTATAAAAGTTGTAGTTTTGGATAGCTAACAGATTACTCTTCCAAATTAATGCAATGTTAGCATTATGCAACAATTATGTAACCAATTATAATGTTAACGGTGTCTTAAATATTTTACACCAAATTTCCACTTTCAAATGAAATTAGCTTCTGCATAGGTATCCCTAGAGGCATGATTTTATTATATGTTGTTTCTATGGCCATTATCTACAAAAGGGTGTCTCAGATTTCAGCTAGAATGTATAGAACAAATTTTACACCTAATTAAACATTATCTTCTTTTATGTGGTTAGGATGTTTCACTAATTGGAGATTTTTGAGAGAATAGAATACCATAGAGACAATCTGAGACACCCTTTTGAAGCCCATGATGTGTTGATTAAGATTTTGTTAAAATTTTCTGTATAGTTAAAGAGATGAAAGAGCTAAATTCATTCAAGTGACCTTACCCAGATTTTGCCACTAATTACATAATAATTGATTACATAATGATTCCATAATAAAAATATTACATTCATTTAAAAGATTAATCTTTTATCTATATATATATACCTCTTCTATTATTTTCTATGCATTCATAAGAAAGTTACAGCATTTCAAATGTTAGTGATTGGAAGTAAAAAAATCTTTGTATTGTGCTACCTTAAGCAATTTTGTAAAACTGCTATATTTTTGGGCCAAAAAGGGGTCTTACTGGACCTACTCCTTTCGAGTGCATCTACTATTGCAATTGCTGATCAAGGACAAATTGTGAGATTAATTAATACAACAAAATTTGTCCAAAATAATGCAAAAATATAAAATGTGATTTTTATATTTTGAGACACCTATAGCATTTATAATTTTCCTATACTCAGCATTACAAACATGGCAAAATTTTCTCAATTTAATGTATTTTCAGTTAATGTAAATTAAATAAGAACTTTTAGGTTGATATAATTTACAGTATTTACCTTTTGCCAGGGTTGCCACATTTACAACAAGGATCACCACTATCATTTGCTGTAGGAGGATAACTTCTTTGTGTTGATGAAAAACCAGAATCATTTCCTCTGAAAAACAAAAATAGTTATGCACAAGAGAGTTTATATAGAGAATAATACATGACAAAATCCGTATCATATGTCGTATCATCCCGAGACATCAATATCAGCCCGAGGGCCCTTAGGCCCGAGGGATGATATTGGTCGAGGGTGATACGGCATGTGATACGGATTTTGCCATGTATTATACGCTTTATCATATATTTCAACAGAAGAGTTTTATATTATATGAACTGTTTTCTGATGCATAGCACTGGGTTACCTTCAGTTCTGCTTTTGTCTTGTTTCAAAGCTTTAAAATAACTGCTCAATTATTTATACGAAGCACCTAGGTTACCTTACAATCTGTTGTTTTGAAAATATTTTGTTTATTATTGTATTATTGAGTGTTTTGTATTTTTTATAGTTGCATTTAGTGTGCCAAAAAAATTGTTGTAAAAACTTGATGTTCGTAACGTTACATACCAAACAATGACGTCATTAAAAAATTGACCTATTTTTTTTTTTTTTTTTTTTTTTTTTAATATTTAAAAAAAAAAAATTTTTTAATAGAAAAAAAATTCTTAAGCAAAAAAAAACCCCAAAAAAACTGACTTAAGTTTAAAAAAAAAAAAAAAAAAAAAAAAGGTATGCAAACGGGTTTTACCATGCGATACGGGGTATGCGATACGGGTTTAGCCATGCGATACGGGGTATGCGATACAGGGTAGGTGATACAGACTGGAAAAAAGAACCTTTATTAGATATACAAAATAGCTGTATTTTGTACTAAATATATGATAAATATAAATATTCACCAGTCAAATTTTGCCATTAATTCAGAAGATTCAAATTTTGTTTACTTTGTTCAATTTAGAAATTTACCTTTTATTCAATTTTTTTGTCATATATTGTCAAGGTTTACACAAAAAGAAATTTTGAAGATGACCTTAAATATAGTTTTGGTTAGTCCCTTACTCATATCCAAATATATATATTAATAATAACATCTCAAAATGAGGCTTTTAAGGAAATTTTCTACAAAATAAAAGTTGGACGTCCTTAAACGGAGATTAAAAAAGTATAAATACTGATATCTGATACACTAATGTCTAGCAAACATCTGAAGAATATCATATGAAAGATCAATGTTTAAATTCAGATTATCACCATTACAGTATCCGCCAAAATATTTATTTTGGAATTAAAGAATCTGCAAAAACTTTTGTATACCTTGTTGCAGCTAAATTGCTAAATTTTACACCTGCAAAAATTACCCAATATAAGGTATTTTGCAACATTAGAAAATTTATTTACCTATATGAATTAGCTCCACTTCCTCCATACCCACTACTTGAGCCAGAAGTATTATTTCTGTTTTCCCCAGCCTCATCAGCCCAAAGAAAAAATTGACACTTAGAACCACCACATTTATAAAACTGTCTTCCTGTAATTAAATAAAATTTTCTGAGAGTTTAAGTAATGAAAAGTCTGTTTTTTATGAGTTTCATATGTGAGCCTTGTTTATGACGTTGACATTTTATTTCCATAGAGTCTCATTTATGATGTACATGAAATATACAGGTTTGCAAAATTTTATGTCTTCCACTCCAAATTAAGCAATGCTGGTTTTGTACTGGGCTGAAAACAGGTAGAAATGCTTGGCATAGCCTTACTTCCCATCTGTCTCTAAGCCTTGAATAAATCAAATTCATATTTTTTCGAGACAATATATGGTTATTCTATATTTATCAGAATGATGTTCTGCAGAATGATGTTCTGCAGAATGATGTTCTGTTCTCAATTCATATATATTCAAAGCCAAAAATAAAGTTTTATAACCAATTAAACTTTAGATGTTCACCCTTTCACATTTTTCCAATTTTCTGTCTACATCTAAAGTATATGCAAGACCAATTGCAAAGAATTAAAATTTTAAGTGGTGTGAAACACGACCCCATGAGAATTTTCTTCAATGATCTAGTGAAACTGGTCCGTGTAACACTTATCAATTCATAGTTTTAAAAAGTTTTGAAATTTTAGATTTTTTGAATTTTGATCAAAGTTTTAAAATATCAAAATTTCAAATTGTGTTAAAGTTTTGAAATTTTGAAATTTTAACCAAATTATTAAAATATCAAAATTCTAAATATCGTTTATAAATTTGATAGTTTAGAAATTTGATCAAACTTTTAAAATACTAAACCTAACGCGCAATTTTGATTATTTCACTGTTTGAAAGTTTGATTTTTTAAATGTTTGCTTAAAATATCAAAATAGAAAAGGGGCAATAAGAGGGATACCTGTAAAAAGCGAAACGAAATAAAAGCTGAATGAAACGAAACAATATGAATTAAAAACATACTGATACTTAAAAGTTTATGTATGAACTAAAACGGACATTTGTAAGCGATGCAAAGTTGGATGACAAAATTAATATTTCTTAAAAGAAGATAATCTATTTAAAAAACAGACGTACGGCTCTGATATTGACCATTTTACCTGCTGGTTTTATTATACTGAATGATGGTGTCCTAATTAAGGTTGTGCTAGTCCACAGTGTGGGAGGTTTTTAATATAATCTTATTTACGCTGAAATTAAGACGGTACTAAGATCCAATATCAGCAAATTGGAACCAAGATACTGTTACAAGGTATCTACAAAAACTCAGCATAGATGGATACCAGAATATAAATTTTGCCGGTTTTTGCGCCAGACGCGCGTTTCGTCTACAAAAGACTTATCATTGACACTCGAACCAAATGACGTTAAAAAGGCAAATAAAGTCAAATAAAATTGAAAAGGCCAAATAAAGTAAACTTTTAAATCCAAAGTATAGCTCTGGTTTGGAAAAGTTGAAACCTTTCATATCATATATAAACGTATACCATAAACATTATTTTCACGAGCATTCATATTTATGTAAAAGTTACCGCTGTACTACATTAAGCACCCAACTTGCATTCATGTTTATGTAATAGTTGCCGTTGAACTACATTAAGCACCCACCTATCCAGTTGTAGGTGCCGGCATTTTGAAAGTTGAAAATTGTGTTTAAAAGTTTCTATCAGCGATAAATGGTAATCTTCTGGGGAACCAATATTTAGATAGTCCCTGTTTCTTTACTTGATATTACCACTAGGGGCTTTCGATAATGGTACATTAAAATATTCTGATCCCTAATTTGATGATATAATATTCTGTGCCAGCGGAGGACAAAAGAAAAATTATCCATGCCTTTTAGTGTTAAATTTTGAACCAGACAAGTTGATTAATAGCGATGAAAAACTTAATAAAATTGTTAGTGCTTCGACAAAACAACCTCACCCCACTTTAAAAGTTAAATGGTTGCCCCCTTAAAGACAACATTTGGACTGGTTATCATACACGTAGCTCCATTATAGGTTCTAAATCAACCACTGTTTTATAATAGTAAACAAAAGGAATTGATTTTTTTGTATTAAAGGATAATTATTATTGTCCCGTATTTGCATTTTGTTATTTGGGTATTTTTTAGTTATCGTACGACAATCGACTTTGAGCAAACTAAAAGTACACATGTACATCCAGTCAGAATGGGGCGTGCAAAGAGAAGCCACACTGTCAGCTGCATGATAGAATTTTTCCATTTTTGGCCGTACACATATGTTGCTCTCGAAAAACCAGTACAATGTAAAACGCTGAATTTTTAGTAAAGAATTCACCTACGGAACACTGAAACTGAAATTTGAAATTCAAGAAAAATAAGAACGAAACAATTAAAGAGGTGTTTGACCAATGTGAAGTTAATACATATTTAAATCCATCTATAAGGGAAACTTTGTCCTTGGAAGTTGAATCTTACATTTCTTCGTAATTTGTATGTAAACAACCTATCTTAAATTATCGATTTTTTTTGTTGCCAGTGAGAAATATTTCATGAATGTTCTGGAACAAATTAGCAATAAATGCAACAAGGAGAGAGTGTGCATAATGAAGACATATAAAACCTTTCAATTAGTTTATAAGTTGAGGTATGAAGCTGGCGTATGATAGTAACTGCTAGCCTTATATATATAGTAGTCCTTTGTTATTTTATAATCATTGTCATGTTGATTAGTTTCATAGTTTGTTTCCTATTTTGACATAGGACTTGTATTTCCTATTAAAGTGCGTTTTGCTGTTCGTATTACTGTGTGTTTTTCATTCTTTATTGGCTAGAGATATAGGGGAGGGTTGTGATCTCACGAAGCATGTTAAACCCCGCCGCATTTGTGCGCCTGTCCCAATCCAGGAGCCTCTGTCCTTCTAAGTCTTGTATGATTTTGATTTTTGTTCATTGTTATATTTCGGAGTTTAGTATTACGTCTATAAGCACTGAACCAGTACATATTTTTGTCTAGGGGCCAGCTGAAACACACCTAGCACAACTTTCATTGCAACGCTATATATTAAGTATTACTTCCGTATCATTTCTTGGAACTGAAATAAATCATAAAAGGCAATATATTATCATCATGGCTTTTGCAATCGATAAACAAGAAAGGAAAACGTTTTAATTTGTATGCGACCGAAGCGCTTTTTCTGGATCTACCTTCATCAGGAACGTCAAAAAGGCGAATAATACTATATGGTTTACTTCGAGTTGGTCATTTTTCACTGATACTTCTAAATGTTGGGCACTGGGAACACAAAATAGCTTTGAATTATTTATCTCAAACGCTAAACCTTATATAAGAGATTTAAATCAACATAGTTGATTCCGGTTCAAATAGGTTTAATTATATTTTTTTTGATAGATGCACAACCTTAAAATTTCAGGATACTTTTATCCTATGTGATGTCTAATATGTTTCATAAAAAAAAACGACTTCTTCTTTTCATTATTTATTTTGTTATTAAGAATGATTTGATATATTTCATGCTATTTATTTATAACTAAGAATAGTTCTTATCAGAGCCGTGTTTACATCAGTGATTACAGGTACCCCTCTTGTCGCCCCTTTATATTTTTGATATTTTAAGCAAACATTTAAAAAATTAAACTTTCAAAAAGTGAAATAATCAAAATTGCACGTTAGGTTTAGTATTTTAAAAGTTTGATCAAGTTTCTAAAATATCAAATTTATAAACAATATTTAGAGTTTTGATATTTTAATAATTTGGTTAAAATTTCAAAATTTCAAAACTTTAACACAATTTGAAATTTTGATATTTTAAAACTTTGATCAAAATTCAAAAAATCTAAAACTTCAAAACTTTTTAAAACTTTGAATTGATAAGTGTTACACGGACCGAAACTTCATTGCTGAACATAGTGGCCTCAAGTAACCACTAGGATGGTTCTAATTTTACCTAATTACCAGTTAACATGTTTTCACAAATCACAGATCCTCATAGATACTATTCAGAAAATAAATGATGAGCAATTTTGCAAAGATTTCTAATATGATACTTTATATGAAATAACTAACCTGTATTTGGACCTTCTTTTCTGACTGTTAATAAAACACCATCTTCACCACAATTACATACAACAGAATTGGAACCATCAGACTGTCCACTCGCAGCACTTCTATTAAATGGTTGTACTGGCAAGAGAGGCACTCGTGGGTTATCTCCCCTATTTTGATTTTCACTTCCTCTGGGATTATTCATTGAGGGGCTACTGAATCTATTTGGCACAGAAGAACTATCATTTCTGTTCTGATTTTGTCCTCTTTGAAAGGGACTATTATTCTGTTGAAATGGCTGTCTTTGATTTGTGTTTCTTTGATAAGAATTTTGTGTTTGAAGTGATGAATTCTGGGTAGAAAATGAACGTGAAGGTCCTGAACTACCATATCCACTATCTGGTATAGATGTATTCAGTGAAGTATTGTTACTAGGTCTTTGAGTTGAAACATTTGATGGTCTTACTGGCCGAGACGCTGTATAAAACATAATATATATATATAAAACAAAAAAAACAGACCAGTAACAGAGTATTACCAAAGTTAGAAAAGAACAAAGTTCCAATGTTCCCTGTATTAAACATATTTGATATATCAAAAGGGAAATAACAAAAAAATAACAAACAAAAAAATTCCTTTTTTTGTTTCTTTAAATCTTTGTATATGTCGTGTACAAGTTGCGATTTTGTACAGGTTATAACATGTACAAAAATATTGTACATGTTATAACTTGTATAATGCAAAAATACAAGTTATAACATGTACAAAAGTACCTCATACATGTTATAACCTGTACAAAAGATTGCTTAAAAATGGTTTTAACTTGTACAAAATCGAAAAATAAGAATATGTTTTTATTATCGCAACAGAATGATATACAATTACTGTCTTTTGATGAGGTAATATTATACAATAAATGTCTTTTGATGAGGTAAATATCATCTGTTATTCCATATTGGTATTATTTTAGTAGGTTTCTCTATATGAATTGGATTTGAATTAAAAAGCATATTCACCTGAGAAAGTGTTATTCACCGCGCTAAACATCACGCGCTTTTACATGCAACGTTATAATTTTATTTTTCATGTAAAATTTGTTTTGGTATATGTTATACCTTAAATACATGTTCTTCTCTGGGAATATGGAATAAAACAATTACTGTCTTTTGTTTTCGGTAAATATGGGGTTTAATTGACTTTTGAAAAAACTGATATTCACTTCGGCCGTCGGCCTCAGTGAATATCATTTTTTCAAAAGTCAATAAAACCGCATATTTACCTCATCAAAAGACGGTAATTGTATAATATTGACCTCAATAACATTTTCATAACTTTTTTTACTGTATTATTTCTTCATGTTAGTGTGTATTGTCCTTTTTTGGAACAGTTAAAGTCCAGGGGTCGGTATTACAAAGCATTCCTAAGACCTGTCCTAAGATAAATATCTTAGGACATGTCTTATGATCCTCTTATGCCTTTCTATGGACATATCTTTATTTGATGAATTATAATTGTGAGTGTCCACTTTGAAGGCAATAGTAAAATACTTTCATTCTAGTTGACACTAAAAGACATAAGAGGATAGTCAGGGTAGATGTGTCTACAAATAAAATTGAGAATTAAAATTGGGTATGTGTCTAACGACAACAACCCTCCAATGGAGCAGACAACATCCAAAGGCTACAAATAAATGCTTTCAAAGAAGAGGATATATATTTAAAACATCAAAATGACATTCGCCTGATGCAATGACCTTATAATTAAACAAAAAGTGAGTTATGAATTAACATAAGTCATGCTGAAGGCCAAAAATGTTGAAGAGTAGATCCAAAGATATTGATAATGGAGCGTGGTCCAATTAAAACAATTTCAGCTCTCTATTGCTTTTACATTTTACAGAGTTAGCATATACGACATTGTTTTAGTCTTTGCATGCTATAAACACGAGAGGGAGGAGTATTTCCCAAAATTATTAAGAATCGTTCTTAAATTTTTTGGAAGAATTCAGAAACTAGTATCTATTGTAATTGTCATTGAGAAATGCAAGTTTTTAGTAAATAGCTTCACACTTATTTCAACCATGATGAACTGCATAAAACATACAATTTCATGAAAACACATTTTGCCAACATTATTCATGAAACATATATTTCTGAAACTTTGTGATCATTGTCCTTAACAGAAAAAAACACGTTATGGCCTATTTATTGTTGTTCTTTATACATTGGTGAATTTAAATGTATATTTTACTTCTTTAAGATTTATTTTAAATTTTGTACAAGTTAAAACCATTTTTAAGCAATATTTTGTACAGGTTATAACATGTATGGGGTACTTTTGTACATGTTATAACTTGTATTTTTGCATCATACGAGTTATAACATGTACAATATTTTTGTACATGTTATAACCTGTACAAAATCGCAACTTGTACACGACATATATATATATTATATAGAAATGAAGGCTTGAGAGCAAAAACCTTTGATATAAGTTTCATAAAAAATCTGGCAAGAATTGTACATTATGAGAGCAATAACAAAGAAATTTTCCATATCACTAATATTTCTAAGGTGAATAACTCCTTAAAAATAGTTGATCCATCCTGATATTCAAACTTGTCTAAGACATTGTTGATATAAAAAATATGGTATATTTTAAACAAGACAGGATTAAGAAACACACAGAAAGGCATACACCCTATATTTTTATGTTTCATGCAATCCTAGTGTGGAGAACAATATCACTCCCTCTATAAACCCATTATAAACAAGGATAGCTAAGAAATACACAACCTGCAGATGCATGCTAAAAACACTCACCTGATAAATTAAGTGCTTCATTTAACATTTCATCACATCCTCCTATACAACCAGTATACCTACAAAATTATAGGCTTATAGAGGATGGACATAAAGTGTTAGCAATAGTTCTGATTTTGAGCCAACTGAACTAAAAAATAATAGATGTACATTTTTTTTTAACATAAAGTATGCATCAAAATATGGAAGTTCAAAGAAAAAGCAAATATCTCATTTCCAGTTTTGATCCTTTATTAACTCCTGATATTCTTCCTCAGTCATAATAATCTTCCATCATTACCCAACTGAACAAAGAAATAACACAACAGGTGATGTATACGGTGCAAGAAATGCTTACCCTTCAGGGGCACCTGATTTCACTCCTGTTTTTTAGTGGAGTTTGTGTTATTTATTATTTATAACTGTTGATGTAAATGTCCTTTGGTTTTGTGAGTCTTTGTTTACTCCTTGGTTTTGATTGTTATTGTCTGTTAGGAGTGATAATTCACTTTCTGGTAATATAATCCACTGTTATCACTTACTCTGTTGGAACCATTGGAGGAACCGATCCTCTTTTAAACTTAAACTTGATATTCTTTACTTCATTTGGTAAACACTAAAAAGAAAATATATAAACTAATTAACAGCCGAGCCATGAGCGCATGATACGGCCGACGACTTGTGTGGAAAATTTTTGAAATAATCATAAATAGTTTCTGAGAAAGTTTTAAGCAATAACCATATATTGTTTTTGAGACACGGCGAGACATGTGAAACCCCCAACCCTTTTTTTTTTTTACAAAAAACTAAATATCACTAAAATAAAATTTTGAATCAAAACCAAAAAGTATACAGATCTTTAGATTAATATAACAAAGAAGTGTGTGAAGTTTTAAGCAATAATCACAAATTATTTTTGAGATACGGCGCGACATGTAAAAAACCCTTCCCCTGTTTAACAAAATACTCAATAACTCAAAAATGAAATTTTGAATCATCACCAAAAAGTATACAGATCT
This sequence comes from Mytilus trossulus, assembly GCF_036588685.1. Classification (NCBI taxonomy): domain Eukaryota; kingdom Metazoa; phylum Mollusca; class Bivalvia; order Mytilida; family Mytilidae; genus Mytilus; species Mytilus trossulus. The sequence continues at coordinate 64,055,558 of NC_086379.1, forward strand.
TTAGATTAATATAACAAAGAAGTGTGTAAAGTTTTAAACAATAACCATAAATTGTTTTTGAGATACGGCACAACATGTAAAAAAAACTCCCCCTTTTTTACAAATTACTCAATAACTCAAAAATGAAATATTGAATCATCACCAAAAAGTATACAGATCTTAAGATTAATATAACAAAGACATGTGTAAAGTTTTAAGCAATAATCATAAACCGTTTTTGAGATATGGTGCGACATGTAAAAAACCCTTCCCCTTTTTTACAAAATACTCAATAACTCAAAAATGAAATTTTGAATCATCACCAAAAAGTATACAGATATTAAGATTAATATAACTAAGAAATGTTTAAAGTTTTAAGCCATAATCAAGAATCGTTTTTGAGATACGGTGCAACATGTGAAAAAAAAACACACCCCTGTTTTAGTAACTAAGTGCCGTAACTCAAAAAGTTTTAATCTTATTTTCACCAAAAAGTATACAGATAATTTGACCATCATAAGAAACAACTATATTAAGTTTCATGAAATTTAGATAAGTCGTTCTCAAGTTACGGTGCTACATGTTTACGCCGGACAGACGGACAGACAGACAGACGGACGGACGGACGGACGGACGGACACCAGACATTTGTATACCATCAAACGTCCCGTCAAAATTTTGACGGGCATATAAATTTTGAGGGGTGTATAAAAACGAGTGTATATAAACTCACATAGGTATTAACAAGAATGTGTCCAAAGTACACGGATGCCCCACTGGCACTATCATTTTTCATGTTCCATGGACCATGAAATTGGGTCAAAAGTCTAATTTGGCTTTAAAATTAGAAAGATCCTATCATAAGCAGCAAGTTTACTAAGTTTCAAGTTGATTGGACTTCAGCTTCATCAAAAACTACCTTGACCAAAAACTTTAACCTGAAACTCCCATTTTCATTTTCTATGTTCAGTTGACCGTGAAATTGGGGTCAAAAGTCAAATTTGGCTTTAAAATTAGAAAGATCATATCATAAACAAGTGTACTAAGTTTCTAGTTGATTAGACTTCAGCTTCATCAAAAACTACCTTGACCAAAAAACTTTAACCTGCTGATGAATGAACGAACGAACGAACGGATGGACAAACAAACGAACGGAGCCACAGACAAGAAAACATAATGCCCCTCTACTATCGTAGGTGGGGCATAAAATTGTTGTACATGTTAAACAATATATTTTACATTTTTTCTAAAAGCTCTGTAATATATTTGCTTAAACAACGTACTGTCACAATAAAATAGCCGTTGCCCAGTCATATCCTCAGCATGCAAAACACATATTTTTGTATTATGATTGGCAATATTTTATATTATGCAGATGAATATAAAATATTGTTTTTAAAGACTTGAAAATGAAAAAAAGTTATGTACATTAAGTGACGTCCTCTTGTAAATAAGAATATGTGTATTACTACATCGACACAACATCTTATAAAATATACAACGAACTAACCCTCTGACAAACTGCTTCCTCTACTGTGGCTTCTAGTACAAAGTCAGGTAACCATATAGCACTCTTACATCCAGGATAACCCATACAACCGATGTAATGTCTGAAAAGCAAGATAACAAATGCTTAAACATAAAGTCAAAAACAACATTAACATAAAAAACAGAACATTAAAAATGTTTTCCTTTTGTATATATCACCACCAGATATTTACTTCAGGGAAAGTTATAATCTAGAATTGAAATATGTGGAATATAGCAGAATAAAGTATTGTATCATTTTAAAACAGATTTAAACTGGACAATTAGTTAACAAAAGTTCCTTTTGATGTTTCCGAGACAAATGTGTTTTTTTATGTTTGCTGGCACATAAACATTTCTAATAGAGTTGCTGTATTTAGAACAGGAGCTACCGTACTAACTTTTCCTTAACTTCAAAAGTTCACTCTTCTTTTCAATATTGTTCATTTAAACTTAGCAGTTATATGTTTGTGTTCTGTTGCCTGCTTGTCATTTCATATTTTTGGGACGACTTATCCTTTTATTATCATGGTCTATCAAACTTCATGATGTAGGTCCAGATTACCTCCCTTTGTATTCTACAACTTATCTATTGGGTGATTATCTGAACAGTGCCACAGTATTTAGATAATCTTAATGGACACTGATTGAGTATAGTAGCTATCATCTTTTTGTTACAAGTTTTCATTTTGGATATTAGTCTCACCCTTTTCCATCTTTCTTTGTTTTCAAGGTCATATCTTGACCACAATTTGGACATTTCTTTACTGGTAAAGAGGCCATAATATTCAGAACTAAAAAAGGTAAAACAGCTTAATTTGTAATGAAGGCTGGTTTTCTCTTCATAACAGATATCAAAATTCTTATATTTTTCCTTTTGATGTTATATTTGAACTTTTATTCATTTAAATACCTCATACTGATTTGTTATTGTTGTTTGTTAATTTTATTTTTGGCAATGGTTTTTCGGTTATTATTGGACTTTTGATTTTTGATTGCCACTTGTTACCAGTTGTTGGCATGACATGGGTTATGTTTTTCTCATATATTTTATGAAAGTATAATACTAAACCCCTAACAGGAGGAATTGTGCTTGTCCTTTGTTAATTTATGTATTATTGTCATTTTGTTTTGTTTCTCTTGTTACCTATTCTGACACTGGACTCAAGACTTCTCTGAAACTGAGTTTTACTATGCGTATTGTTGTGCGTTTGTTGTATCTATATTGGCTAGAGATATAGAGGGAGGGTTGAGATCTCAAAAAACGTGTTTAACCCAACCACATTTTTGCGCCTGTCCCAAGTCAGGAGCCTCTGGCCTTTGTTAGTCTAGTATGATTTTTCTATCATTTTATATCTTTAAGTTTAGTTTCTTGTGTATAATCGGAGATTAGTATGACATCCATTATCACTGTATTAGTAACATATTTGTTTAGGGGTCAGCTGAAGGACTCCTCCAGGTGCCAGAGTTTCTCGCTGCATTAACCCATTGGTGGCCTTTGGCTGTTGTCTGCTCTATGGTCAGGTTGTTGTCTCTTTGACACATTCCCCATTGCCATTCTCAATTTTATTATAAAAATCCTTCTTTTTTCCATTGAACTTATATCCAAATGTATTCCTGTCACTCATCCTCTACCCATCCCGTTTCTATATAATCAAAAAATATAATGTGATAGGACTAAAGTAAATAATTACCATCTTCAACAGGCAAATCCTTAGCTTCACCCAAATATGTTGACAATGCTGTATCTAATTTTATGGCCTTTAAGAAACAAAAATACCATTGTTAGAAATCATTTTCAAAGAAATTTTACTTTCATTGGCAATGTTAAAACTGTATTTTAAGAATTTAAAATATCATTAATTGTTCTCATCTAATATTTTTGTCTTCTCTTATAAAAAAAACCTTTTGCCTCCAGAAAAATCAATATATTTTCCGAGCATGAATTCCTCAAACATTAATAGTATCAAAAGTACCAGGATTAAAATTAAGTACGCCAGACGCGCATTTCGTCTTCATAAGACTCATCAGTGACGCTCATATCAAAATATTTATAAAGCCAAACAAATACAAAGTTGAAGAGCATTGAGAACCCAAAATTCCAAAAAGTTGTGCCAAACACGGCTAAGGTAATCTTTGTCTGGGATAAGAAAACCCTTAGTTTTTTCAAAAAATTCAAAGTTTTGTTTAAAACATTAAAATATTAATAAAACAACATAATACATACAATAAACATCAGATAAATATACCTGTTTACAGGCTTCCACGAACACTTCTTTGTATTTTGCTACTTGCTGCTGTAAAACATCTGTAAATAAACAATTAATATTTCAAGTTGGAGATTTTTCATATCCTATGTCAGATAAATTTTAAAATTTTCTATATAAATTTGTCAACTTCATTTCTATTTTGTTAAATTTGTCTACATATCATACCAATATTATATAAAAAGAAGAATGTGTCTGAGGACAAAAAATGCCTCTGCTCAAGCTTTGAAAATTGAATAGACAAATGGAAGGTCATAAAGTCAAGTGTAACACTGAATGCCCCTGTTGCCTACAGCAGGGGCATAAATAAAAGATCTACTATCAACCTTCATGTTCATGTTTGTATATGTCTTATATAATGCAGACAAATAATCTAAATTAATTATCTTTAAAGACAGCCTCCATATATGATCAATAGACCACTTTCGAGTTCATCCGTCACCGGAAAAAACTAGTCAATTATACGCGCCTTTATCACCGTCATCTGTGCGTTTAGGGGCGTCGTCACTTCCTTACAATGTTGAGCGAGTGATTGGAAAATTATAATTCTATATTGTACGAATTATTCGGCAAATTGAATTCTGAAAATAGACAATCAACACTGCTGTCATTAGGGAATTGTCAGTAAGTACCTACAGAGCAACCATTATTTCTAGTTTATCCTGCACAAAAACGATCACTTAGACGCTTGATGAACGTAAATAGTGCAGGGATACAGGCGAGCCCCTCTATCTGGTAAATGACGTCATAAAGGCGTGCATAATTGACGAGTTTTTGCCGGTGACGGATGAACTCGAAAGTGGTCTATTGAACTCTTAGTTTATCAATGTCCATCCATCTTAATAAAATCAGTTTGAAGTAAGTTCCTTGTTTAACATACCAATGTTATTCTTCTTTCCTTCACAAATCCTGAAAAAAAATAATACTTGAATTCAACTACATGTATTATGTATGAAGAATTTTCATGTTTTTACAAATATAAAAAAAAATGCATTATAAATAGTAAATTGTAAACAAAATGCAGTTCCTTTACAAAATGTCAGAAACATGGCTGACTGAGGAAAACATAGAACATTCAGTATAACATTCTCACTACTTGTTATTTTTTCCAAAAAAATAATTTTTCATCTGTGTAATCTGCATGTACCTTTTAAGATCAGCCTCCAGTTCTGCACGTAAATTTGGTTTGGACATCTGATATCCCATGGAATCATAACCTACAAAGAAGATTTTTATTTTATAAGTGAACCTAAAATATATATTAAAGAGGGACAAAAGATACCAGAGCGTCAGTCAAACTCATAAATCGAAAATAAACTGACAACACCATGGCTAAAAATGAAAAAGACAATCAGACAAACAATGACACAACATAGAAAAACTAAAGAATAAGCAACACAAACACCACCAAAAACTAGAGGTGATCTCAGGTGCTCTGGAAGGGTAAGCAGATCGTGCTCCACATGTGGCACCAATTGTGTTGTTCATGTTATCAACAATCACAATCATATCATTGACAATTGTTTTACTGTAAGTAATTCTTTTGCCAAGTTTAGGTTTAATTGCATAACATCTAGATAAATGTTCATGGTTGTCATCTCAGGAAAACTTTAAGTGGTTCAAAGTATTTAACAAATGAAACCAAAAATTATAGAAATAATATGAAATTTTAAAATTGGTTGAATGTTTTGGTTCAAAATAAGTCCACTAAGCCCTATGGACAGCAGAAAAACATAAAAGCAAAGGACTAAAATTGTTTTAGCTAAATGTGCATATACACAAATTAAATTACCTTCAACCAGTCCCATTCCTAACTGTCCTGGAACAAATTTCCCATCAGGCTTCACACCAACATACATTCTACTTTTAATGGTTTCAATGTGATCGGCATGTGTTGCATCTGTTCCTGTAATTAAAATAAAATATGATTTTTTTATGATTGTAAACTACAGGCTCCATGGAGATGCTCAACTGGTATTTATACATGAAAAAGAAACCGACCATACAAGGGCTATATAGCCAGTCAAGGTCGTTAAAATCTTTCATCATCATACATAAAGTTGATAATGCAAATTGTTCAAGCAAAAATGAAAAAATATCATCTTTCAACACTATAAATAACTCTAATCTGAGTTAACTGACAATATCAGGAATGTTGACTTCTTTGAATATCTTATACAATGAAAATTTTTGCTGTATCAGATAGTTTCTCAATATCTACTTCATTTTCAACAAAAAACACAAAAAATTACTACAAAATTGTTTTTCAAGGGTAACAGCTCCTATCAAAATAAAAAGGACACTATTAATTTTTTTTTTTTTTTTTCAAGCTTACACTCATTATCAATCATCACATCCATCCATAGTATATAATAATCAAACCTACCTATTCCATGTTTATCCATCAATGCTATAAGATCAGCTTCTGTCAGTAAAGATGGAGGACTTGTTTCACTGGCAACCATCTGAAAAGTTTCAAAATTAGGTACAATTAAACAATCTGTATGGAGCTATATGTATTCCTAATAAAATCAGTATCCAAACTTACTTTCTATTGAAACTTCATTTAAAATACTTGCATTGTTCATTCTTGAATGTTCACACTGTACAAATTTATAGAATTTAATAACTTGTTAATTGCCTATGTGCTTTAATGTTCATCTAAAATAATATACATTATCTGAATAATGACTACAAATAAATAATGTAAATTGAGACTTGAATTCTTGCAGTTTTTATTACAGATCTTTGATTGCTAGCTGAATGTGATTGTTGCAGTCAATATATATGTACATGTATATTCAAAGGAAAATAAGATTCATCTGTCCCACATCCTAACCATAAGGTCATCAAAAAATTCTGAAAATTAAACCAAATTGAAAGTTGTGTTTAAAATTTTACCTCAATGGAGTTTGGTTGGAATGAATCTCCTTTATTATAAACAGGAATAACCTGAAATATTAAGAATAGTTTAAACAATAAAACATGAGACTGAAGATTTTGTTTGGATTATACAGAAGTTCCTTTAAGTTATCAAACAATATAAATTGTATTCCCCGTTTGCGGTTTCGGGAGTTATCGTTCGTTGTCGGAGTTGTCTTTCTTGTTATCAGGTGTAAAACCATTTCCGGTAGAATAAGAAAATGGGGAAACCTAACTATTGTGCCATCAAAGACTGTCACAATAAGTCCGGAGACAAAGGGAGATTTGGTAGAACAATAAAACTACATAAATTACCAAAAGAAGGAATCGTACGATCGGCATGGCTACGTGCAATTAGTCGGAGAGACTTTAAACCATCAACGTACACCTCAGTCTGTTCAGATCATTTTCCGAGAGGAGAAGGACGTACATCCGTTCATAAAGTACCAAGTCTTCACCTCCCACAAAAAGTGGTCAAAGAGGGAAAAGTAAGGAACACAAAAAACAGTCTATCCACAAGTATTTCGGAAACAGAGTCAATATTACAACCATCCATTTCACACTCCGAGTCGGACCAGCCTAAGCCTTGTTGTTCTATAGATGTGATTGAGCAAACTCATTCGTAAGTTGTAAATGACAAAAAATAATGTCTCTTTTTACAGAGATAAATGAATGGAACTCATACCAATTTCTTATTTATAATTTATATATTACTCTGAACCTTTTTGTACAAAACCTATCCAATGACTTCATTGTTAAGCATCAATCAATGGTATACATGTCCATAAAACAAAACATGCATCTAGTTGATCATTCATTGCCGTGCAGGCGCATGCGTGAGGATCGGGAAGGAAAAAAAAATTTCTCCGAGAATTTCATCAAGTTTTCGATATAATTTGTGAATTACATATTACAATGGGAAGATTACATTTAGAAAGGGACTAATATTCATTGTGCTCAGTAAGCTTTCTCTTTTTGAATGGAGTTCCAGTCAAAATAACGGATAAAATAACTTTGCAAAATTACCGGCATCTACCTTTGTTTGACATTTGGCGGGACTGTGAAATTTTTTTTCAATTCACTTGCAAAATCAAATTTACATCAAAGGAAGAATGGTTACAGCTAACCCTATTTGAGAGACAAACAACTGATCTATCATACAAGATAAAAACTTCATCTCAGTTATTTTAAGGCTGAAATCCGCAATTATTTAATTTCAAGTTGGAACGTTACAGTTAGGTTATTGGATATATCATCTGTTCGGAACAGTAAAAACATTGTGAAAACAACAAGTCAGTGTGATCAGGAGAACGGGCAGTATAAAATTAAGTATTAAAAGAGAAGAGAATACGGTAAGAGTATCATTTCTAATCATTTATGTCTGCTGTGTTGTGATGTGATGTCTTGTTGTGTGACAGCTTTTTGTGTGTAACTAAACGTTTGCAACGAAGATATATGTAATTTGTAAATGAGTACCAGGTTAAAACAATATATAAGAGACCAACCACACAAACCGTGTAATAAGGAAAAATATAGAACACCAATATTAGTGTCAGACAGTAAGGGATTCACCCTCCAAAATCATAGCCCAGACAGTGAGTTCCCATTTGAACTCTGGTGCTGCTCAGGGGCAAGAACACATAAACTTGTAGATCTGATTGAAGAGAGGATCACAAAGGCGGTTAAAAGGCATGGTAAAATTGTTATTTACCTTTGGGCCGGTACATGTGACATTACGCAAAAGGCTGGCAAATATATAAGACTGCGAAGTAGTAGTAATAAAGCAGTGGAGGAAATTATATCTGAATATAATAGAGCAATAAAAATAGTAGAGAAGTTTCACACACAGGCAAAATTGAAAATAGTGGACTGTCCTATTTCATCAATACAACAGTGGAATAAAAATAAAGGGCATTATAATCCGTCCATCTTTAAAAGTGAGGACAGTAATCTGACTAAACAAATAACATTTCTAAACAAGAAAATCTGGTGTATAAATAAAAAGTTGGGTACAAACTCGGTGAGAACAAGCCAGTTCTATTTTAGGAGTAGAAAAGAAAGATCACATCGATCAAGAAAATCTATTAAAATCTCATTGAATAATAAAGACGGTGTCCATCCAGGGAAACTATTAAGCTTGGCAATAACTAAAAAACTTTTGTTAGACTCGTATAAAGAGTGCTTTATTACCATCCCTGATAACGCAATCCTTCAAATTTTAGTTGAAGAAGAAGAGCTTAAGTCCATTATCTAGCAGGCTGAAACTGGAAATACAGAAGACAAGGCAAGTGTTTACAAGATACAGAATCTGGATACAGGGCGGTGAGTGTTTACTTTCTTATTAATACTTACCTAAAAACAGTCTCATACAAACTAAATTTATTCCTGTAAATTGGAAATACATATATAAGTATAGATAATCAAGTGATCTCCTGATGCCTCCTAAAAGAAAAAGCACAAGGTCGCTGTCAAACAAATTGTTGGTCCTTGTTAATGAGACAGAAGAAGATCCATTTGAAGGGAAAGTAAGCACTAATAGCTCAGAAAGTAGCAAAAGTGAAATAAAACAGACAGTAGAAAAAACGGACAACTGTTACGGTTGTAATCAGGAAGACCCCCCAAAAGGATTATCAAAAATCAAGAAGGTAATCTGGCTGTCCTGTGATATATGTAACAAATGGTGGCATAGTGCATGTGCAAGCTATACCAATAAAGAAGCACAAAGGATTGTCGAAGATAAAATCAAATTCGTATGCGCATTCTGCGTTATATCCAAGGCACCTATATACATACAGGCACAAGAAATAATTAGCGCCAAATTCAAGGAAGTAAAGAACAAAGATGAGAACAGCATAGAACACAGCATAAATGACAAGATTGACAAATTAGTAGAAATAACTAAAACAATACTACTAAATGAAAACATACCAGATACAAAGAATAAAATATACATAAAACCTACAGAGAGTACGCAAACAGACTCACAATCTATACTTATAATTGACAACATTATAGTGGAAGATAAGACAGCGCTTTATAGAGACAGTAGGAACATCAGAAAGGAGTTAAACAAAATTCCAGTATTAACCAATAAAGTCGAATCAGCTTATAGTCTACCACATGGTGGAATAGCACTACATCTCAAAGACAAGAAAGATAGCAAGAAAATAGTGGACTCCTGGGCAACAACAAATCTAGGTGGTAACTCCATAATTCATACACCACGTCGGAGTCAACAAACGAGTACAGTAACATACCTACACAATATACCAACAAAGATAGAGGAAAGTTACATACAAAAAGAACTAAGTAAAGATTACAACGAGAGCAGGGTACACAGACTAAAATACAGAGACACAGGCAAACACCTTCCAGTAGTCAAAGTAACATTTAAAGATTGCGACTCAGCAGAAAAAGCATTGAAATCAGAGGGTATATATGTCCCAGAGACTGACAAAAGAGAAAAATTTGAGCCAGACAGAAAATCTAAAGTGACGAGGTGCTTCAACTGCAATAAACTAGGCCACATAGCAAGAATCTGCTCCTACAAGCACGCTTGCAGCAACTGTGCTAAGGAGGAGTGCATCCTCAAACAGTGCACGTCAGCTCCCAAGTGTGTGAACTGTGGTGAAGACCATCCGTCAACGTCAGCAAGGTGCCCAAAGTATAAGCAAGTGCTAAAGAGACTAGAAATACAATGGATACTAAGTGCTGAAACCCGTCAGGATGAAAATCCTTCTTATTAATGCCCAAGCTATTAATACGGCATACAAGGACATTGTAAATACTGTAAATACTTTTGATGTTGATGTTGTATGTATAAATGAAACTTTTCAAGATGTAAATAGTAAACTGAAATTTTTAAACTGGAAAGTCTTTGATAAACCCAGGATAGGCAGAAAAGGTGGAGGAGTAGCAATATGTGTGAGGGAAAACAATGGAAAATTTGTTGCTATTGAAACAGACATCTATAACAGCTTGGAATATGAATCAGTAGCAGTAAATATTACAACTGACAAAGGCATAAAGTTTGCACTGCTGTGCCCATACATACCACCAGAAAGATCTGACCAAATAGAAAAACTGTGTTCTAAACTCGAAGACGTAAAAAGCAATATTCCCTTGATTATTGCAGGAGACTTAAACGCCAAAAGTCAAGAATGGAGAAACATCAAAACTAACAAAGCTGGTGAACTAATAGAGAACATGCTAACCAAACAAGACATGATCTGCATAAACGATGGCCAGCCAACACGAAGGAATTCAGACTCTGTTATAGATCTTATGCTGATGAACTCCAATTTCCAACATAATATGATAAGTTGCGACACTCTTTCACACGAGACCATCAGATCTGACCATATCAGTATCCTTACTAATCTACGTGTTTGCTCTGAAGATAATTGGGGAACACCAAAGAAAATATGGCAACTTAACAAGGTAGATTGGGAAGAGTGGAAACGTGTCACAGAAGAAAGGTTTGGTGAATGGTTGGAAAACAGGCCAGCAAATAACAACTCAGTTGACCATATTTACCAGTCATTTGCTGACATCATAAATGCAACACAAAAAGAAATGATCCCATATAAAGAAATTAAACCAAGAAAACACCAAAAGCCATGCTGGTGGAGTAGCTCAGTAACATCTGCCAAAAAACACCTAAATCACTGCCAGAAACAATACAGAATGAGGAACATTCCACAAAACAAACAAAGACTCATCATTGCAGAAGACAACTTTGACAAGGCAAAGGAAGATGCACAAAAAGAATGGAGTAATAACCTCGTAAACCAACTAAATCAGGCTAAAAACTCAAAAGACTTCTGGAACACGTACAAAAAGATGTCCAGGAAAACAGAAGATAACTCAGTACTCCCATTAATTGTTGATAATAAAGATCCAATATTTGACAACAAAAGTAAAGTTGAACTTCTACAAAAAAATTTCTTTGGAGGTAGCCACCTAAAGGATGAGTCATTTGATAAAGAATTTTATGATAGTATCAACAAAGAATACAAAGAACTAAATAACATGTATCAGGCAGCAAATGAAACAGATCAACATAGAGAAGGCTTTGATAGAGAAATAGACAAAGACGAGGTAGAAGCAGCTATATACCGCCTTCGCACGGGGACTGCCCCAGGACCAGATCAGCAGTTTGCTGAATTCTATAAGCATGCAGGTGACAAATTTACAGAAGCCTTAGTAACAATGATGAACATCATATGGCAAAAAGGGGAATTACCAACAGAATGGAAAATGGCAGATGTAAAATTTCTAAGAAAACCAGGAAAAACCAGCTATTACTCATCCTCTTCTTACAGACCAATCAGCCTAACTTGCATTATATGCAAACTAATGGAGAGAGTCATCCTAGAACGCATTGTGGCATATATTGAGGGTCACAGATTGATTGATTTAACTCAAGAAGGGTTCAGAAAGAATCACTCAACCACCAATGCTCTACTTCGGTTAGTCCAAACAATAGCTGATGGTTTCAATGAGGATGAATCAACTCTTGCATGGCTAGTGGACCTTGAAAAGGCATATGACTCAATATGGCGTGAGGGGTTAATGATCAAGCTGCATAAACTTGGGATAAAGGGAAAAACCTGGTTATGGATAAACAGCTTTCTCACAAATCGAACAGCCAGATGTATGCTGAATAACTTCTTTGGAGAACAATTTGATACCAAAATCGGCTTGCCACAAGGGTCAGTACTATCACCCACCTTGTTTAACATATTCATAGCTGATATAATGGATAACACAAAAGGAGAAAATTGCAAGTTTGCAGATGATGGCACTTTATGGCATAAGGGGAAAGACATAAAGGAAATGAAAGAAAGAACTTCAGAGGATGTCAAAACTATTTTAAAATGGACAGAAAAATGGAGAATTAATGTAAACCTGGAAAAGTGTGAAGTATGCCTATTCTCAAAAGGCAACACAGATGCAGAGCAGAAAACATTAAAAGTCAACTCCTTCTCCTATAGATATAGTCCAACACCGAAGCTACTTGGAGTAACTCTAGACGAGAAGCTTAAATTTGACACCCACATCAATCTGATGCAGAAGAGGGCAAATAATGCAATATATGTAATTAGAGATATTAAGGGCATGGGAGGAATATCAAGATCAAAACTACTCCAAATATACAACAGCATGGTTAGATCTATCATGGAGTATGCATGCCCAGTCTGGCAAATAACATCTGCAGAGAATATGAAGAAATTAGAAGCTGTACAAAGAAAAGGCTTGTCAATATGCCTAGGACTACCAGGAACATCAGGTAGAGAGGCAATGGAAGTTGAAGCCAACATACAACCCATAGACCTCAGAATAGAGGAAATATCAGTACGTGAACTGGCAAAAATACAATCAAAGAACATAGCAGAACCAATTAAACAACAACTAGAACAGTATTTAACAAACAACGCAACCTATGAACAACAGGATTCTCCATTTGGTAAAGCTATAAACCAATCCATAGACATGTTCAAAGCCACGAAAGTTGACATCAAACTTATAGAACCAGAATTCACATACAAAGCTGGTGTAGATGTCATGCTAAGGAGATCACCAAGTTATTGGAGTCGTCTAGGTAGCTCAAAGAACAGAACAGCCGAACAAACTGTTGAAAGTAAACAGGTTGTAAAGGACCTATTAGGAGACAGCACAGACTCAACAGTAGTGGCATTCACTGATGGTTCATGTCAAGGTAACCCGGGACCATGTGGGGCAGGAGCAGTAGTATATTCTGGAAATAGCCAAGGCATAAGTCTAAAGAGGCCAGTAGCTAATAGAGGATCGATACTTCTTGCTGAACTAGTAGCCATACTAATGGTCCTGGAGCACTGTATAACGACTATAAAGGACCAGTTTTCTGAGCTTAAAATACTGTCAGATAGCCAGACTGCTGTAGGCATCTTGACTCTGAACTGGAAATCTTCTAACTACATCGACACAATTACTGATATCAAAGAATGCATGGGAACGCTCTTAAGACACGGCATACTAACAACCCTATCTTGGATCCCAGGCCATGCTAATATAGCCGGGAACGAGATAGCGGACCAGTTGGCAAAAGACGCTGCAAAAGAGGCCTCATCACTAAATGATCAGTATAATGTCATAACCATGTCAGATGTAAGATGTGCAGTCAAGATGTCTACAAAACTCAAATGGCAAAGCAGATGGACAATTGGTGAAACTGGAAGACAGCTTTTCAACCTAATTCCTATCGTTGGTAAGGACGCACAACTAGACAAGCCTAACAACCAAATAGGAAGAATATTGTCAGAAATAAGAACGGGCTACAGCAGACTTAACAAATACAGAAACCAAATCGGTCAATCCCTCACGCCATATTGTGAATGCGGAGAAGAAGAAACATCAGAACACTTCCTGCTATACTGCCCAAGATACCAACAAGAAAGAGAGGACATGCGAAGACAAATGGAACTACTTAACATCGATCCAACAAATATACAGTCAATACTAGCACCACCAAAAAGAGAAACCTACGAAGCAACATCGCAAATTGTAGGGGAATATATTACAAAATCAGGGAGATTCCAAGAACTTGCAATCCCTGATTCCCGATCCTGCGCCTAAACAAGTATACCAAAGTACCGCGAGATATTACCTCGAGCAACGGTGTACCATAAGAGGAGGAAGATAGCACACAGAGAACAGTAGTGTCAATTATTGACCTTAGGATCAGAAAGATAAAATGTATGTCAAAAGTGACCTTGTCAACAAATGATAGATTAATAGTGTACTATTGCACTAGTCTACCCAAGACTAAAGTGTGGCATTGGTACAAAAATCACTGCTTATACATGTTATATACACATGTAATACAATAAATGTTTTTCTAGTAACTGTAATATTCACCTGAACACACAATTTATCCAATGTGCATTAAATGTAGGTCTTGTTTGTATCTGAGATATCCACTTACAGACACAATTTTAACAAAAAATGGGACATACATGTACATGAACTTTAAGGGTCAATCTATTCAACATCTTCCTCTGCTGATTGGGGATAAAAATACATATCACATAAAAAATATTGGTTCATCCATATTCTTGTTTTAATATATTCAATTTAATAAATTGTATTGAATATTTCAGGTACTCTAAAACTCCAATGAGGACACTTTGTGAATCTGGAACAGAAAGTGAGAATGTGCCATTATCAACAGCTTCATGTACAAAAAATGACAAAATCACTCAAACCAATACACCACCTGCTGAATTATCTGTTAAAGTCACAAGACCAGAAATTATAATAGATGATATAGCTTCATCAGATGAGGAGGTACTTTTTTATACAGGTTTACCATGCTACCAGGCATTTAAAGCTTTGTTCGATACTCTCATTGCTGCAGGAGCTGATCGAATGAATGTGGATGACGAGATATTGATGCAAGAAAAATCGTATAGGAAGTTACGGTTGATTGACGAGTTTTTTATGGTAATGATGAGACTACGTTTAGGTTTATTGTTAAATGACTTGCAATATAGATTTAAGATTTCAACAGGAAGAGTTTCCAGAATTTTTAATTCCTGGATAAGCCTAATGGCAACATGCCTTAAATCAATCGTGTTCTTGCCACCTCTCCAAACACTTCAACAGAAAGTACCTAATTGCTTTAAAAACTTTAGTGATACAAGAATTGTTCTCGACTGTACAGAAATATTTATAGAAACTCCTTCAGCATTACAAAATAAATCACTGACTTATTCCAGCTACAAATCCCATAATACTTTTAAATCACTAGTTGGTGTAAGCATGACAGGAGCTGTTGTTTTCTTATCAAATTTATGGGGAGACTCAGCATCTGATGTGCATATTACAAGAAACTGTGGCCTTCTTGAACTTTTAGAAGAAGGTGATGCTGTAATGGTGGACAAGGGTTTCATTCACATACAGTCAGATTTTAAAAAAAAAGGAGTTAAATTGTATTGTCCACCATTCATGTCCGCTAAAAGGAATCAGTTTTCGAAATCTGAAGTTGATTGTACAAGGAGGATAGCGTCTGCCAGAATTCATGTGGAGCGAAAAATGGAGCAGATCAAGAACTTTCGCATCTTACAAGGAATATTACCCATCAGTTTGAGTTCAAAGGCTGACGCCATATTTTTTGTGTGTTCTGCTTTAACTAATTTATTGCCTCCCCTTGTGAAATGATTGCATGCAATAGGAATTAAAAAATGTTATGCCAATTTTTACAAGCACTTGCTTTATTCATTGTTGAAGGCAATTCTCTCAATGAAATTTTGTATTTAGGTGCTTTTGGTCCATTGTCTCATGGAAATATATTTAAATAAAATGAAGCCTATGGTAAATGTATACATGGTATATGAAACAAAGCCCCAAACAATCCATCATAGTAATCATAGATAAAAGCAAAGGATTGCAATGCTTATTGTTGTTCATCATCTAAAGATAACAATTATTCAAGATGGGGTATGAGTGCCAATGAATAAACTATCTATCGAATTTATACAATGTTGTTAATGTAAGTCATAGTTCAGTCTTCAACAGAAACATTGGCTCACCTAACAGTAGGCTATAAAATTACCAGTGTGATTATGCAGTATGGGCTTTGCTCATTGTTGAAGGTGGTACAGTGACCAATAGTGGTTAATTTCTGTTATTTGGTCTCTTGTGAAGAGTTGTCTCATTGGCAATCACACCAAATCTTTTTTTATATTTTTATATGAAACGATTAAAATTGGAAAATTAACTGCCACAACTGCCTAATTTAGGTAAAAATACAACTGCAACTGAAGAACAGGCTTCGACTACATGGAATAAGAACAGGAACAAGATGCAGCAGGGTTTAATATTTCAAAGTTTTAAACAAACCTTCCTTGACTTAGCCAGGAGTGTACATAATGGACACAAATGTTAACCAAAAAATTACAATGAAGAATAAGTCATATATTAAGTAAGACTTTCTCAATTAGAAAATAATGCACACCTCATAGCAAGTTCAAGGTGGCTTTTAGTGTCTGGCCTTCTCTCTATATATAGGTTTTGTTGAATTGTAGACATTTATTCTGCGATACATGTATCACAATATTTCACATGTACAGGATTGACCAGAAGTGACATCATTGTTCATTGATGAAGACTACTAGGTGTACTTTGAATGATATTGTGTATTTTGTTGTGTTGTCAGATAATTGTGGGGTCTCATGGACATTCATTCACATCTCAGTTTTTATAACTTTGCAAGTATACCAACACTGCATTGGAATGGGAATATACAATGTAAATAATAATAAAGGCAAACAAATGTCAGAAAATAATTTTATGTCATTTACTGACGAAACATAATTTGATTTAATTCAATGTAAAAAAAAATGTAGAAATATAATCTCAACAAATAAAATTTCAACGAACATGACAAACAACAAAAATAATATGAATTATATATATATTAATAACAAGAAAAAAAACAAAGAACTGCTTATTCACACTTGTATCAACAAATTTATATATATATATGTAAACAAAATAACAAAAAGCACCTGAACATTACTTAAGCTGAGATCATAAACATGACTAGTTACATGTACATGTACATGTAGGAATGAAATAGAGTACAAATTGGTATGGTTTTGACAAGAAATGTATCTTCCAGGCTTAACCTTCATTTTATCAAAAAATATTTATTAATATTTTTTTCTAGAAATTATTTCTATAAGAATGTATGTTATTTTAATATTCTGCAATAACTCAAAATGGATAGACTGTCATGACTCTAATGAAAATAAGGCCAAATAAAATTTATTTAGACTGTCATTTGCTTACCACTAGAACTTTATTATGTATTTATAATACACATTAAGTGTTTCAAATTATCATTTTGGCACTGAGAAAACAGGAGGGGAAGGGAATGAGGATTTAGAACTTCAATTTTATTAAGCCTTACTACATTTTACTTCTTATACATTTGTTATACATTTTACTAAGAATTGTCACTCAAATCAATCATCAACAGACTGAAGACTTTGGCTACATGATACAATATGTTGAACCATATTCTCTTTATAGAATTCAATAAGCTTTTGTTCCATATTCTCCCAATACAATTTGTCAAATTTTACTTCAACTGTGAGAAAATCATTCAAAAGGTAAATTACCAAATCACAATTCTCATATTTACAAATTCCCATTTGTCCTTGTATTTGAGAAAAATACTTGTGGGATTTTTTCAGTTGCATATTGTTTTGTTCATCAATTTCAAGGAAAAAATCTTTGCTTGCACATGCCTCTCTGATTGTTTTCATTCTCCATTTCCATGGACATTTTATCTCTAGTACACACTTTTCCTCACCAAGCTTTGTGCACTTTTTAACAAGTCCATCAGGACTAGCACCAAGAAATCCAAATTTGTCACATAAGAATATACCACATTCTTTTACAAAAAATTTTTCACCATATTTTAATCTTCTGTGAGCAATATATTTTTTTCTTGCTATCGGTTCATGCTTTCGTCCCCAAATTAATGGTGCCACATTGATTACCTTAGCCGACTTAGAAAAAGATTGCACTAATTTATCGACATCTGCCTTTTTGTGTGAAATAATAGAGTGAAAATTTGAACTTGTTATTCTAAATTTTCTGGTATCAAACCAAAGTTGATTTTCAGATTGACCTAATGTTCTTTTTTCTATCTCATCAATTACTGTCTGGGGAATATTCACAAATTTGTCGAGCAGTATGGTCTCATTTATTGCTGGTTCTTTTTGAACAATTGACATAATGTCTATGTAGCTGTCAGATTCAAAATGTAAATATTCAGAGGTCTCAACTTCTTCAAAATTAACTACATTTATGTCACTATTAATGTCATAAACTTCACAACTTGGGGCAACTAAATCAAAAATTGCTGGAGAATAATTCAAATTTCCTAATTTAGCTGTTAATAGTGATAAAAAATCCTGACCTTGGTCAGTAATGGAATTTTTCACAGTAAATTTATTTTTCTTTTCATTTGCACATGGTTCATTTCCACCATATTTTAACTTTTTGAAAGATATGTTTAGCACTTCTTGAGGATCTTTTTTCCTTTTACCTCCCTTATTCCAATTACATGGTTTTGAAGTACATGCAGTATTTTCTTTTTCCTGTGCACATGCCTCAAGCTTGAAGAGAAGACCTGCGATATGGGTACATCCTTCACCTAGGCTGAAAATAGATATCAGAGTTATTGTTCATTTAAGAAGAAATGACAAGGGCAGTTAAGAGTCAGTAAAATCACAAACTGGTTTGAAGTTGAACAATAATGGTTTAAACCACCAGCAAGCTAAATTTTAACAACATTGTGTTTTGAATGGAAAGTTGTCTCATTGGCACTCATACCACATTTTCTTATTTATATTATAATTTTTTTAGCGCGCCTGACCATAAGGATAATCAATGTGAGCAACATTATAGTCTTCACTTGCGTCCTTAGTCTGCCGGCATAAAACGTGTTTACAAAAGCCACTTGGCCATATAAAACCATTGAAAGTCATGTATGTTAAATGAAGGCAAATTTGAATTATGGAGACAGGGATGGTTATAAATAAAAGAAAGTCTTGTGTTGAACACTTATAAGGCCCAACTTATAATGAAAGTGTTAAATAAAAAAAACACACATACCCAGCTGGACAACTACAGTTGGCTTTGAAAACTACAACAGGTGTTTTCTTTGAAATTAAAATCCATTGTTGATATGGTCCCTGTTGTTTCATGGAAGGGTAACACTTTGATCTGATGTAACAACTTTCACAATCATCATCGATACTGTTTATCATTAAGTCATGAACATAGTTCTCTTTAAAAAAGTTATATCCACGGATGAACTGGCGATAGCATAACATTTGCTCATTGTCTCCAGTTCTGTGACTGCTGTGAATGAGAAAGGATTCCACATCCTGATGGGAAACAAGTGGCAGCAAAGATAGATCACTAGTCCACCCAGAGTTTAGTTCATTATAAGGGGGAATATCAACATTGTCATTAGTGAAAGAGTGTTGAGAAACAAGAACTGTCGACAGTGACGCAGTCACGCCATTGTTTGTTTGATTAGTTTCAAAGGCTCTTCGTGCAAGTTCGTCTTTATTCCCAGATATCTTTGCACTGCTTGATCTCAGGAATAGTACTAAATCACTTTTCTTCAAAGTTAAAAAGTCCTCGACAGTAGTTTTATTTATCATTTATGTCTTCTATTTTCATTAGTTTACTGATTGTTTACACTCGTTACGGAAGAGAAGGAAGTGTCGTCACCTTCACGCAAGAAAGACAACTCCGATAACGACCGATAACTCTGTATATCGAAAGTCTGGAATATTATGAATTGATTAACATTCATGGGATAAAATTGTCTTAGATTTTATTAAAGGAAACCGTTAATTTAGATACACGACAAAATACGATTGTTTGTTATTTTGATAGGAGAAAATGATAAGACAATGAAATTAAAATCCCTCAATATAGCTCTTTTCATTGGCAATTTACAGAGTTGGGTTTAGACAGTTTTCACAATACTTTATTATAGTATTAATGTATGGACTTTTTCATATTGGCCCTGTACATGCCCGAGGTGTTAATAATGGCCAAGGATGGTTGTAATGGCCCTGAGGCCAACTTACTACAATATGTATAGAAATGCCCATGCTTTATGAAAGGAAAATTTCGACATCTGGTCATTATGAACGGAGAAATTGCTACAGCCAGTCATTACGAGATCTCAGCCATGCATTACGAAATATCAGTCATGCATTACGAAATCACACCCGTGCATTACGAAATCACAGTCATGCATTATGAACAGATGAAACAGGACATCGATTAAATCAAAATGTCGTTTTATTTCTTTAAATAAGTGTGACATTTTTTTATTCTTTTTTAAACTTAATATCATAAAAACAAGTTTAAATGATGTTCATTGACATTGTTTTGTAACGACTTGAAACGGAAATATTTCACAGCCTTTTTCGAGTACGACTTTCGTTTATTATCACTGTTTCATTTCCGTTTATCAATCCTCAGACTTTAGAATCGTTATTCTGATTTATTCTTCCCAGCTACTTTTTATTTGCTAGATGAAATGAAATTTAATAGCATAAAATTAAGTACTTGGATGAGAAATCAGAAATAACATCTGACAGTCACAATGTTGACTAAAATTCCATGCGAAATTGAATGCGAAAAGACAAGTTGAAGTTCAGCTATGAAATTCCTGTATCTTCTTCACGGTAAGTTTCTTACTCTTTTCTTAATCGAAGAATTAAAACCATTTTTAAAATAGAAATGTTATGAAACGGGCTTTTCTGTATTGGTCTTGTTGTAGTGTGTGGATAGCTGTATACTTTTGGATCCGAGACTCGAAGACTGTTCTTGAAACTTGAATTATGAAGTTGCCTTTATAGCTGGTTAATAAAAGTATCAATATATGGACTTTTTCATATTGGCCCTGTAACATGCCCTTGATATTAATAATGGCCTCGGACAGTTGTAATGGCCCTCGGCGTTGCCTCAGGGCCATTACAGCCATCCTTGGCCATTATTAACACCTCGGGCATGTTACAGGGCCAATATGAAAAAGTCCATACATTAATTCTATAATAAAGGCAACTTCATTCAAGAACAGTCTTCGAGTCTCGGATACAAAATTATACAGCTATCCACACACTACAACAGGACCAGTACAGAAAAGCCCGTTTCATAACATTTCTTTTTTAAAAATGGTTTTAATTCTTCGATTAAACAAAGAGTAAGAAACTTACCGTGAAGAAGATACAGGAATTTCATAGCTGAACTTCAACTTGTCTTTTCGCATGGAATTTTAGTCAACATTGTCATTGTGACTGTCAGATGTAAATTCTGATTTCTCATCCAAGTACTTAATTTTATGCTTTTTAATATCATTTCATCTAGCAAATAAAAAGTAGCTGGGAAGAATAAATCAGACAGTTTAACTATTTAAAGTCTGCATTCTGAGGATTGAACAACGGAAATGAAACAGTGATAATAATCGGAAGTCGTACTCGAAAAAGGCTGTGAAATATTTCCGTTTTAAGCCGTTACAAAACAATGTCAATGAACATCATTTAAACTTGTTTTTATGACATTAAGTTTAAAAAAGAATAAAAAAATGTCACACTTATTTAAAGAAATAAAACGACATTTTGATTTAATCGATGTCCCGTTTCATCTGTTCATAATGGGGACTGTGATTTAGTAATGCACGGGTGTGATTTCGTAATGCATGACTGAGATTTCGTAATGCATGACTGAGATCTCGTAATGACTGGCTGCAGCAATTTCTCCGTTGATAATGACCAGATGTCGAAATTTTCCTTTTATAAAGCATGGGCATTTCTATACATATTGTAGTAAGTTGGTTAATAAATTTTCAGAATCTTAAGGATGGTAAGATTCTGCTCTATCTACTCAACCGTCTAATTTTCTCTATATATAACAGGTGTTTACCTTGGCATTCCATTTGTCATAAACATATACTTCCAGATAATTCTTGGCTGTAATCATTAATCCTTGGGCTGTAAACTGTAAACAAATGTGTGGATAATACATATTTACGAAAATTTTAATAAACCCTCTTAATTGAGGCTACTCCAAAAAATATTATCAATTTTATAAATCTGCAGACAACTACAGTGTAACCTGCCTAATCCAACACACTGGGGAACAAGAAAAAAATGTTGTATAAAGCAGGGTGTCGGAATACTCAGATTTTTTCTGCAAAGATGGGCATATTTTGGGACCATGAAAATGTGTTTGTTAAAGTAGGATGTTGGAGTACTCAGGTGTCAGATTAGTCAGGTTGCACTGTATTCTAAAAAAATAAATTGGTAACTGAGATGTCTTAAATCGAATGATGATAATAATGAGTCCATGTTATTCTTGAAAATGCTTCTTATTGTCTAAAGGAAATGTTTAATTACCAGAGCACTAGCTGAAATGTTTCTTTGAACTTAAGTTTGAGGATCTATCCCTTCAAACTTAAATGCTATTATCATTATCAAGTGGTAGATATATACAATAAAACTTACCTTTTCATTAGCTATATCAACTTCAACAGTTGTCTCAAACCCCTGTGCATCCTGGGAAACACATGCCAAGAAATGTCGAACCACAAATTCATATACTTTCTTTTCATTTCCCTGAAAACACCAACATTTAATTTGTTAATACAATTATACGAGATTCATTGACACTCTTCATTCTTCAAAAGAGCAACACTTATAAAGTTACAAGATATGTTAAAAGATGTTTACAGAAAATCTACACACAATTAAATTTGTCTTTAATGCTATCATTCTCTAAGTAAAATAATGTACTTATAAATATCTGGTTAAAATTGTGAGAAACACTACTTCCTCTTATAATTTTATTGGCCAGGTATAATCGTTTTGTTTATTAGACAAATGCATACTGCTGTTTCTGTAAATAATTGGAGCTTAGTTAACATGTGTTTTATGGTTCCTGAAATTGTTAAAAAAAAAATAATTAAAAAATTATTCTAATTTATCAACATAAGGCGTATGTGTACTAAATACCTGTAAATTATCTGTATACTTTGTTGGATGTATAGGAGGATGGGCCTGGTCAGTCTTATTACCATTCCTAGGATTAGGACCATTTTCTAAAACTCTCCTGGCAAAATCTAAGAAATTAAAACACAAAAACAATTTTACTTTTAATTCTGTCATTGCTTTGGCAGTTCACATGTTCTTTCAATTCTAATTATCCCAAATGTATATGACTTAATTTCTGAGCACATATATGGTTTGATAATTGTGGATCTTTATCATTTGTTTCAACTTATTAATAAGTTTTTTAATATGAATTTTAACAGAATACAAAATTTTAATATTTACTCCTTTTGCAATGAACAGCATAGTATACTTATTTTGTTTTTGCTGTTTTATATTTCTTTTCAACTTTACATTGGAGAAACCATAAGGAGAAGATGAACATTTACATAACTTGTGAATGCAATGACGTACACCTCCTAAATAATACAAAAAAAATAATGTTCAGAGTGAATTTAATTTCAATTTATCCTTTTAGGGGGGTATTTGTAGGCAAGAAATGGACAAAACACCTACCTCCCCAATTATTATCCCTGGTCTGATCTTCTACTAATTTCTGTAAATCTAATTCTTTAGGAAACATGTTGGTTTCTGTACGAGGATAACTTATAAATCCCTGTGTATATAACTTCTCTGCAATCTTCATTGTTTCTTTGGCATTAATCCTCAATTTTCTTGATGCTAACTTTTCCATTTCCTATAATCATTTTACAATGATAAAATAAAAAAAGGCAAGCATCTTCTTTTGTTAAACTATTTAGTAAAAGTTTTTATCAATTTTGGACATCAGTGTTTAAATTATTATAAATGACACTTCATGTATATGTAGTTTATAGTTTAATGACTTAACTTGGTATGCAAACTGATGAATTACAAAACCATAAAAATTTGTATTTAGATATTCAATATAAACAAATTTCCTTAGCACTAAGGTCTCCCAACTATTATTGATATTCACTAGGTCAAAAGAAGAGAAAAAAGTTGTAAATTTTCTTTTTTTATCAGTTCTTATTCATAATTGTCACATACATACATAGATATCTATGTTGCAAGTACCAATCAAATGAATATCAAATATTTTCAAATATGTTCATTATTTTAAGTGGCTTCATCTTTAAATCCATGCTTGCACACTAGTATATCTAACAGGAGTGTTGGTCTCTGCTTACTGTACTTTAATTTTTAAAATAGACAGACCAATTAAATCCCACTTACAACTGTATCTAAAGCTGTTGGCCTCCATTTACTCTTTGTTTTAGATTTGACATCTACTACTTTAGCAACTGGATTCTGAAAATAAACATGTTTAAAATAGTAATCTATTCCTTAAACAATAGAACTAAGCTTACAATATCCCTTACACAAATGGTAACTAAACGACTCTGCTTTTGATGGCTACATAAACTATAAACATCATATAGATAAAGGAAGATGTGGTGTGAGTGCCAATGAGACAACTCTCCATCCAAATAACAATTTAAAAATAAGTAAACCATTATAGGTCAATGTACAGCCTTCAACACAGAGCCTTGGCTCACACCAAACAACAAGCTATATGTTTATTTCTATGTCATTGCATACTGAATGTATCAGACTGATGAAAAATAGTTCTTTGAGAAATGAAGTTTGTGTCATTTTGGTCTTTTGTGGATAGTTGTCTTATTGGCAATCATACCACATCTTCTTTTTTATACTTACTACATACTTAAACACTTGTTGTTGTCATGGCTAGAAAAGTCACAACTTTAATTCTTGTAATAGCATTCTATCATACTTTACACCTAAATATGCAAGGCTTACCTCAATGCAATGTGTGTACAGCACCAGGCAAGCAAGATGGTCAAAAAGACGATTTCTGTAAAAGAAACATGATTTAGCTTTTAATTTCAAAATAATTGTACTGTTATACTGTCATTGTTAGTATTTAATGAAGAAGAAAAATGAACCAAGAAAAAAAAAATATGGTGAGTGTTTACCCAAGGTTAGGAGTAGATTTATCATCATATTCCTAAAATTTGTCTGCACTTTTGTTTTATAAATATAAATGATGAAAACAAACAACAATGAACTTACCTTTTCCATGTAAATTCACAATCTCCATCTTCATGACTATGAGAAACTAAAATAAAAATATCAGTAATATGAAACCATAAGAAAAGATTGGAACAAATTTTTATTGCAGAAGCAATACCTCAAAAACAGATATACTTGTTATGCACATTAATTTTACTTGCTCATTTTTTTTTTCAATTTCTTTATATTTTGAAATATTTGCCAACACTATTGTTTAACTTTTCGACACGTTGGCCATGTTGGTTAATCAACCTAGTTTAAAACTTCAAACTTTAAAGTTAAAATCCTACAGATGAATCAGACAGGCAAACTTTGCTTTGAATCCATTGTGCTTAAAAAGTAAAAATATTTCAAGAAAATTTTAAGGAAGAGAGATGCAAAGTGTTGTCAAAAAGTCAAATGGTCCTTTCGAAAAAACAAATTGAATCTTACTTAAGGTACCCACCTTTTAATTTCCAGAATGGTTCTGGTATAAAAGCCTGAACTTGTTTATATCTCTCCACAACAAAGCCCATAGTTGGAAACTGACAACTACCATAACTAATTAACTGGTCTGCTAATACATCAGGAAAGATTTTCTGTAGACGTAAAGTCTGGAATCGGGTAAAAGAAGCACCTGTTAAGTAAAAATGAAAATCAATACTATTCAGTTTTCAACGTTACTTTAGATATATCTGTGCAACATGCTTTTGTTTTATGTAATTTAATCAATGCAAACAAACTCATCATAGATACCAGGACTAAATTTTGTAAATATGCCAGAAATGCGTTTCGTCTACAAAAGACTCATCAGTGACCTCGAATCCAAAAAAGTTAAAAAGGCCAAATAAAGTACGAAGTTGAAGAGCATTGAGGACCAAAATTCCTAAAAGTTTTGCCAAATCCAGCTAAGGTAATCTATGCCTGAGGTAGAAAAGCCTTAGTATTTCAAAAATTCAAAATTTTGTAAACAGTTAATTTATAAATATAACAATAATAATGATAATTCATGTTAGCACAAAAGTGCTGACTACTGGGCTGGTGAAGTAGAAGTATTCTTTGTCGTTTTTCTCTGTGGTAAAGTTTAAAGTCTGCTTCATGTTCAGAGATAATACTGGCTCAGTTATTCAAATGTACCAGAATTTCTCATCTTATCTTTAGAAGGACTTTGTATGTTTGTCTTGATATACGTGTTTCATACCAAAGATGCAGTGTAAACTATCTGTATACATGTACTAGTGTTTTCTAAGCTATTTATCAGAAATCAGAGACAACCCTACTAAATTGTACTCATTTTATGAAATACATATACTGCCTTGAGTCAAGCTGTTGTCTTCCAATTAACAAATAATCCTAATTTGTAATCATGAATTATATATATATATCTTACCTATTCTCAAGTCAAGCTCTTGTCTCACATCAACTGCATCACTAACGTTTTTATCTGGTCGAATTAAATTACTACATGCTCTTGCTATTGCTCTAAAATACAAATAAGAGTATTGAGTCTTTCTTCTACATGCATAATTTTTTCATTCTTTATGTATTATTTCATGCTCATATATGCTCAGATTTCTCTAAATTAAGACTTGTCTTTTCTCATTTTGACTTGAATTCTCAGGTATTAAAGGTGGCCAGACACCAAAAATATGAGATTCTTCTTAAATTTATCTGCAATAAATTCACATTAACTGCCTTTTATTAATCAATGAGCTAAAATATCTTACTAATTGAAGGATTAGTAGTGATGGACTCAGACTTTTAATTGGGTAAACATTTTAGAAACTGGACAAAACCTTTCAAATACAAACTCATTTGTTACTTACTGTGGTGTAATTTCTGAAAATTTGGCTCTGTAAACTGGAATATTTGGCTTAACTGAAGAAAAAAAGAAGAGACAGTGGCTTGAATTTCTTTGACTTAGCAAAGAACAAAAGTTATCATCCAACATAATTCTGAAAGAGAAAAATCTCCACAGATACATTAAAGTAGATTTAAAAAAAAACTTTTTAAAAATTAACACTGGCCTTTTCTGCATCAAAACTTTAAAAGATTCTTAAGTTTTTTTAAAACTTGCATGTTCACAACTATCAAAATGGCATGTCTTAATAGGAAAACCATTTTCAAAAAACAATTATATAACTACATGGGTATCATACATATCAAAGAACCCTTATAATTCAAAAATTTTGATGAAATTAAACAAAATTAATTCTGGACCAATTGGACCTCAATGTGGACCAATTTAAATAAATGGATACAGCCGCAGATGAAAAACCCTATATTGGGGAAAAATGGACACAATTTCACACTTAATACAGTCTGAATTTGGATTGTAATTAAATATGTGACACATAATAGGTTTCTGACATAGAATAACTGTAGTCAAAGAACTTGAATTATTTTATTAGAATTTATATTCCTTTTGTATGTTTTTGTGCAGTACGCTATTCTGTTGCCATTTGACGACCCTACACTCCCTCAACAACAAAAAAAATATAACCGTAATGTTCGGGATTGCACACAAGGTGTTCTTGCTACTGTTCTATATGTACACGACGTCACCGATGTGACGTTATCTATTCAGAGTTTCGATACAAGAATCATTGCAAGCAGACGTTCTTATTTCTTAGCCTTTACTTGTGTCCAATACAAACACACTACAATACATAATATCCCATTTAAATACATCATAAGTATTGAAGGCTTCATGATTAAATGCAGACAACATTTGGCTGCCGGTCCGCCCAGCCACTGACCACCCACCTGCCGCTGTCCATCCCCAAATCAATAACCAACATTTTTGTCACAAAAATCCAGTAAAAAACAGATAAAACATTTTTCATGAATTGATTGATTGGTGTTTACTGCACATTTCAGCACAGTTGTTATTTCTTGGCATTCAGTTTATATTTGTGGAGGAAAGCAGAGTGCCTGGTCAGACCCACTGGCATTGGTAGGAAAACAAACAATACTAGTCAATTAAGATTAGAGTCGGTTAACATGAAGAGTGGAAACATGATTGTTTAATGACGATGCTTTTCAATATCTAAGTACCTGCTTTACAGACTTGGATGGCTTCAAAACCAATGTTTTCTCCTTCTCTGTCACAATCTGTCCATATAATTAAATGCTGGCAACCTCGTATTTCACGTTCTAATGTTCTCTAGATAACAAACATATGATTAAATGCTGGCAACCTCGTATTTCACATTCTAATATTCTCTAGATGACAAAAATTCCATTTTATCATGGTTTTATTATAAACTTCAAAATTTAAATTCAAGTATATATACTGCATTAGAATGTTCATGTATTACATTTATAACATCATTTAAGTAGATAAAAAAAAATCCATCACAAACAAAATGTCAATCTATGTTGTTGCAAACAGATATATCAGAGTTTCTTAAGTTCCCAGTTAAGAAAACAGCAAACCAATATATTATCATAAAATCAACAAACATCTATTTATTTGAAATATGTATTTCATATAGTATCATTGCAAACAGATAAAAATAATTAAACTAATGTTCTTAAATGTTTTAAACATCTTACCTTAATGTCCACCATATTTGGATGACAATGTTTTTCTACTGGAACATCAAATAAAGTAACAGGACTGCAGCTATACCTGTAAATTCATTCAAAACTGTGTTATTGGTATCAAATTTAAATCTATCAATTTTATACTTTCAAAATTTTATTTTAAAATAAAACAGACATAAATTCCAACCATGTGTTGTTTTGGTTTAAAATAATCCATTATTTTATGTTAATTACATATGATTTACTTGTCATTGATATTGTACAGTTGCTCATATTCAGGATGCTGCATTTCAGTTCAGATATTTCTTTTTTGATTTCAGATTCTGGGTTGATGTCTTATTAATGTACACTCAACCTTAAGTTTTTCATATAAGTTTGAAATTTCACCTTATTTCTTGAAGGTGAAAAGAGTGATATAAGTATATGTGATTGTGTTTTGTAAAATCAAACTCTCCTTCAAAAGAATCACTTACAAGTCAGGAATATGACAATTGTTATCCATTCGTTTGATGTGTTTGGACTTTTGATTTTGCCTTTTGATTTTTGATTTTCCTTTTTGAATTTTCCTCGGAGTTCGGTATTTTTGTGTTTTTACTTTTTACATGACTTATTGTTTTCATTGTTCTAGTTGATTAATGATTCAAATCAAGGAGGGATACTTCCTTGAAAAATTAAATGCATGAAAGGTGAAAACAGTAATTTAGTTGTCATCTTTTTTTTTCTAACCAAACATAAATAAGAGATACAATATATCTATTAACAGTTGTTCTTTGACAAGATCTACCATGGCAACTTGTATTTTTCAAGACTGTATTCTGACAGGATTAGTCACAGAAAGAGAGAAGAAAAATGTCATGTAAAAATTTGCACCTTTTTCCTACTTAACAGCTTTTTTTTTCTAGTGTTTTAATCTGAACTATAAACAATATGGACAATAAAAATGTAAGGGACATTTCTACTAAAATTTGACTGACCATTTTCTGTATTGACCAATGAAATCCATCTCCAACAAATGCCCTGATAAACTTGTCATTGACATTGTACAGTTGTTCATATTCAGAATGTTGTATTCAAATTCATATATTTTGTTGAATTTGGAAAATCCTTCTCGCTGAAAAACAGAAATAGTTGTTCATTTAATGCAGAATGGAATCAGAACTAAAGAAAATAGATTTAGAAACAAAATGCATGTGAATTTTTTTTTTAAATCATTTTAAATTTTATTTCTTGTACATTTGTATCTTAAACGGGAAGGAAACACACTAAAAATGTAATTGTGTAAAGAATCTATTTTATATTTGTATAGTACTGTAATAAAACATCTTATCTCTTTGAAATATTGTCATAAACCTGTAAAAAGGATGTAAATATATTACCCATTTTAAATTTCCCGCCGACATGGCAGATACCATTTTGTTTTTATTAGTGACGTCAGCCCGTCTATTTAGATTCCAACGTTCAATTATGTAATACCATTAAAGCAAAACAAAAACATTCACCAACTATTAATGGACAGAGAAGATAAAATAGGTTTGGTTCCGTATAATTTTGAACCAGAATATTCTGTCAAGGAAATGAACACTAATTCCATAGCCGAGCCAATTCACGTACCTATCCATTAAAAGGGTCAATATTTAAAATTCATTACAGCAATACCAATAGTTACATTTTTGATTGCCTATACATATATATAAAAAAAAATGTGTTTTGACTAATTCTTCAATTAAATATATTCACATACATTTTGTATGTAGGTCAATTTTCAGGGTCCAGCTTGAAATCAAATTTTCTTCAATTTAGCAGATCTTTAAAACTCCTTTCTGGTTCAGTTTCTTCTTGAAGTCGGTATGGTTTTTTCTATGGTCCCCTACACTTTAAACAGCACAATTTTATTGCACAAATGGTTTAATCAATTAATCAAAATAGCAATGTGCCATTATTGTTGAATATCTTGACACAGATATTTTTTGGTTTACAAATTAAAATTGAGTTTCTTATTTGAGAATTGAGACGGTTATCCGTAAATTTTAACAATACTGAGAATTATTGTTATTCATATAATATGCATTTGTGCTACTACAGTCTGTCAATACCTATATTTTGCCATTGTTCATGGTCATATTTTTCACAGACTCTGAATATAATGACATATTTACACTAAATCCATTGGATGTTGAATAAGCACTGATTGATATTTTAGTCTTAGATACAAGATAAGATAAATTCGATTTTCCAAATTAGGTCCCCAGGGGGCATATACACATAACATAGATACAACATACAGTATTTTACATAACATTGTATAATAAACTATTGAAATCAAGTCATACAGGTATTATTTGTTAAATTAAAAAGTATTTGAAAGTTGCAACTCCAGAGATGTGGCAAACTTTAATTATTTATTTACTTATATTTTTTCACTTGACACATGATTGGTTTGGGCCAGCAAAACAGAAAAGAACCATAGTGAGGGCAATTAAAGAGGGTAAGAATGCCCTTTAATGTCAGTCATAAAACTATCTTTTTCAGCTACAGTTAGCGTCAAATTGGTTAATATTTTACCATGATTCGTCAAAATATTCTTATCATGATTTGTAAGAGGTCTTAAATAAATATCATTCCCATTATACAATGTATTTGGAAATAAAGTATCATGATTCACCAGTTGATTTTTTTGTAATGGTCTAAAAAAGTGTACATTTGATCGTCATGCACCAAAAAATACCATTAGCTAGGGCGAGTAGGTGAGGGGTCTTGAACCCCAAATCAAGGGCTTCAAAACACAAAATCCTGAGCTTAAAAATATTAAATCCCCAAATCCTGAAACTCGAAAAAAGAATTCCCAGATCTCGAAAGGGTCAATCCCGAAATTCTGATCTTAAAATCACCCATTCCCTGATGTCTTATACACCCCTCATTAGCTTCATTTCGCAAGAATTTTTATTGTTCTTCATCATGAAGATTCCCCCATTACCACCCTCATTTAACATTTCTAGATTTATATGAGTATGATGGTTTGTAACATCAAATATTGTCCCCCATCAAATATTGTCTTTCGGACAAAATTTCATATAGAATATTGTCCACTGACAGTATTTCATAACATTTTTCCATAGACGAGGACAATATTTCATACTACATAGTTATGAAATATTGTCTTGTGGTACATTATTTCATACGGCAATATTTTGCTTTACAGGTTCATATGATTGAGGGAGGAAATGCCCTTTGCCATCAGATGTCAAACTTTAATTTTCTGCTACCAGTACCATTACTGGCATTAGCAAGGTACATCCATTAATACTACGCTTGTGATATTTGTGGAGAATGAGTTAATGGATCATTAGGCGGGAGCGAAGCTATAATCCAACAACCCTAAATTCCGACAGTTCAGTAGTCTGACAGTCGGATAGTCTGACAGTCTGATATTCTGACAGTCTACTAATCTGACAGTCCAATGGTCCGACACTAAGCTCTTCTGCTGAGGGGAGGGGGCTCGATCTTCTGCTGCAAAGGATATGGATATCGTCCTATATAAAATTAATACAATTTTGTAACTTCATTGGTGTGTAAAAGCGTTGACCGAAGTACATTTTGTATGAAGCATGGAATCTTCGCTCTCACCCCATATATCTCGTAATAGGTCACTAACACACCATGTAACTAATAATAATGAAGGAGAGACACTATTATATGTCTCTGACGGATGTTTTGACGATCTTGACTGCCTATACAACTCATGCAAGGTCGGTAAAATTCTTTTACTTATATTTGAAGTTCTATTCAGCCTTGTCTGGCTATACACGGTCTGTTTCCAATGTTCAACAAATGGAAGTTTTTAACGACCTTGACTTTCTATGGAGTATAATATTAGATTATAATAAAAAATAAAGTTAAACAAGTAAAGGATGTATTATCATGATTATAGATGAAAAAAAGTAGTTTTCAAAGTTAATTGTTCTAAGGAAGTCATGAAGTAAAATAGTGAAAGAATTATTATGCCCCATATATGGTTTTATGTTTTCTGGTCTGTTCGTCCGTCTTATTGTTCGTCTGTCTGTTCGTCTGTCCCACTTCAAGTTAAAGTTTTGGTTAAAACTTTAGTCGAGGTAGTTTTTGATGAAGATGAAATCCAATTAACATGAAACTTACCAGGAACTTAGGAAACATGTTCTTTATGCTAGCCTATTAGGATATTTTTTAAATTTAATGCCAAATTAGATATTTTACCCTATTTACATGGTCCACTGAACATAGAAAATGATAGTGCGTATTGGGCATCCGTGAACTTGGGACACATTCTAGATTTAATCTTTTTAAAATGAAAAAAAACATAAGGTGAAGGATTGTGAAAGGTGAAATGACTCAAATTATTATTTAAAACAACTGTAAAAGACACAATTATTAACAACATAAGTAAACGCATAGGTAATGACTGTTAATCAACAATGCATGTGTTTGAGACCAAAGCTGTCAAGTGAAGCCATGCACTGAAATGGGTCAGGTAATTTGAGTTTACACAGCTAGTTGAATTCCTTGTCCAAGGAGAATTACGAATTTACCGGCACTGCAATCAATTATGAAATTAGTCTGAAGGCTTTGAATCTAGTAAAATCGTGTCATTTTCAGAATTCCCGGTTTTATTTATTTTTCTCATGTCACACCCGCAAGATAAGTGTCAGTTTACAGTATGAAGACATCCTACTGATTGATTTGACACAGTTTTTGCGTAAAAAATAAATAAAATACAATCCTTCCATGTCGTAATAGGCATGGTTTTCAGAGACAAGTGACAGTGAGTCGGACTATCGAACTGTTGGACTATCGGATTATAGGACTGTCCGACTACAGTACTGTCAGATTATGAGACTGTCGGAATTATGGGTCTGACCCCATCATTTGGCTATGGTGGAAGATGGTTTGACATGTGAGTTGACCTTCATAACACAGTCCAAGGAGACCTCTCTTTTAGATGTACCTTTCTGGAACTTCCTCTTGACAGAACATTTGCAATTGATTTTGCAGCATCATTTTTCTCAGCAACATTAAGGATTCTAACCATACTTTTTCCATTTACTTCAGAACTGAAATGGCGTTTAATTATTTTTAGAACATACATTCATATTTCATAAAATGTATATCAATATCTGTTTTGATATGATGCAAACTTGTTAGACATCTGCTTATTTAAGTTCACCGCCAGTAACTTGATGAATGTGTATCATTTTAACGTAGAGACAAGGAGATTGGCATAAATGACTAAACCAGTCGAACCAGACTTTCGTGTCAAGGTCATAATTGTATGTCGTAAAATGAAGTGCTTGGTTTCGATTTTGAGAGAAAATACTTCTTAAATAATAGTAAGATACAAATCATACAACAGAAATGATTTAAAGAATAATGACTATGAAGAAATATGTTTATTACATCATAGTTTTAATTTGCAACAAACAATTCATATGTCATGGTCATGATTGCGTTTTTTATAAGGCAGTTTTATCCGTTGATATTGATGTAAAATAATGTCATTGACTCTTACGAAAGACGTTTCGTAATAATGTGACCGGCGAAGAACATTACTGAAAAAACTATAACCTCGCGTCCTTCATTTGAATCATGTCGTTTTCGAGAAGAACAAGTGTGAGGGTCTTCAATTGTGTACGAAAATTAACATATGGAGGGTAAATATTGCAGTACAATAAACTTTTCTAAAATAAATAAAAAGAAAAAAAACACACTAAACCTTAGTCCAAATAATTATGACGTTTGGAAGGCGTCCCAGAAAAAAAATTAAAATAGCCTTGCCAAACGTCATTAGTTTACAAAGGAGAAACTACATAATTTTTACTGATAATTATTTTACAAGAGAGGATAATTTACAAGAGAGATTACTCTGTCATCACGACAAAGATTGAAGAACGTCATAATTATTTGGACTAAATTAACCTATGTTGTATGTACATCTATAGCTGGGCAAATTGAAAAATATACAATAAGGACCTTAAGGGTAAGGTTCTGTTGCTAAAAAAACACCCTCAAATGCATATAAAAGTTGGTTAAATTTGAAGTAGAAGATTATTTTATGATATGAGGCAATACATAATTTTGTACATTGTGCATGCTAGATTACATGCATTTTCACAATACACATTATCGCTAGTCTTGGCTGACTCGGCCGCCTTTATTTTGACACATACAACAATCACTGTTTCATTGTGGTGTCATATATTTTGTAATATTAAGCAGGAATTACATAATGTACCTGTGAATGGGGACGAAGTCTATGATTTTTTTTTTAAATCAACAATGTGAAAAAGAGAAACGGAAATACCGTAACGTTTTCAATTTTGGTTCTGTTGTTAGTTTAATTTAAACATATTTTATTGTCCAAAAACATTGACAATAGGATTAGACACAAGTTTTGCAACTTAGAATGTCTTCTCCCTTACATACAAATAATAAATAACCGAACAAAAATGAAATAGATAATAATAACATCATAAACAATATTGATATCAAGACATGAAATTAACGAGAATTTAAACGACATGGCTCATCTATTTCTAAAAGTCGAGTTGACCGTAAATTTTTATGATAGACCTACCTGGTAGGTTATATTAATCTTGGAATAAATATTCCCTCAAAAGGTAAGTTTTTACTGTATTTTAAACCAAATAAATTAAATTGTTGTTGTCAACTGATGAATTATATACTAAAATCAAATTGATGATCCGATTTTAGTATATAATTCATCAGTTGACAACAACAATTTAATTCTGTTGTTCTGTTGGTTCTATTGTTAGGGATTTTAGTTATGACGTCATATTCAATGTAAACAAAGAAACGCTGTCATCAGGTAACGATTTTTTTTAATAACAAACATTTTTTTTTAAATGAATTAATACGTTCATTTTTTCCCGATTTTTTTTTTT
The DNA here is from genome assembly GCF_036588685.1 of Mytilus trossulus. Classification (NCBI taxonomy): domain Eukaryota; kingdom Metazoa; phylum Mollusca; class Bivalvia; order Mytilida; family Mytilidae; genus Mytilus; species Mytilus trossulus. The sequence goes on from NC_086379.1 coordinate 64,091,414, forward strand.
CATTGAATTTTCTACTGTTATAGGGGACTTCGTCCCAATATTATAACGCCAAAATTTTACTGGACCAGTGTGATAGCTAGTTATGGCAGACAAATAGCCATAAGGTGTATACACGTTCTCACCAAACAAGGGTGCTAACCTGTAGGGTGCAAGTGAATCCATGATATCTTGTCCTTTAACAAAATTGGACTATAACAAATTTGGCCTTTAACATAATCTGCATCCCAAAATCAGACTATAACAAACTGGTTTATACCAAAATCAGACTTACAGAAGCATCTAAGTATGATGTTTGATGTTGTTTTTAGCTCACCTGGCCTCAGGCGTCCGTAAACTTTTACAAAAATCTTCTCCTCTGAAACTACTGGGCCAAATTAAACCAAACTTGGCCACAATCATCATTGATGTATCTTGTTTAAAGTTTGTGTTTTTTTTACCCAGCCAACCATCCAAGATGGCCACCATGGCTAAAAATAGAACATAGGGGTAAAATGCAGTTTTTGGCTTATAACTCAAAAACCAAAGCATTAAGAGCAAATCTGACATGGGGTAAAATTGTTAATCTGGTCAAGATCTATCTGCCCTGAAATTTTTAGATGAATCAGACAACCCATTGTTGGGTTGCTACCCCTAAATTGGTAATTTTAAGGAAATTTTACTGTTTTTGGTTATTATCTTGAATATTATTATAGATGGAGATAAACTGTAAACAGCAATAATGTTCAGCAAAGAAAGATTTACAAATAAGTCAACAGGATCAAAATGGTCAGTTGACCCCTTTAGGAGTTAATGCCCTTTATAGTCAATTTTTAACCTTTTTTCGTAAATCTCCATGATCTTTTACAAAAATCTTCTTCTCTGAAACTACCGGGCCAAATTAATCCAAACTTGGCCACAATCATCATTGATGTATCTAGTTTAAAATTTGTGTTTTGTTACCAGGCCAACAAACCAAGATGGCCGCCATGGCTAAAAATAGAACATAGGGGTAAAATGCAGTTTTTGGCTTATAACTCAAAATCAAAGCATTTAGAGCAAATCTGACATGGGTAAAATTGTTTATCTGGTCAAGATCTATCTGCCCTGAGAGTTTAAGATGAATCAAACAACCCCTTGTTGGGTTGCTGCCCCTAAATTGGTAATTTTAAGGAAATTTTACTGTTTTTATACGACCGCAAATTTTGAAAAAATTTTCGTCGTATATTGCTATCACGTTGGCGTCGTCGTCGTCGTCGTCCGAATACTTTTAGTTTTCGCACTCTAACTTTAGTAAAAGTGAATAGAAATCTATGAAATTTTAACACAAGGTTTATCACCATAAAAGGAAGGTTGGTATTGATTTTGGGAGTTTTGGGCCTAACATTTTAGGAATTAGGGGCCAAAAAGGGCCCAAATAAGCATTTTCTTGGTTTTCGCACTATAACTTTAGTTTAAGTTAATAGAAATCTATGAAATTTTGACACAAGGTTGATGACCACAAAAGAAAGGTTGGGATTGATTTTGGGAGTTTTGGTTTTAACAGTTTAGGAATTAGGGGCCAAAAAAGGGCCCAAATAAGCATTATTCTGGGTTTTCGCACAATAACTTTAGTTTAAGTAAATATAAAACAATGAAACTTAAACATAATGTTTATGACCACAAAAGGAAGATAGGTATTGATTTTGGGAGTTTAGGTTACAACAGTTTAGGAATTAGGGGCCAAAAAGGGACCCAAATAAGCATTTTTCTTGGTTTTCACACCATAACGTTAGTATATGTAAATAGAAATCTATGAAATTTAAACACAAGGTTAATGACCATAAAAGGAAAGTTGGTATTGATTTTGGGAGTTTTGGTCCCAACAGTTTAGGAAAAAGGGGCCCAAAGGGTCCAAAATTAAACTTTGTTTGATTTCATCAAAATTGAATAATTGGGGTTCTTTGATATGCCGAATCTAACTGTGTATGTAGATTCTTAACTTTTGGTCCCGTTTTCAAATTGGTCTACATTAAGGTCCAAAGGGTCCAAAATTAAACTTAGTTTGATTTTAACCAAAATTGAATCCTTGGGGTTCTTTGATATGCTGAATCTAAAAATGAACTTAGATTTTTTATTATTGGCCCAGTTTTCAAGTTGGCCCAAATCGGGGTCCAAAATTCAACTTTTTTGATTTCATCAAAAATTGAATAAATGGGGTTCTTTGATATGCCAAATCTAACTGTGTATGTAGATTCTTCATTTTTGGTCCCGTTTTCAAATTGGCCTACATTAAGGTCCAAAGAGTCCAAAATTAAACTAAGTTTGATTTTAACAAAAATTAAATTCTTGGGCCTCTTTGATATGCTGAATCTAAACATGTACTTAGATTTTTGATTATGGGCCCAGTTTTCAAGTTGGTCCAAATCAGGATCTAAAATTATTATATTAAGTATTGTGGAATAGCAAGTCTTTTCAATTGCTACAGTATTGTGCAATGGCAAGAAATATCTAATTTCACAATGTTGTGAAATAGCAAATTTTTTTTTAATTAGAGTTATCTTTCTTTGTCCAAAATAGTAAGCAAGAAATATCTTATTGCAAGAATTTTTTTATACGACCGCAAATTTTGAAAAAATTTTCGTCGTATATTGCTATCACGTTGGCGTCGTCGTCGTCGTCGTCTTCCGAATACTTTTAGTTTTCGCACTCTAACTTTAGTAAAAGTGAATAGAAATCTATGAAATTTTAACACAAGGTTTATGACCACAAAATGAAGGGTGGTATTGATTTTGGGAGTTTTGGTCCCAACATTTTAGGAATTAGGGGCCAAAAAGGGCCCAAATAAGCATTTTCTTGGTTTTCGCGCTATAACTTAAGTTTAAGTTAATAGAAATCTATGAAATTTTGACACAAGGTTGATGACCACAAAAGAAAGGTTGGGATTGATTTTGGGAGTTTTGGTTTTAACAGTTTAGGAATTAGGGGCCAAAAAAGGGCCCAAATAAGCATTATTCTGGGTTTTCGCACAATAACTTTAGTTTAAGTAAATATAAAACAATGAAACTTAAACATAATGTTTATGACCACAAAAGGAAGATAGGTATTGATTTTGGGAGTTTAGGTTACAACAGTTTAGGAATTAGGGGCCAAAAAGGGACCCAAATAAGCATTTTTCTTGGTTTTCACACCATAACGTTAGTATATGTAAATAGAAATCTATGAAATTTAAACACAAGGTTAATGACCATAAAAGGAAAGTTGGTATTGATTTTGGGAGTTTTGGTCCCAACAGTTTAGGAAAAAGGGGCCCAAAGGGTCCAAAATTAAACTTTGTTTGATTTCATCAAAATTGAATAATTGGGGTTCTTTGATATGCCGAATCTAACTGTGTATGTAGATTCTTAACTTTTGGTCCCGTTTTCAAATTGGTCTACATTAAGGTCCAAAGGGTCCAAAATTAAACTTAGTTTGATTTTAACCAAAATTGAATCCTTGGGGTTCTTTGATATGCTGAATCTAAAAATGAACTTAGATTTTTTATTATTGGCCCAGTTTTCAAGTTGGCCCAAATCGGGGTCCAAAATTCAACTTTTTTGATTTCATCAAAAATTGAATAAATGGGGTTCTTTGATATGCCAAATCTAACTGTGTATGTAGATTCTTCATTTTTGGTCCCGTTTTCAAATTGGCCTACATTAAGGTCCAAAGAGTCCAAAATTAAACTAAGTTTGATTTTAACAAAAATTAAATTCTTGGGCCTCTTTGATATGCTGAATCTAAACATGTACTTAGATTTTTGATTATGGGCCCAGTTTTCAAGTTGGTCCAAATCAGGATCTAAAATTATTATATTAAGTATTGTGGAATAGCAAGTCTTTTCAATTGCTACAGTATTGTGCAATGGCAAGAAATATCTAATTTCACAATGTTGTGAAATAGCAAATTTTTTTTTAATTAGAGTTATCTTTCTTTGTCCAAAATAGTAAGCAAGAAATATCTTATTGCAAGAATTTTTTTATACGACCGCAAATTTTGAAAAAATTTTCGTCGTATATTGCTATCACGTTGGCGTCGTCGTCGTCGTCGTCTTCCGAATACTTTTAGTTTTCGCACTCTAACTTTAGTAAAAGTGAATAGAAATCTATGAAATTTTAACACAAGGTTTATGACCACAAAATGAAGGGTGGTATTGATTTTGGGAGTTTTGGTCCCAACATTTTAGGAATTAGGGGCCAAAAAGGGCCCAAATAAGCATTTTCTTGGTTTTCGCGCTATAACTTAAGTTTAAGTTAATAGAAATCTATGAAATTTTGACACAAGGTTGATGACCACAAAAGAAAGGTTGGGATTGATTTTGGGAGTTTTGGTTTTAACAGTTTAGGAATTAGGGGCCAAAAAAGGGCCCAAATAAGCATTATTCTGGGTTTTCGCACAATAACTTTAGTTTAAGTAAATATAAAACAATGAAACTTAAACATAATGTTTATGACCACAAAAGGAAGATAGGTATTGATTTTGGGAGTTTAGGTTACAACAGTTTAGGAATTAGGGGCCAAAAAGGGACCCAAATAAGCATTTTTCTTGGTTTTCACACCATAACGTTAGTATATGTAAATAGAAATCTATGAAATTTAAACACAAGGTTAATGACCATAAAAGGAAAGTTGGTATTGATTTTGGGAGTTTTGGTCCCAACAGTTTAGGAAAAAGGGGCCCAAAGGGTCCAAAATTAAACTTTGTTTGATTTCATCAAAATTGAATAATTGGGGTTCTTTGATATGCCGAATCTAACTGTGTATGTAGATTCTTAACTTTTGGTCCCGTTTTCAAATTGGTCTACATTAAGGTCCAAAGGGTCCAAAATTAAACTTAGTTTGATTTTAACCAAAATTGAATCCTTGGGGTTCTTTGATATGCTGAATCTAAAAATGAACTTAGATTTTTTATTATTGGCCCAGTTTTCAAGTTGGCCCAAATCGGGGTCCAAAATTCAACTTTTTTGATTTCATCAAAAATTGAATAAATGGGGTTCTTTGATATGCCAAATCTAACTGTGTATGTAGATTCTTCATTTTTGGTCCCGTTTTCAAATTGGCCTACATTAAGGTCCAAAGAGTCCAAAATTAAACTAAGTTTGATTTTAACAAAAATTAAATTCTTGGGCCTCTTTGATATGCTGAATCTAAACATGTACTTAGATTTTTGATTATGGGCCCAGTTTTCAAGTTGGTCCAAATCAGGATCTAAAATTATTATATTAAGTATTGTGGAATAGCAAGTCTTTTCAATTGCTACAGTATTGTGCAATGGCAAGAAATATCTAATTTCACAATGTTGTGAAATAGCAAATTTTTTTTTAATTAGAGTTATCTTTCTTTGTCCAAAATAGTAAGCAAGAAATATCTTATTGCAAGAATTTTTTTATACGACCGCAAATTTTGAAAAAATTTTCGTCGTATATTGCTATCACGTTGGCGTCGTCGTCGTCGTCTTCCGAATACTTTTAGTTTTCGCACTCTAACTTTAGTAAAAGTGAATAGAAATCTATGAAATTTTAACACAAGGTTTATGACCACAAAATGAAGGGTGGTATTGATTTTGGGAGTTTTGGTCCCAACATTTTAGGAATTAGGGGCCAAAAAGGGCCCAAATAAGCATTTTCTTGGTTTTCGCGCTATAACTTAAGTTTAAGTTAATAGAAATCTATGAAATTTTGACACAAGGTTGATGACCACAAAAGAAAGGTTGGGATTGATTTTGGGAGTTTTGGTTTTAACAGTTTAGGAATTAGGGGCCAAAAAAGGGCCCAAATAAGCATTATTCTGGGTTTTCGCACAATAACTTTAGTTTAAGTAAATATAAAACAATGAAACTTAAACATAATGTTTATGACCACAAAAGGAAGATAGGTATTGATTTTGGGAGTTTAGGTTACAACAGTTTAGGAATTAGGGGCCAAAAAGGGACCCAAATAAGCATTTTTCTTGGTTTTCACACCATAACGTTAGTATATGTAAATAGAAATCTATGAAATTTAAACACAAGGTTAATGACCATAAAAGGAAAGTTGGTATTGATTTTGTGAGTTTTGGTCCCAACAGTTTAGGAAAAAGGGGCCCAAAGGGTCCAAAATTAAACTTTGTTTGATTTCATCAAAATTGAATAATTGGGGTTCTTTGATATGCCGAATCTAACTGTGTATGTAGATTCTTAACTTTTGGTCCCGTTTTCAAATTGGTCTACATTAAGGTCCAAAGGGTCCAAAATTAAACTTAGTTTGATTTTAACCAAAATTGAATCCTTGGGGTTCTTTGATATGCTGAATCTAAAAATGAACTTAGATTTTTTATTATTGGCCCAGTTTTCAAGTTGGCCCAAATCGGGGTCCAAAATTCAACTTTTTTGATTTCATCAAAAATTGAATAAATGGGGTTCTTTGATATGCCAAATCTAACTGTGTATGTAGATTCTTCATTTTTGGTCCCGTTTTCAAATTGGCCTACATTAAGGTCCAAAGAGTCCAAAATTAAACTAAGTTTGATTTTAACAAAAATTAAATTCTTGGGCCTCTTTGATATGCTGAATCTAAACATGTACTTAGATTTTTGATTATGGGCCCAGTTTTCAAGTTGGTCCAAATCAGGATCTAAAATTATTATATTAAGTATTGTGGAATAGCAAGTCTTTTCAATTGCTACAGTATTGTGCAATGGCAAGAAATATCTAATTTCACAATGTTGTGAAATAGCAAATTTTTTTTTAATTAGAGTTATCTTTCTTTGTCCAAAATAGTAAGCAAGAAATATCTTATTGCAAGAATTTTTTTATACGACCGCAAATTTTGAAAAAATTTTCGTCGTATATTGCTATCACGTTGGCGTCGTCGTCGTCGTCGTCTTCCGAATACTTTTAGTTTTCGCACTCTAACTTTAGTAAAAGTGAATAGAAATCTATGAAATTTTAACACAAGGTTTATGACCACAAAATGAAGGGTGGTATTGATTTTGGGAGTTTTGGTCCCAACATTTTAGGAATTAGGGGCCAAAAAGGGCCCAAATAAGCATTTTCTTGGTTTTCGCGCTATAACTTAAGTTTAAGTTAATAGAAATCTATGAAATTTTGACACAAGGTTGATGACCACAAAAGAAAGGTTGGGATTGATTTTGGGAGTTTTGGTTTTAACAGTTTAGGAATTAGGGGCCAAAAAAGGGCCCAAATAAGCATTATTCTGGGTTTTCGCACAATAACTTTAGTTTAAGTAAATATAAAACAATGAAACTTAAACATAATGTTTATGACCACAAAAGGAAGATAGGTATTGATTTTGGGAGTTTAGGTTACAACAGTTTAGGAATTAGGGGCCAAAAAGGGACCCAAATAAGCATTTTTCTTGGTTTTCACACCATAACGTTAGTATATGTAAATAGAAATCTATGAAATTTAAACACAAGGTTAATGACCATAAAAGGAAAGTTGGTATTGATTTTGGGAGTTTTGGTCCCAACAGTTTAGGAAAAAGGGGCCCAAAGGGTCCAAAATTAAACTTTGTTTGATTTCATCAAAATTGAATAATTGGGGTTCTTTGATATGCCGAATCTAACTGTGTATGTAGATTCTTAACTTTTGGTCCCGTTTTCAAATTGGTCTACATTAAGGTCCAAAGGGTCCAAAATTAAACTTAGTTTGATTTTAACCAAAATTGAATCCTTGGGGTTCTTTGATATGCTGAATCTAAAAATGAACTTAGATTTTTTATTATTGGCCCAGTTTTCAAGTTGGCCCAAATCGGGGTCCAAAATTCAACTTTTTTGATTTCATCAAAAATTGAATAAATGGGGTTCTTTGATATGCCAAATCTAACTGTGTATGTAGATTCTTCATTTTTGGTCCCGTTTTCAAATTGGCCTACATTAAGGTCCAAAGAGTCCAAAATTAAACTAAGTTTGATTTTAACAAAAATTAAATTCTTGGGCCTCTTTGATATGCTGAATCTAAACATGTACTTAGATTTTTGATTATGGGCCCAGTTTTCAAGTTGGTCCAAATCAGGATCTAAAATTATTATATTAAGTATTGTGGAATAGCAAGTCTTTTCAATTGCTACAGTATTGTGCAATGGCAAGAAATATCTAATTTCACAATGTTGTGAAATAGCAAATTTTTTTTTAATTAGAGTTATCTTTCTTTGTCCAAAATAGTAAGCAAGAAATATCTTATTGCAAGAATTTTTTTATACGACCGCAAATTTTGAAAAAATTTTCGTCGTATATTGCTATCACGTTGGCGTCGTCGTCGTCGTCGTCGTCGTCTTCCGAATACTTTTAGTTTTCGCACTCTAACTTTAGTAAAAGTGAATAGAAATCTATGAAATTTTAACACAAGGTTTATGACCACAAAATGAAGGGTGGTATTGATTTTGGGAGTTTTGGTCCCAACATTTTAGGAATTAGGGGCCAAAAAGGGCCCAAATAAGCATTTTCTTGGTTTTCGCGCTATAACTTAAGTTTAAGTTAATAGAAATCTATGAAATTTTGACACAAGGTTGATGACCACAAAAGAAAGGTTGGGATTGATTTTGGGAGTTTTGGTTTTAACAGTTTAGGAATTAGGGGCCAAAAAAGGGCCCAAATAAGCATTATTCTGGGTTTTCGCACAATAACTTTAGTTTAAGTAAATATAAAACAATGAAACTTAAACATAATGTTTATGACCACAAAAGGAAGATAGGTATTGATTTTGGGAGTTTAGGTTACAACAGTTTAGGAATTAGGGGCCAAAAAGGGACCCAAATAAGCATTTTTCTTGGTTTTCACACCATAACGTTAGTATATGTAAATAGAAATCTATGAAATTTAAACACAAGGTTAATGACCATAAAAGGAAAGTTGGTATTGATTTTGGGAGTTTTGGTCCCAACAGTTTAGGAAAAAGGGGCCCAAAGGGTCCAAAATTAAACTTTGTTTGATTTCATCAAAATTGAATAATTGGGGTTCTTTGATATGCCGAATCTAACTGTGTATGTAGATTCTTAACTTTTGGTCCCGTTTTCAAATTGGTCTACATTAAGGTCCAAAGGGTCCAAAATTAAACTTAGTTTGATTTTAACCAAAATTGAATCCTTGGGGTTCTTTGATATGCTGAATCTAAAAATGAACTTAGATTTTTTATTATTGGCCCAGTTTTCAAGTTGGCCCAAATCGGGGTCCAAAATTCAACTTTTTTGATTTCATCAAAAATTGAATAAATGGGGTTCTTTGATATGCCAAATCTAACTGTGTATGTAGATTCTTCATTTTTGGTCCCGTTTTCAAATTGGCCTACATTAAGGTCCAAAGAGTCCAAAATTAAACTAAGTTTGATTTTAACAAAAATTAAATTCTTGGGCCTCTTTGATATGCTGAATCTAAACATGTACTTAGATTTTTGATTATGGGCCCAGTTTTCAAGTTGGTCCAAATCAGGATCTAAAATTATTATATTAAGTATTGTGGAATAGCAAGTCTTTTCAATTGCTACAGTATTGTGCAATGGCAAGAAATATCTAATTTCACAATGTTGTGAAATAGCAAATTTTTTTTTAATTAGAGTTATCTTTCTTTGTCCAAAATAGTAAGCAAGAAATATCTTATTGCAAGAATTTTTTTATACGACCGCAAATTTTGAAAAAATTTTCGTCGTATATTGCTATCACGTTGGCGTCGTCGTCGTCGTCGTCGTCGTCGTCTTCCGAATACTTTTAGTTTTCGCACTCTAACTTTAGTAAAAGTGAATAGAAATCTATGAAATTTTAACACAAGGTTTATGACCACAAAATGAAGGGTGGTATTGATTTTGGGAGTTTTGGTCCCAACATTTTAGGAATTAGGGGCCAAAAAGGGCCCAAATAAGCATTTTCTTGGTTTTCGCGCTATAACTTAAGTTTAAGTTAATAGAAATCTATGAAATTTTGACACAAGGTTTATGACCACAAAAGAAAGGTTGGGATTGATTTTGGGAGTTTTGGTTTCAACAGTTTAGGAATTAGGGGCCAAAAAAGGGCCCAAATAAGCATTATCTTGGTTTTCGCACAATAACTTTAGTTTAAGTTAATAGAAATCAATGAAATTTAAACACAATGTTTATGACCACAAAAGGAAGATTGGTATTGATTTTTGGGAGTTTAGGTCCCAACAGTTTAGGAATAAGGGGCCAAAAAGGGACCCAAATAAGCATTTTTCTTGGTTTTCACACCATAACTTTGTTATAAGTATATAGAAATCTATGAAATTTAAACACAAGGTTTATGACCATAAAAGGAAGGTTGGTAGTGATTTTGGGAGTTTTGGTCCTAACAGTTTAGGAAAAAGGGGCCCAAAGGGTCCAAAATTAAACTTTGTTTGATTTCATCAAGAATTGAATAATTGGGGTTCTTTGATATGCTGAATCTAACTGTGTATGTAGATTCTTAATTTTTGGTCCCATTTTCAAATTGGTCTACATTAAGGTCCAAAGGGTCTAAAATTAAACTTAATTTGATTTTGACAAAAAATTAATCAGTTGGGTTCTTTGATATGCTGAATCTAAAAATGTATTCAGATTCTTGATTATTGGCCCAGTTTTCAAGTTGGTCCAAATCGGGGTCCAAAATTAAACTTTGTTTGATTTCATTAAAAATTGAATAAATGGGGTTCTTTGATATGCAAAATCTAACTGTGTATGTAGATTCTTCATTTTTTGGTCCTGTTTTCAAATTGGTCTACATTAAAGTCCAAAGGGTCCAAAATTAAACTTAGTTTGATTTTAACAAAAATTGAAATCTTGGGGTTCTTTGATATGCTAAATCCAAACATGTACTTAGATTTTTGATTATAGGCCCAGTTTTCAAGTTGGTCCAAATCAGGATCTAAAATATTATATTAAGTATTGTGCAATAGCAAGTCTTTTCAATTGCACAGTATTGCACAATGGCAAGAAATATCTAATTGCACAGTATTGTGAAATAGCAATATTTTTTTTAATTAGAGTTATCTTTCTTTGTCCAAAATAGTAAGCAAGAAATATCTAATTTCACAATATTGTGAAATAGCAATTTTTGTTTTTAATTGGAGTTATCTTTCTTTGTCCAGAATCAACTCAAATCTTTGTTATATACAATGTATATTCACTTTTTACTACCAACTGATAAATTAAAATAATCTTTACCATTCAGTGATAACAAGCAGTTTTTTTACATCTTAATATTTTATGATGTATTTAAATGAGTAGTTATTGTTGCAAACTCCATTAGAAATTTAATTAAGATTAATTTGGAATAAGGGAAAGGGGGATGTGATTAAAAAAATTGGGTTCAATTTTCTCATTTGAAATGAAATTTCATAAATAAAATGAAAATTTCTTCAAACATTTTTTAGAGAGGATTAATATTCAACAGCATAGTGAATTGCTCTAAGAGAAAACAAAAATTTAAAGTTCATTAGAACACATTCATTCTGTGTCAGAAACCTATGCTGTGTCAACTATTCAATCACAATCCAAATTTAGAGCTGAATCCAGCTTGAATGTTGTGTCCATACTTGCCCCAACCGTTCAGGGTTCAACCTCTGCGGTCGTATAAAGCTACGCCCTGCGGAGCATCTGGTTGGTTATTATCTTGAATATTATTTTAGATGGAGATAAACTGTAAACAGCAATAATGTTCAGCAAAGTAAGATTTACAAATAAGTCAACAGGACCAAAATGGTCAGTTGACCCCTTTAGGAGTTATTGCCCTTTATAGTCAATTTTTAACCTTTTTTCGTAAATCTCCATGATCTTTTACAAAAATCTTCTTCTCTGAAACTACCGGGCCAAATTAATCCAAACTTGGCCACATACATCATTGATGTATATAGTTTAAAATTTGTGTTTTTTTACCCGGCAAACAAACCAAGATGGCCGCCATGGCTAAAAATAGAACATAGGGGTAAAATGCAGTTTTTGGCTTATAACTCAAAACCCAAAGCATTTAGATCAAATTTGACAGCCTAAAATTGTTTATCTGGTCAAGATCTATCTGACCTGAAATTTTTAGATGAATCAGACAACTTGTTGTTAGGTTGCTGCTCATAAATTGGTAATTTTAAGGAAATTTTTCTGTTTTGGATTATTATCGTGAATATTATTATACGACCGCAAATTTAAAAAAAATTTTCGTTGTATATTGCTATCACGTTGGCGTCGTCGTCGTCGTCGTCGTCGTCCGAATACTTTTAGTTTTCGCACTCTAACTTTAGTAAAAGTGAATAGAAATCTATGAAATTTTAACACAAGGTTTATCACCATAAAAGGAAGGCTGGTATTGATTTTGGGAGTTTTGGTCCCAACATTTTAGGAATTAGGGGCCAAAAAGTGCCCAAATAAGCATTTTCTTGGTTTTCGCACTATAACTTTAGTTTAAGTTAATAGAAATCTATGAAATTTTGACACAAGGTTTATGACCACAAAAGAAAGGTTGGGATTGATTTTGGGAGTTTTGGTTTCAACAGTTTAGGAATTAGGGGCCAAAAAAGGGCCCAAATAAGCATTATTCTTGGTTTTCGCACAATAACTTTAGTTAAAGTAAATAGAAATCAATGAAATTTAAACACAATGTTTATGACCACAAAAGGCAGATTGGTATTGATTTTGGGAGTTTCGGTCCCAACCGTTTAGGAATTAGGGGCCAAAAAGGGACCCAAATAAGCATTTTTCTTGGTTTTCGCACCATAGCGTTAGTATAAGTAAATAGAAATCTATGAAATTTAAACACAAGGTTTATGACTATAAAAGGAAGGTTGGTATTGATTTTGGGAGTTTTGGTCCCAACAGTTAAGGAAAAAGGGGCCCAAAGGGTCCAAAATTAAACTTTGTTTGATTTCATCAAAATTGAATAATTGGGGTTCTTTAATATGCCGAATCTAACTGTGTATGTAGATTCTTAACTTTTGGTCCCGTTTTCAAATTGGTCTACATTAAGGTCCAAAGGGTCCAAAATTAAACTTAGTTTGATTTTAACAAAAATTGAATCCTTGGGGTTCTTTGATATGCTGAATCTAAAAATGTACTTAGATTTTTAATTATTGGCCCAGTTTTCAAGTTGGCCCAAATCGAGGTCCAAAATTAAACATTGTTTGATTTCATCAAAAATTGAATAATTGGGGTTCTTTGATATGCCAAATCTAACTGTGTATGTAGATTCTTAATTTTTGGTCCAGTTTTTAAATTGGTCTAAATTAAAGTGCAAAGGGTCCAAAATGAAACTAAGTTTGATTTTAACAAAAATTAAATTCTTGGGCCTCTTTGATATGCTGAATCTAAACATGTTCTTAGATTTTTGATTATGGGCCCAGTTTTCAAGTTGGTCCAAATCAGGATCTAAAATTGTTATATTAAGTATTGTGCAATAGCAAGTCTTTTCAATTGCACAGTATTGTGCAATGGCAAGAAATATCTAATTTCACAATATTGTGAAATAGCAAATTTTTTTTTAATTAAGAGTTATCTTTCTTTGTCCAGTATAGTAAGCAAGAAATATCTGCAAGATTTTTTTTTAATTGGAGTTATCTTTCTTTGTCCAGAATCAACTTAAATCTTTGTTATATACAATATACAATATATATTCACTTTTTACTACCAACTGATAAATTTAAATAATCTTTACCATTCAGTGATAACAAGCAGTTTTTTTACATCTTAATATTTTATGATGTATTTAAATGAGTAGTCATTGTTGCAAACTCCATTAGAATATTTTAATTGAAATTAGTTTTGGAATAAGGGAAAGGGGGATGTGAATAAAAAATTGGGTTTAATTTTTCTCATTTGAAATTTCATAAATAAAAAAGAAAATTTCTTCAAACATTTTTTTGAGAGGATTAATATTCAACAGCATAGTGAATTGCTCTAAGAGAAAACAAAAATTTTAAGTTCATTTAAATACATTCATTCTGTGTCAGAAACCTATGCTGTGTCAACTATTTAATCACAATCCAAATTTAGAGCGGAATCCTGCTTGAATGTTGTGTCCATACTTGCCCCAACCGTTCAGGGTTCAACCTCTGCGGTCGTATAAAGCTACGCCCTGCGGAGCATCTGGTTATAGATAGAGATAAACTGTAAGCAGCAATAATGTTCAGCAATTTAAGACTAAAAAATAAGTCAAATGACCAAAATGGTCAATTGACCCCCTAAGAAGTTATTGTGCTTTATAATCAATTTTTAACAATTTTCATAAAATTTGTAAATTTTTACTAACATTTTCCACTGAACTACACGGACAAGTTCATTATAGATAGAGATAATTGTAAGCAGCAAGAATGTTCAGTAAAGTAAGATGTACAAACACATCACAATCACCTAAACACAATTTTGTCATGAACTGTCTGCTTCCTTTGTTTAATTCACATATACCAAGGTGAGCGACACAGGCTCTTTAGAGCCTCTAGTTCGTTTGTATATCTTAGTACCCTTTTACAAAATTATTCTCCTCTGAAATTACTGGGCCAAATTAATCCAAACTTGGCCACAATCATCTCATGGGTATGTAGTTTAAAAAATGTGTCTTGTGACCCGGCCATCCAACCAAGATGGCCGCCATGACTAAAAATAGAACGTAGGGGTAAAATGCAGTTTTTGGCCTCTAACTCAAAAACCACAACATTTAGAGCAAATCTGACATGGTTTAATTGTTGATCAGGTCAACATTTATCTGTTCTGAAATTTTCAGATGAATAGGACAACCCGTTGTTGGGTTGCTGACCCTGAATTGTTAGTTTTAAGGAAATTTTGCTGTTTTTGGTAATTATCTTGAATATAATTATAGATAGAGATAAATTTTAAAAAGCAATAATGTTCAGTAAAGTAAGATTTACAAACACATCACCATCACCAAAACACAATTTTGTCATGAATCCATCTGCTTCCTTTAATATTCACATAGACCAAGGTGAGCGACACAGGCTCTTTAGAGCCTCTAGTTGTTTTTTTAGCAGTTTGTCAATTAAAAAAGTCAGGATGAACTGATAAATAAAGAAGGACCAAATAGATCATGTAGATTGAAAAATAAAAATGCAGGGCAAAATATTTTCATCAGCAATGATATTGCAATTTTGTCTTTGTAGACTAAAATGTAAGTTTAATATTTGTGATATTGAGAAAAATCCTGTTTAATTAAAATAAAAAAATTCAAATTATGAGTTTAAATTATTGTGATAATAACCGTCACTTTTTTCGCTATATTACAAATGTAACAACATCACAACTATTTACAGTTGACAAAAACCAATAACAATCACTGAACTACAGGTTACTCTCTTTGGACAGACACATAATGAATGTGATGGGATTAAACATGTATGTGAGTTCTCAAGCCGCCCCTGACCTAGTACAGCATCACATAAGAAATCAGTTGAAATATGCATAAACTTAATCAGTTTTAATGATTATTTGTAGGTGCTGTTGTAGGGGAAGTAATGCAAGATACATTCATCATTCTTCTACCTTATTGGCAGAGGACAAAATCATTGAAGAACCGATTAAGTTTTCAACAAGTAAAGCTGCAAATGTGACTCCTTCATTCATCAAAGAAGGAAACGATGATCCACCACCAGCAGCTCAACCACTTATTGTTGCCGTCAGTTTGGCTGCCTTTTTAATTTATTTTGGTATTTTAAGAGAAGAAAACGATCTTGATGAACAAATGGGCATGACTTTATATGAAAGAGTTGAAGGATTGGAAGAACAGCATTTAGAAAATTATATTGAACATTGTAATAAAAAAAAATTGCCATCAGAAAAGTATGTGAAAAGACTAGAAATGCTACATAAAGAAAAAGAAGCAAGAAAGCAAAAAAATAACGCTAGCGGACAAGATTAACACAGTTATATTTACTTGTCTGCTTGTTTTGGTATGAACAGTTTTGTCCATTTTGAGTATTAACACTTGCCAAATATGATTATTTACTTTAGTGTCATGAATAGTCATCATGTTTACCAATTATGTTAATATACTTATACATCTTCCCTATCCAAGGGTTAAGGACAGAAGGTGATTGTAACCCCTGGCAAGCGAAGATAATACTTATAGAATATCATTGTTTTTAACAATAAATGAAGGATTTTTAAAACCATGTAGTCAACAAGTTTTATTATGAGATGGCATATTCACCATCTTGAGTCTTGTTACATGCATTCACTATTTGTACCCATATTTTGACTATTTTATTAATTGTGACTGTTTATTTAACGCATCATGTCAATATAACGGAATTTGATGAGACTGTTATTAAAGAGAGAGGGTTAGCGCTATAGAACCAGGTTTAATCCACCATTTTCTACATTTGAAAATGCCTGTACCAAGTCAGGAATATGACAGTTCTTGTCTATTAGTTTTAGATGCGTTTTGTTATTTGATTTTGCCATGTGATTATGGACTTTCCGTATTGATTTTCCTCTGAGTTCAGTATTTTTGTGATTTTACTTTTTAGTGCTGAGTCCAACTGACATGTGTATGGTAATAATCTTAAAACTAATCTAAATAGTGTGCTGTCTACTATAACTTTATACTTTGGTAGATAATTGTCTCATTGGCAGTCATATTACATTTCTTTATTAGACCCCTAGCAACAAAGGAGACTTAAGGTTTGCACTCTGTCCCTCTGTCGAACCGGCAAATTAGTTTTCCAGACTTTTTTTCCTTCATGCTTTTAAAATTTAAAATTTTGTCGAAATACTTATTAATTACGAGATTCTGTTCAAAGGTAAATAACATATTTTTATACGACCGCAAAAATTTGTATATTGGTATCACATTGTCAGGGTCGTCGTTGTCAGTGTAGTCCGAAGACAGATGGTTTCAGGATGATAACTTAAGTTAATTATAAGTAAATAGAAATCAATAAAATTTTAACACAAAAGAAAGCTTTGGGATTGATTGTGGGGGTTATGGTCCCTAAGGTTTAGGAATTAGGGGCCCAAAACAAGCATTTATCTTGTGTCAGGACAATAAGTTGTGTATAAGTATTTCAATTGTTCTGAAATTGTACCACAATGTTTAATACCATAAGTAGAAGGTTGGGATATATTTTAAGGGTTATGGGACAAACAGTCTAGGAATAAAGGGCCAAAAACAAGCCTTTTTGTAGTTTCAAGACAAATAATTGGAGTGATCTTTCTTTGTCGAGAATGGTTGTAAATCACCTAAAAGGTCTGAGACCACAATTATTTCTTAGTGCATTTCTTTTAGAACATAAATGAAAATAAAAAAATCCCACCTGCGCTTTCTCAAAGGAACTTTTACAGTGTGTTGTACTACTTTTGGGGCAAATCATATCAAACTTATAAAAAAACTTCATCGGCTCTAACTCAAAATATGGACAATTTTATGTTTAGGGTGTCTTGTAATCTTTTTACACATACCAAAGTGCTAATTTTTATCCTTTTTCAGCTGGACCAAATCACTACTTTCCTTTAAAATTCTGGACCCAAAATTTTTACAGTGTAATTTCACCCCCTACTTGCAATTTGAGGCATTAAACATGGAAAAATAAATTTGGAAGGGGTATAAAAGTTAATAGCAAGTAACCCACTGTCAACACTTGGAACTATATTTGTGAAAAACGAAAATCAAGGGACGACAATTATTGTCTTGGACCAAAACCAATATTCTTTTTGAAATCTTCTTTAAAAAATTGGAGTTATCTTTCTTTGTCCAGATGCTATATAAACCATTCAAATGGGAAAACCAACGGTCTAATCCTTTTTTAAAAAATCGAGAAACACGTATAAATTTCATATATATAAACAAAAGACAACTACTGTACATCAGATTCCTGACTTTTGACAGGTTCAAATATTTGCAGCGGGATTAAAAAACGGTTTAATGGATACAAACCTTCTCCCTTTTCTTAAACAATAGCATAACATCACAACATAGAAATACACACGATAAAATATCATTTCGCAGGTTTAACTCAAAAAATGTATATTGATACACTATGCACGAATAAATTTGATCTGCGATATCTGAATGCAAATGCACAGTTAATAAAATGTTAGGGACAAACATTCAAGGCCAAAAAGCAAAGAAACAAGTCCAAACAAAGCCATGGCAAGACACCACTGCGAAATATTTAACCCTTCGAAAATATTCACTTTAGATTAAAAAACGTTTTAATGGATACAAACCTTCTCAAACCTTAGCAGTTTGTCAATTAAAAAAGTCAGGATGAACTGATAAATAAAGAAGGACCAAATAGATCATTAATCTATCCATGATTTTGGATATAAGACCATAAAAGGTAAATGTACAATGTTAAAATTTTTAAGTTTTCAAGTTCGTAGACCACATTCAATCTGTGTCAGAAACCTATGTTGTGACAACTATTTAATCACAATCCAAATTCAGAGCTGTATCAAGCTTAAATGTTGTGTCCATACTTGCCCCAACTGTTCAGGGTTCACCCTCTGCGTTCGTATAAAGCTGCGCCCTGCAGAGCTTCTGGTTTTTTACCAGGTTAAGATCTATCTGCCCTGCAATTTTCAAATGAGTCTGACAATCCGTTGTTGGGTTGCAGCCCCTGAATTGGTAATTTTAGGAATTTTTAGCCGTTTTTATACAACCGCAAAATTAAAAAAAAAAAAAGTTGTATATTGGTATCGCGTCATCTTCAGTGTTGTCAGCGTCGTCCTAAGGTGGATTGTTTCTGGATAAAAACTCTTAAATAAGTTAAAAGAAACCAATAAAATTTTAAACAATGTTTATAACCACAAAAGGAATTCGGGATTGATTCTCGGGGTTATGGTCCAAAAGGTTTAGGAATTCAATAACGGGGCCGAAGGGGCCAAACACAGCATTTTTCTAGTTTCCAGACAAAAAGTTGTGTATTATTATTTCAATTAATCTGAAATTGTACTACAATGTTTAATACCATAAGTAGAAGGTCGTGATTTTTTTAAGGGGTTATTGGGCAAACAGTCTAGGAATTAAGGGCAAAAAGAGGCCAAAACAAGCATTTTTCAATAACTTGTGTGTAACTTATGGATCTCTCTGACATTTTACCCGAAGTTTCTATATAACACAGAGAAGGCTAAGATTTAGTTAGGTGTTAATTTTCTCATATTTGTAGGAATAAAGGGCCAAAAAGAAGCATTTTCTAGTTTACAGACAATAACTTGTGTTTAAGTGTATGGATCTCTTTACATTTTTACAAAAAAATTCCATACCATTTTGAGGGTAATGGTCGTCCCAATAGTTTAGAAATTAGGGGCCAAAAAGAGGGCCCAAAATAATCACTTTTGTATTTTTCAAACAATAACTTATGTTTAAGTGTATATGTTCCAGACCATATGAGTATTTGGACCGTACGAGTACGGTACGCACCGTATACGTATACTCGTACGGTCCGACCATACGCGTACGGTCGGACCGTATTGTAATGTTTATTGGTCGATATGGTTATAAATCTGGAGAATCTTGTATTATATATGCTTATTTTATACAGAAAGAAACGTTGTGTGGATTTAGACGTTTGGCGGGGAAATTAGTGGCAGGGTCGAAAGTTAGTGGGGTGATCGTAAGGGACTCTCTATGTTCGGTATCGGAAACATTTAGAGAACACCCCTATCCAGAAAATAGTATATTCGCCCTGGGGTATATAAGAGAGTGAGAAACGGCACTCTAGGGTCGGTTGGCTGTCGATGAGCTGTCATCCTGCGTCCGTTGGATATATTAAGTGCTAGAAGAGCCTTGATATTCAGAGGACACTTCGTACTGGGTACAGAGTGGACGTACACGTTGACAGGATCGACATAGCAGACTGTCCCACTCGGAGGACAGGCTGTACCAGCCCGTACTGTCTGGTAGTGACAGGTTGTCCCACTCGGAGGACAAGTTGTCCCAGCCCGCACTGTCTGATAGTGACAGGTTGTCCCACTCGGAGGACAAGTTGTATCAGACCTCGCTGTGTTTTGTATTGACAGACTGTCCCATTCGGAGGACAAGCTGTACCAGCTGTACTGTCTATAAGTGACACATCGTCCCATCTTGAGGACAGGCTGGTTTATTGAATTATATTTGTATATGTATTTATCTGTTGTTACTTTATTTCGACAAAGAGTCAGTGTGTATATTTTAGTTCATTGTGCATAACGTAGAAAGTTGAAGTTTTTAGTATTACCGTATTGTTTGTGGACAACTTGGATCCAAGTATTTACTGGAACAGACGTTTGAGATATAAACGCCTGGTTACACGTTACAGTATGAGTATACGCGTATGGTCCAGTTCGAGCTGACCATACCTGTTATGGGTTATACTGGTTAAATTTAAACAAACATTTATCACAATCTCAATTTTGTGTTACAAATTTTTATTATTACAAATAGATGGATAAAATGAACAAAGGAACAATTGAAATTAAATATTTGTTCCATTGTATATCTGAATCCTATTTTGGTACTCTCTTCCAAGGTGACACTTGCTACCACAAGTAACATAATATTTATTTACATTTAGATGTTTGCAGTTCGTGCATGTTCCTTTGCATCTGATTTTTCGTAAAATTGCTAAATATTCTAAAGCAATTGTCCTCTCAAATTATGTTTACTTCCGATATCTTCAATTTCAGTGTTCATAATTCAATTAATGTATTATACTGATCAATATGCTAAATACAAGAGATTAACAGATTTAATTAGCGTGAATTTTTTATTTACTTCATAAAAAAGAATGGCCAACGTAGATACAAGTATCTTGTCTTAGGGAGGGATAAATCCTACTTTGTAAAGAATCACTCTGATTCAAACAAAAAATTCTCTGAAACCGATATTATCAAGATGATTGATTTCTTGATTGACAACATATTTGTTACGTTCGGAGGACGTGTTTTTCAACAGACTGTCGGCATCCAAATGGGAACAAACTGTGCCCCTCTACTTGCTGACTTGTTTCTTTATTATTATGAGGCTGACTTCATGCAGGAACTTCTTAGGAAGAAAGATAAGAAGTTAGCAATATCCTTTAACTCTACTTTCCGCTATATAGATGACGTTCTTTCACTAAACAATTCAAAATTTGGTGACTATGTGGAACGCATCTATCCCATCGAATTGGAGATAAAGGATACTACAGATACAGTTAAGTCAGCTTCATATCTTGACTTACATCTAGAAATTGACAATGAGGGTCGGTTGAAGACAAAACTTTACGACAAAAGAGATGATGTCAGCTTTCCAATTGTAAACTTTCCATTTCTAAGTAGCAACATTCCAGCAGCACCTGCATACGGGGTATATATCTCTCAATTGATACGATATTCTCGTGCTTGCATTTCCTATCATGATTTTCTTGATAGAGGGTTACTGCTCACAAGGAAGCTATTAAATCAAGAGTTCCAAATGGTGAAGTTGAAATCATCCCTTCGTAAATTTTACGGACGCCATCACGAGTTGGTTGACCGTTATGGAATAGCCATTTCACAAATGATATCGGATATGTTCCTTACGTCGTAACTACAATCACCTTCCCTTTCATGAATTTGACCTACCGAATTAGACTATTTACCGGATTTGCAACACTACAGGTGCCGCATGTGGAGCAGGATCTGCTTACCCTTCCGGAGCACCTGAGATCACCCCTAGTTTTTGGTGGGGTTCGTGTTGTTTATTCTTTAGTTTTCTATGTTGTGTCATGTGTACTATTGTTTTTCTGTTTGTCTTTTTAATTTTTAGCCATGGCGTTGTCAGTTTGTTTTAGATTTATGAGTTTGACTGTCCCTTTGGTATCTTTCGTCCCTCTTTTAGATATAAAGTTTTTATTTCAATTACAATTGAGTTTTTTTTCATAGCAATTTGATAGTTAAGTTATGTTGATCTGTTATATGTATTTGTATCTAATAAACTTTTTTTTCCCATGAAGGGATGGTAAGTATTGACTTTCTGGGGGGGGATATGGCTCAAAATGTTTCGGATTTCTGGTCAATGAATAATTTAACAAGACAATTTAGAAGCAGCGTAAGGGAGGTAATTCTAAAACAATTAACAATTAACACACAATGTTTGGTATGTTCTGATTTACCTCCCTCACACTACTTGTATATTAAAAGAAATGTCAGGTTTTGGACTATTGCAAAAAAAAAGGGGGTAGAAGTTGTTTTCAATTTTTATTTTTTCAAATTTCTCAAATTCCAAATTTTTAGAAAATTAAAAGAAGAAATCTTTAATTGCACAATATTGCGCAATAGATTTGTAAGATATTGACATTGATTTTGTGTCAGAAACTCATATAATGACAAAAATTTGATCGCAATCCAAATTAGAGCTGTATCAAGCTTGAATGTGGTGTCCATACTTGTACCAACTATTCAGGGTTTGACTTCTGCGGTCGTATAAAGCTGCACCCTGCAGAGCACCTGGTTGGTTATGATCTTGAATATAATAATAGATAGAGATAAACTGTAAACAGTTATAATGTTTAGCAAAGTAAGATCTTCAAATAAGTTAACATGACCAAAATGGTCAGTTGACCCATTGAGGAATTATTGCCCTTTATCATAAATTTTTAACAATTTTTGGTAAATGTTTTTAATCTTTTACAAAAATCATCTACTCTTTAAGTAAGAAAACTTGTCCATAATCATTATTAGGGCATCTAGTTTAAAAACTGTTTTCAATAACCCTACCCGTGAACAAAGATGGTCGATATGGCAAAAAATAGATCATCATGGTAAAATACTGTTTTTGGCTCAGATCTCTGAAACTAATTAAACATTTAGAGCAAATCTGAAAGGTTTAAATTGTTCATTAGTTCAAGATCTATCTGCCCTGAAATTTTCAGACCAATCAGGAAACCTGGTGTTGGGTTGCTGTCCCTGAATTGGTAATTTGAAGAAAATTTTGCAGCTTTTGGTTATTTTCTTGAATATTATTATAGATAAAGATAAACTGTAAACAGTAATAATGTTCAACAAAGTAAGACCTACAAATAAGTCAGCATGATCAAAATGGTCAATTGACCCCTTAAGGAGAAATAGCCCTTTATAGTCAATTTTCAACAATTTTCATAAATTTTGTAAATTTTTACAAAATATTTTCCACTGGGCCAAGTTCGTTAAAGATAGAGATAAAAGTAGGCAGCAAGAATTAACAGTAAAGTAAGATCTACATATACATCACCATCACGACATGAATCTATTTGTGTCCTTTGTTTAATATGCACATTGACCAAGGAGAGTGACACGGGCTTTTTAGAGCCTCTATAGTTATAATATGCATTCAAAATTGTTAGGGAATTCCTATAGTCGAAATTGTGTTCAGAAAACTTTTTAAACTGATAATTTTTTGCTCGGATTTTTACGAAAAAGGTCTGATTTGCTATTACGAAATGAGTGTCAAAATTAACGGTTGTACAACATTTACGGAATTGCCCATCAAAATGCATATATAATGCTTGGATTTTCACATAACAACCTGTGAACACTAAATTAGCTTCGTCAATTAATTAGACTGTTTGGTTTGTATGCATCAATTCTTTTGCCTCACTTAATAAACATATACAAGAGGGTTCCTTACTGTCACTCATGGCATGTCAGTTTTCTAGTATTAACTGAACTGAATTACAGTTAGTAATTACTAGTATGTGGAAGCTGAGATACGATGTATCATTCAGTTTCTATTTTTAGCTCACCTGGCCTAAAAGGCCATGTGAGCTTTTCTCATCACTTGGCGTCCATCGTCGTCGTCGTCTGTCGTCGTTAACAATTTTTCAAACATCTTCTCCTCTGAAACTACTGAATGGATTTGAATGAAACTTAGCAAGATTGTTCCTTAGATTATCCTGCACAAATTGT
The DNA here is from genome assembly GCF_036588685.1 of Mytilus trossulus. Taxonomy (NCBI): domain Eukaryota; kingdom Metazoa; phylum Mollusca; class Bivalvia; order Mytilida; family Mytilidae; genus Mytilus; species Mytilus trossulus. Next base: position 64,115,210 of record NC_086379.1, read on the forward strand.
GTGCTTCGAAGTATAAATGTTCATTAGGTCAATATCTATCAGGCCTGAAATTTTCAGATGAATCAAACAAACCATTGTTGGGTTGCTGCCACTTAATTGGTAATTTTAAGGAAATTTTGCAGTTTTTGGTCATTATCTTGAATATTATTATAGATAAAGATAAACTGTAAACAGCAAAAATGATCAGCAAAGTAAGATCTACAACTAAGTTAATATGATCAAAATTTTCAATTGACCCCTTAAGGGGTTATTGTCCTTTATTGATAATTTTTCACAATTTGTTCATCATATTTGCTAACTTTAAAAAATCTTCTCCTCTGGAACTACTGAATGGATTTGAATGAAACTTAGCTTGGTTGTTCCTTAGATTATCCTGCACAAATTGTGTGCTTCGATTTTTGATCCGTAAAAAAACATGGCCGCCGTTACTTAAAATAGAACATAGGGGTCAAATGCAGTTTTTGGCTTAAATCTCAAAAACGAAAGCATTTAGAGCAAATCTGAGATGGGGTAAAAATGTTCATTAAGTCAATATCTATCAGCCCTGAAATTTTCAGATGAATCAAACAACCCATTATTGGGTTGCTGCCACTTAATTGGTAATTTTAAGGAATTTTTGCTGTTTTTGGTTATTATCTTGAATATTATTGTAGTTTATATAGATAAACTGTAAACAGCAAGAATGTTCTGTCAGCAAAGTAAAAATTACAAATAAGTCAACATGACCGAAATGGTCAATTTGACCCCCTAAGGAGTTATTGTCCTTTATAGTCAATTTTTAACAATTTTCATAAAAATTTTAAATTTTTATTAACATTTCCACTTTTGCTCATTATCTTGAATATTATTATAGATAAAGATAAACTTTAACTGTAAACAGCAAAATGACAATTTTTCACAATTTGTTCATCATATTTGCTAACTTTAAAAAATCTTCTCCTCTAAAACTACTCAACCAAATTCAACCAAACTTCAACTGAATGATCAGTAGGGTGTATAAAATAAAGTTTGTGCTTTATTTTTTATTTCGTCAAAAAAACATGGCCGTCATGGCTAAAAATAGAACACAGGGTAAAATGCAGTTTTTGGCTTATATCTCAAAAACTCCAGCATTTAGAGCAAATAAGACAAGAAGTTAAAGTATTTATTAGGTCAAGGTCTACCTGTCCTGAAATTTTCAGCCGAATTGGGTAGCTGATTTTTCAGGTATAATGCCCCTTAATTGATGATTTCAAAGAAATTTTGCAGTTTTTGGTTATTATCTTGAATATTATTATAGATACAGATAAACTGAAAATAGCAAAATTGTTAAGCAAAGTAAGTTCTACAAATAAGTCAATTTGACCAAAATTGTCAATTGACCCCATAAGGAGTTATTGTCCTTTAAAGACTTTTTTCACAATTTGTTCTTCATGTTGACTTACTTTAAAAAATCTTCTCTTTTGAAACTGCTGTATCAATTTCAGCCAAACTTAGGCTAAATGAGTTTCAGAGTATCTAGTATAAATTTTATATTTCATTTCCTTGTATGTCAGAAACATAGCTCCTATGGCTAAATTAGAACATAGGAGAAAATGATTTTATTTTTGCTTTTGAAGAAAAGAGGACAATTCAAAGAACATTTAAATAAATTGAAAAGCCAAAATAATCATTGATGAGAGATTTAACAAAAAAAATTAAGGTGAGCGATTCAGGCTCTTGAGAGACTCTTGTTATAAAACCGGAACCCCTAAAACAAATCTTGTGTGTGTCCATTAACGAAATTCCCCAATAAAAAAGAGTAGAAGATAGATGAAGTCAAAATAAGGATAAATATTTGACGTATATCAGTGATGAATGTAGGGTGTACATGCCAAACAGTCGGTGCATGAGCATCTGCATCTTACAGACAGTCATGGGCGCCTGTCAGGTATGTTAGGAAATTGTAGTTTTTGGTTAATATTGGATACCATTATAGTATCTAATAATATCTTATAGTTAATAGTATTAATTATGATTTTAACCGTATTTGCCATGATTTGCAAAGCATCAGTAAATACAGGTGGGCGACACAGGCTGTTGAGAGCTTCTAGGTTTTTTTTATGTAACTGGCTTTTTTACCATCCTTCGTGTTATAGTTTCCATTGGATAGTCAAGACTTGCAAAGTCTTTACCCTTTTAATATGTCAACGGCATACCTGCCAAGTTTTCAAAATGCCCATGGGGGTTTTGCGTGCAAGATGGCTGCCGTACTCCTAAAAAACCTTCAAGGGGGCCTTCAAATACAGTGTAATGTTGTTTTTTGGCTTCTTCATACTTTAATAAGCCTCAATTCATTGTAAAATTAATAGTTTTTTTTTAAATTTTGAACAAAATTGCTCTTTGAAATTTCAATTTGGGAGCCTCCATGGGGGAAATCCCCCGCAAATAGTGACAGTTGGCAGGTATGCAACGGGATGACACTACACAAGTTAACAATTTTCACTAATGGGCCGAATGGTAAAAAGGGTCGAAAGGTTACCGATAGCTGAAGTCATCCCAATTCGAATGTTTCTCTCCCCGTTCTTTAAGAGCCCGAATTCTAGTTTCGTAATGCGTTTTGACAAAATTTATACTTAAATCTGACAACAATTCAGCCGCACTATGTCTTTTTCCAGTAGGGTATCTAGCATCAAACCCTTCAAGTGTTTGCAGCTCATTCCAAGGTAAAGTATGATACTATTTGTGTAATATCCGCCGGTTGCAACATCAAATGTCACATGTAATGATGTACAATAAACAAGGTCATAAATTATCGTCATTATGCATACTAAGCACCTTATATTTACACTAAAGACTAAAAGTTAGTGGTTTCACAATTATTGAGTGCTAAGGATCAAGCCCCACCACAATATGTAAGATTATCCACCCATACATATATATATCTATTTGAGTATTGATACATTATATGTTATAATTTGAACCAGGATTTGTATAGTAGCATTTCTATAAAAATCCTTGATTTTAACAACTTGATTATAATAATGCAATCATATACATGATCAATATAAGCACTAAATGTGCACCATAATTCAGTTACCTTGTTAATGTTTTGTAACCCCCATTGACATAAGGCCTGGTCAGTTGTCTGCAACTCCTGACCATTATTAGAAGATGATGATGGTGACTGTCACAGTTTCAAATGTATGATGCCAAAGAGCAAAAATAAATAATGTTGTATGACATCAATAGCTGAAGTGAATTTGTTTTCTTCATGTTCTGTATGACTGCACTGACATATTATCTGTACTTTATTTATGGTTATTTTATTCAGTTAAGATAATTTGATCCAAGGATTGTAACAGGCTATTATAATTCTTGGTTTTCATAAATAGTTTCTAATGGCTTACATGTACTTTTTATAAATTGTGACTCATATCACATCTTCTTATCCTGTTTTATCGGACCACAGATGAATTATCACGTTGTGATTGGTTAAACACCGTCACGTGGTGACCCCCTAGGAGACCGTATGGGGTTAGTAAGTTTCATACGGGGTTCATGACGCGATAATAGCGACGTCATCTATTAATGTTGTTGTGTTTCATTGTTTATTTTTCAACAAAACGCCGCAAAAAAACTCCAGCGTCCGATAAATTCGTTATACGGTTAACTACTGACCCCCTACGGATCCATAGAGGGTGAATAAAATTCATAGGGGACTCCGCCTCCGGCCTCACCCCCTATGGATTTTACTAACCCTCTATGGATCCGTATGGGGTCAGTAGCGAACCATATAACTTATAATATCTATCTACTAACTCAGACATGTGCATATTAAGATTAAATAATTCTTTTTCAGAGTTATTTGCAGAGGAAGTGGTATTCACAGTTCAGCTAATCAAGTTTTACGAAGACAGAAGTTTGATACAGTGAAATTCTGCAAAAGAAATGCATCAACACAGAGTAGTGTATTGGAAACAGTAAATTACCTGATATGGACCCCTGTTTATCAACCATTAAGTGTTTTGTTGAGCTGTGCTGCATACATTATTTATTTCTATTATCTTAAAGAAGACCTATCAAATGTTGAATCAAATTTTAGAAAGATAATCTATGAACAAATTGATCCAGGAAACGAAGAGTATCAGGAAGAGATTCATTTACGGAATTATATCAGATTACGTATCTATAACAACCTACCAACAGATGACTACGAGAAAAGATTAACACAGCTTGTGAGGGAAAGGAAAGCCAAACAAAGTCAAAGATTTGAAAGCCAATGAACTGGGGCAATGGTATGACAATATGATACATATACATGTAAATTAAATGACTTTCTTTATACAAATGTTTTTCTTTACAATTTTGTAGTACTAATTTATTTTGGTAACTTCAGCATGAACATAATAAATAAATGTATCATTTGTTAGTACTACATGTATAGATGTACTGTAATTTTTATGTAAAATATAATTTTTTGAAAGAAAATGAAGTAGTTGACAACTTGTATTATTTATTATAAAAAAAGAAGATGTGGTATCACTGGTATGATTGTCAATGAGACAACTCTCCCCTAGAGACCAAAATGACACAGAAATTAACAACTATAGGTAACTGTATGGCCTTCAACAATGAACAAAGCCCATACCACATTGTCAGCTATAATAAAAGGCTCCAAATGACAATGTAAAACAATGGCCTTTATTTCTTCAAATTTGAATAAAAGTTTATCTGCCACTGATTTGAATATTGGTGTTGGACAGTTTATAAACAACTAAGATGTGTTAAAATAGCCAATGAGACAACTCTATACCTGGCACCAAATGACAAAGTTTGATTGTTGTTTCAACACTATCCGTAATTTGCTATTTCGTGGTGGTCAGTTTTTGTTGGTGAAGAAAGCCAGAAGGCCTGATAAAACCACTGAAAATGAAAAACATATAAACAACTATAGGTGACTGTGTTGCCTTCAACAATGAACAAAACCCATACCCTGTTGCTAACTAAGTTTCTCTCATCCTAAAATGTTGTGACAATTATTAATTGCTGATCTGATATCATAGGGTTAGAAGTAATTATGAACCTCCTACAATAGTTGCAGGGCATTATGTTTCTGGTCTGTGTTTCCTTTCGTTCATCTATCTGTCCCGCTTCAGGTTTAAGTTTTGAAACTTAGTACACATGTTCCCTATGCTATGATCTTTCTAATTCAAATGCTAAATAAGAGTTTTTATCCCAATTTCATGGTCTACTAAACATAGAAAACGATAGTGGGAGTGGGGAATCCGTGTACTGTAGACATTCTTGATTTGCTTATGTGTCATGATACTTCACTGTTAAGTGACCGATATTACATGTAGAATCTTTTGTATTCAATTTACTGTTATACAATTTAAATAACTGTTGTTAAGTTCTTTGTGTGTACACTTAGATGGAAAATAGCATTGCAGCATCGGTGAATTAATCTTGTCCAGCACACCAAAAAATGTCAATGGCAGCCCTTTATTCTGAAAACCCTTATATGCTTACACCTCAATAGTCTATCCGTCATATTAATCCCCTAATAGTATAACACTCCAACACCCTGATAGTCAAACACTTAAATATTTAGACAATGATTAATCCCTTGTTATATTAGAAAACACAACAAGAGTTCATTTAATATTTTGTGTGGGTTTAGACCATGTCATGGATGTCAAGCCACACTTCTAGACTTTTATAGGTTTGGAGAGAGGCATTTGATAAAAATCATGAGATAACCACAGTTTTAAGTTGCCTTTTCAAATATTTGATTGCTTACTTCATAATTTAAAACTACTAAAGTTTTACATGACAAATTGTCCTTTTTTATGTTTCTTCTTATCCATGCATATTAAAATCCAAAGGAAAACAAAAAAGTTGGAATATATAGATCTAAAAATTAGTTGAGCTGACATTCATAAAGGTATGCAACAGGGTTCTATTCTTGGACTTCTTTCGATTACCACTTTTATAAATTAAAACGATAGTGTTTATATTATTAAGCAGAGCTCATAATATAACTACGCAGCTGACAACACATTATTTTTCTGTTTATTTTATTAAGCAGAGGTCATAGTATAAACTACGCAGCTGACAACACCTTATTGTTCTGTAGTCCTGATTTTTACAAGCTAATATATCTACATTAAAAGATGCACCCAAACAAATAATGTTTATAAAATGCACTTGCTTATCCTAACACATTCCAGACTTTTGGAAGACTTTATACCTGCCATGCCATATTTGTGAGAACAGCTGTCATTGCAGTTTAGTTTGTCTATATGTGCACCATTGATGCAAGCGATTGGATAGAATGTAAAATCCTTAAACACCGGAAACAGTGAAAAACTTGTTACAAATCAAAGTGCTTGTGATATTCAGCACAGTCCCACTGAACTTCAAAGTTCCATATTCTGCAATGTGAACATTGCTTTTTTCTGTCAAAGTTCAAAGCATGGAATACATTTAGGCAATACCTTGAATCAAAGCTAGATCGAAGTTGTGTTACAAAGGCTACTTCTCAATGTATTTGCCTCAATCATGATAGCAAAATGTTATGGTAAAATAACACATTTTCATCAGTTGAGACCATTTTGGAGACCTATCAGATTCATCATAACTGGCGTGCTCGTATGGGTACTCTACATGTCTCTGTTGTATTATATTGAGAATCGACTCAGATATCATCAGTAAATTATATAAATAGAGTGTATTCCATGGCCATGTTCATTCTCCTTCCCTAACTAACAAGAAATGATCCTCAGATTTGTATTTGTATGGCAAAGTTTGCTTCATCCGACATGACTGTGACATGCCATACTTACTTCGCGGATCGGATCATCCAGCGAGGAGGGGCCCTGTCCCCTTTTTTTCGTGGGAAACTGAATTTGGTTGATTATATAGGTAATACCCGAAGCCTGACCCCCAGAAAAGTTCTGGCTCTGCCACTGCATACCTTGTAGAGAGTATAGCAGATTTTCTATGACAAGGGATTTCCTTTCTAAGGCACAGGGACCCGGTTGGCAGATTTAAATTAAAAATCTAGTTATTTTAATCAGAGACATATAATACAATAGACCACTTTCGAGTTCATCCGTCACCGGAAAAAACTCGTCAATTATACGCGCCTTTATCACCGTCATTTGTGCGTTTAGGGGCATCTTCACGGGTTACACTAATGACTGGACCGAATGACAGGACCGAATGACAGGACCAAATGAAAAATGCTAATAACTTTTTCGTTTCTTGAAGGATTGATCTCAAATTTGAAATATAATAAGGTTTCATCATTTGATATATAGATTTAAGAAGAAAAAAAAAAAAAAAATGTAAGAAACTTTAAAAAACGTGACATGACCAATTCTGATAATGACAGGACCAACAGGACCAAATAAAAATGCTAATAACTTTTTTTATTTTTCAACGAAATGATCTCAGATTTCAAATATAAAATGATATGTCATATTTTGACACCAAAATGTTATAAAAAATGTAAATTTATTTTCAAAAACTTTCAAAAACGTGACATGACCATCGCTGGCTGACAGGACCATCTTGGACAATGACCGGACCAGATGAAATTGCTAATTTCTCTTTTGTTTCTCAAAATATTTTTCTGAAATTCGAAATATAATAAGATTTCATCATTTGATAAATAGATTTAGGAAAAAAAAATTAAAAAAAATTGTAAGAAACTTTAGAAAACGTGACATGACCAACTCTGATAATGACATGACCAACATCGACAATGACAGGACCAAATCAAAATTCTAATAACTTTTTTATCTTTCAAAGGAATTCTCTCAGATTTGAAATATAAAATGATATGTCATATTTTGAAACAAAAATGTTATAAAAAATATAAAAAGTTTAAACGTGGCATGACTATCGCTGACTTACATAACAAACCTCGACATTGACAGGACCAGATGAAATTGCTAATTACTTTTTATTTCTAATTTAAAAAAAATTCTCTGAAATTTGAGATATAATCAGATTTAAGCATTTTATAGATAAAGATAGGAATAATATAGGAAAAAAATATTAAACGTTTGCTGTAATGTGACCTCGACAAGGACAGGACCAAATAAATATGCTATTCACTTTTCAAATTTGAAAAGAAATTATGTCAGATTTAAAATATAATAAGATCTCATCTTTTAATACATCAATTTTGCGAAAACATGAAATAACTAAAGTTTTTCTATAGAAATCCTGGTTGAAATTTATAAAAATAATTTTAAAAAAAGCACACATTGAGATTGAATGAATAAGTTTTAAGAAAATAAGGGAAAAAAATAACTTGGGGGAAAACGTTAGGTCTGCGAACTCCCAACGCGTTATTTGAACTTTTTATTGGTAAATTGTTGAGCTTGAGAAACTTTGTAGATTTATATATTTCTGTGAAAGTCTATCCTACTGTTTAGTACAACTATATGTTTATTTATCTAACTATGTATTTGGTTTATGAGAATAAAGATCATTCATTCATTCATTCAGAATACTTTGTATATTAATTACCGGTCATAATCTGACACATCTGAAAACAATTATAAGGTAACAAACAAAAGGTGTGACATAAGCCATAAATAAGTTGATAAATCCAATAAAGATTGTGATGACAGTAATTAAAATCACATAGATTCAATATTTTATTAAAGTCACTACTTGCAATACATAATATACAGTACATACAGAGTATATACACAATATAAAACAGACACTACACAAATATAAATTACAAGTACCATTCTATTAAGAATTATGAGAGACTATAAAACCATTTCTATATAAAACTAGTTAAAATACATACGATTATTAAAATCATTTCATTTTAAGAATATAAAAAGGTATTTCTTCTACTTAAAATATCAAAGCAGGTTTTGGCAACCATATCTTAACAATTAATGTTTTTTAAATAAATAAACAAATTTATCATCATCAGACAAATCATTAAAATCTACATTTTAATAGCTTCGCTATATAAACAAAAGCGCAAATCTGCATATAAAGGACATGATAGTATTACATGTTTTTCGTCTTCTATGTTATCATAACACATAAAACACACTCTTTCGTCTACATTTTTATTTTCATACCGCCCTGTTTCAATTCTCAACGGAGCTACTCCGCATCCGCACATAATATTTCATGTCGTTGTTTTATTAATATTTTCAGAACAGTAAATAATTATTTCCATGTATGCTTGAGTATATGCAGGGTATATCTTAATAGTTTCCCCCCTCATAATAAATAAATAAATAAACATGTCTTGAAGTATGCCAGACTCTTGCATGCATGATTTCTTGGTAGTTTTAAATATTTTCATAAAATATTATGTAACTGAATCAAACATTTTCACGGACTTCTTTAAAAAGTTTGATACCTTTCCAAAGTGGCTTAAATTGGGCTTCCTGATGTCAAGAAATATTATGATGATTATTCAATAAATCTTAATTAATTTATAGTTTAATGAACTATCAACTGATTACATAAAATTGAGAATGGGAATGTGTCAAAGAGACAACAACCTGACCATAGAAAAATAAAACAGCAGATAATATATCATATATAAATTTTTCAACAACAGCAGATATTATAACATATAAATATTTCTTGAAAGATCTCTTTAAATATAGTGAGCACTCGTGTTTTTTTGTCCTGTGACTCTCTGTCAACATACGTTTAGTAGCTAGGTCGAGATATTTAACCACCATAGAATATATTTTCCTGAATTTATAAGATATATCTTATTAATTATGGATCAAAATTGAACAATTTCAGTAAAATAAGAAAGAAATTATGATATATCATCGGCCAGATCATAGCTGATGATGGTCAGGTCACACAACCACAAGCTTTCAATACGTTTTTTATTATAGTTTTCTTTATATGATGTGCAAAATGGTCTAAATTGTCATTATTTCAAATTTGAGAGGAATATTCTGACAAATGTTATGCATAATTAGCATTTTTATGTTGTCCTGTCATTAATTGCGAGGATTGTCCTGTCATTGACAACATTTACCAGGTCACAGTTCAGCAAGCTTTTTATACCTTTTTCTTATATGTATGTATAAAATGGTATAATCTTTACTTCTGAGTATTCTTCACATATTTTGAATTTCATAGAAATATTTTGAGAAATAAAAAACAAATTAGCGATTTCATCTGGTTCGGTCATTGTCGAGGTTGGTCCTGTCAGTCAGCGATGGTCATGTTACGTTTTGAAAGTTTTTGAAAATAAATCTAAACTTTTTATAACATAAATATTTCAAAATGTGACATATCTTTTTATGTTTCAAATCTGAGATAATTCCTTTGAAAAATAAAAAAGTTATTAGCACTTTTACTTGGTCCTGTCATTGTCAAAGTTGGTCCTGTCATTATCAGAGTTGGTCATACACGTTTTCTAAAGTTTTTTAAATATTTTTTTATTTTAATTTCTTAAATCTATTTATCAAATGATAAAATCTTATTATATTTCAAATTTCAGAAAAATACTTTGAGAAATAAAAGAGAAATTAGCAATTTTATCTGGTCCGGTCATTGTCGAGGTTGGTCCTGTCAGCCAGCGATGGTCATGTCACGTTTTTGAAAGTTTTTGAAAATAAATCTATATTTTTTATAACATTTTTGTTTCAAAATATGGCATACCATTTTATATTTCAAATCTGAGATAATTTCTTTGAAAAATAAAAAAGTTATTAGCATTTTTATTTGGTCCTGTCATTCTCGATGTTGGTCCTGTCATTATCAGAATTGGTCATGTCACGTTTTCTAAAGTTTCTTACAATTTTTTAATATTTTTTTCTTAAATCTATATATCAAATGATGAAACCTTATTATATTTCAAATTTGAGATCAATCCTTTAAGAAACGAAAAAGTTATTAGCATTTTTCATTTCGTCCTGTCATTCGGTCCTGTCATTCGGTCCAGTCATTAGTGTAACCCCATCTTCACTTCCGTTCCAATGCTGAGCGAGTGGTTGGAAAACTATAGTTCTGTATTGTACGAATTATTCGGCAAATTCAGTGGCGGATTCAGGGGGGGGGGGCGTAGAGGGCGTACGCCCCCACTTTGCTCGGACTTTTTTTTTTTTTTTTTTTTGTAAAATGATTAATCAGACTAGACTTCGTGAACTTTGCCATTTCCCGAGTATTTAATTTGTATACGACAATTCTTTACTTATGAAGATATTTTTCGCTGGTATTTACTGACTGTCAAAGTCATGTGCTTTGTTATGGTGGAGTTGACCAGTGCGTTGAAAAAACGTCACTCGGTCATTTTGAAATTCAAATTACAGTAATATACATTACTTAGGCTGAGGATGTCATGACAATCAGAACACCTTCAAAGCGACACAGGATTGAGCAAGAACGTATTGACTTCTGTTTCACTATTCGGATTTCCACCAAAAAGAAAGTAATAGTAAATACTCTAAAGACTATTATACTCTCATGAAAAAAAAGTTCCACAATATTATTTACATACGAAAACATGTCTAACCCCAAATGCCCCAGCCTATTTTATATTTTATTAATAACAAAGTTGAATAAGGATCCCCAGTCAGTATTAGAAAGATTTCAAGTCTCAGGTACGAAGCATTTGATTTGAGGAGGCAGTCTGAGATATTTGAGAGAAAAAAAATGTCTCTGATTCTTGCCTTAAACAAAAATTCTGGCCGTATCTGGATTGAAAAAATAGTCTTCTCCACTTTTTTGCTATTAAAAACGAAAATTTCCAACATAATTATTTAGCATTTACTGAACATGATGAATAAAAACGGGCGTATTTTTTTGTGGCCGGGGTTTGCATGTCTGACCGGAATGTCTGTTTCGCCGGACTTATATATATTGAATACTTTTTTTCAAGACCAGACTGTAACCTGCCTGCTGGATGTGACCTTTATGTCTCCATTTGTCGACCGTCATTCATAACTTTGTTGTCATTTCAGACACTTTCGTAGTCTTTGGTGGATTTGGAACCCTCACTTCGGTTCCCTTAGTTATGTTGAGTGAAACATAATTAGTCACATATTTTGATAAAAACTGCTTGTTTGTCTTTTTTAACTCGTGTCGGTCGTATTGTAAATTTCAACGAATTTCCATGTCTATTTTTTACTGACAAGTCCTACATCAAATATATCAGTACATAGCTTTAGATCAATACTATCATTTTATGATAGACAATTTTAAAATAGGGAGAAAACAGCATGAAAAATGTCCAACCCTTACACTTTACAGCAACTATGAAATATACATGCCCCACGCCAGGAACCGTTTAAATAGTGCATATTACACTTATTTTTATGTTTTTAGCCCAAAAAAGGTCTCAAAAAAATTTCGCCTCGCTCCGCTCGGCGAATTTTATAATCTTCGCCCCCCTTTCCAAAATCCTGGATCCGCCCCTGAAATTGAATTCTCAAAAATGATAATCAACACTGCTGTCATTAGGGAATTGTCAGTAAGTACCTACAAAGCAACCATTAATTCTAGTTTATCCTGCATAATGACGATCACTAAGATTCAAGTTTTTATTTCTCAAGACCCTTAACCAGGGTATGTGAACAAATACAATTGAATACAATTTAACACAATATAACAAAATAGGTTGATTAAATGAACAAGTTAACATATATACATGATATACATTTCCAAATATATGGAAGACGAACATATTATATAAACAGTAACTTCAATCATTTTACTAAAGAAAGTATGATTTTACAAAATTTTGCAGCTTTGAATATTACATTATAATTGTCTGAGTTAAACAAAGCATGAAAGTTATCAACATTTGGATTTGTAGTGAATTCTTTTGGCAATAACATTTTCCTCTCGTTTTTGAAATAAGAACATTGGAATAAATAATGAAATTCATCACCTAATGAGTTACAGTCACAAATATCACAAATTCTATCATCTCTTGCTATTCCCCAAAACCTGCCCTTTTCAACTGGCAGTTTATTATTAACACATCTAAAATTACATAAAGATTTCCTTAAATCTGTAGGAAGTTCTATTAAATATTTTTCAAAACAATGCTTTCTTTTAAAAATTCTATAATTGAGACATTTAGGTGATTCATACACAGTAGCACACCATTTCTGCTTAAATTGGTCACATAACCTTTGCTTTACAATCTTAGCTAGGTTGACAGATTTAGACACATTTTGAGTTAACCAATATTCAGAACAACCACATTCATTTAGAGTATTTTCAACACAACGTATCCATTCTGAATGGTACATATTTCTGTTATGCATGGTGTATAACAATTTATACAAAATAGATGAAATCTTATCTTGCTTACTACACATGAATCTTTTCCATAGACCAAATTGCAATCATCCTACTTTTAATAAATACATCAATAGGATATCTACCTAGTTCTCCATATATAATACAATTTGGAGTTGACTTCTTAACATTTAAAATAATCTTATAAAATTGTAAGAATAAAGATTCAACAGTATTATTGTTACTATAACCCCACACTTCACACCCATATAACAATATAGGTGCTACCATTGTGTCAAACATTTGTAATTGCAAATCAATAGGCAATCCTAGACTTCTACATTTTCTTAACATACTGTACATGGCTTTTCTACCTTGTTCTAACAATTTATTCTGGTTATTTTTAAAGGAACCGTTATACATAAATATAATACCTAAATAAGCAAAATCATCAACAATATTCAAAACCTCCCCATTCAGTGTAAATACAGGTTTATCAGGGGATTTACGTTTCCTAAATACAACAACTTTTGTTTTTGTAGCATTAATTTAAAGTTTCCAAGTCTTACAATATAAATACATGGAATTAAGTGCAGCTTGTAACTCAGCCTTAGATTCAGCAAGTATAACAGTGTCATCAGCATATAATAATAGATACAATCTTAAATAGACAGAAATTTCATCAGTATCAAGAGCAGTATGAACAGCATTACAAACATCTGACAACCCATCATATGCATTAGATACAAACTGGACTAAATCATTAAGAAACAGCGAAAAAAGTACAGGCGACAGGTTTTCTCCCTGTCTTACACCAACATTACTTTGAAAATAATCTGACATTTGACTACCCTGTCGTACACAAGATTTAGCATTTTCATACATAGCATGTACAATATTAAACATTTTACCATCAATACAGTTTTGCAGTAACTTATTCCATAAAGCTGTTCTATTAATGGAGTCAAAAGCCTTGCGATAATCAATAAAGGCACAATATAGTGGTTTATTCTTGTGTAAGTACAAATCAATTAAACATTTAAGATTGAATATATGATCATAAGTTCCATAATTCTAAGACGCTTGATGAACGTATATAGTGCAGGGATACAGGCGACCCCCTCTATCTGGTAAATGACGTCATAAAGGCGTGTATAATTGACGAGTTTTTGCCGGTGACGGATGAACTCGAAAGTGGTCTATTGTATTATATGTCTCTGTTTTAATACATGATTTATATATTTATTATCGAATTTAATATATATTTTTAAGTTCACTCCATATATCGACCTGTCAGCCCCTTTAAAAACCCTGCTAATAAAATTTAATAAAATGCTTCGCCGAGTGCAGCCTGGTACGGTTTCAAAGAATGAATACCGAACATGCAGTTGGGGCAAGTTTGGACACCATATGCAAGCTTGGTTCTGTCTGGTTTAGGTTTGTGATGAAATTTTCGACATATGGACTAAATATTGGTTTCTGACCAAAAGAAATATGGTCAAAGATCATACAAATATGAAATGGGAGTGGACATTTAATCAATTAGTTTGGTCTGATCAAGGATCTCACTATACAAATCCTTGGTCTGGTATGCAAAACCTAACAACATGGTAAGAATATAAAAATCACCAAAAAAAATAGTTGATATCAAACAAAGTTAAAACTCTCAATATACAAGAAGATTCAGCATATCATGGAGCCGTATACGTAAGAATTCAATTTTTGATGAAATCAAACACAGTTTTCAGTTGAAGATGACGCAATATACTGTGCTGTATCACAATACAATACACTCTACAAATTGTGTTAAGAGCCTACACACTTTCTTAATTAGATATAGAGTGCTGTCTCATTGGCACCCATACCACGTCTTCCTATATCTATCAGAATTTTATGTGCTAACAGCCTAAACGTAACAATTTAAGCTATAAAATGATAAGACTGTTAACCTGATAAGCTGTAAAGTGTTTGGACCAGAAACGGGTTTAGCTGAAAAGTGCTTAGCGCCGCCGTTTGTCCTTTGTTGATGTCTTATACATAGTTTTATTTTATTATATTTATAACACTTGTTACATATCTTTTATTGTGTGTGTATTGCATATGTTATTGTTTATAATAATATTGTCTGTATCATATGCCCTCCTCCTGGGGCCCTAATTTGGTAAATAAAAATATTCTATTCTATTCTATTCATAGTTACCCTATTTTATCAGGAAAACATATATATTATAAACTATATTATGAAATGAGAATAGAAAAAGTGCTCATGATTTTAGAATCGAGAAAGAAATAAAAAGTACATAGAGAGAAATCAACGTCTATGTCATCACTGCTTATCACCAAGGAATTGTATACATATATTTTAAAAATATACAATTTCTTGTTATCACATGGATCAAATTCTATTGAAGATGAGACCAATTTTACAGTAATTTGTCCTTTATGTAATGAACAGAGGAAATTATTATTTGTTTAAGTTAACACTTTTTGTACTAATTTTAAAGAACTACCTAATAATAAGAAATATTTCTGGCTGTTCACAAATGAGCATTTGCCAACTCTCATGTGCCTAGGAAATTACAGTATTCAAATTCAAATATTTTATTGGACAAAGCACATATGATACAATGCGTATTCCAAGATATAAACACATTAAACATGACAATTTATGCAAATACAACATAAAGAAAACATTTGAAGTACCAATTATATATATAATATCACAGTATTACATAGTATTATACTTATGGTAGACCAACTGACATTAGATTATTATTACGAGCTTCAAAAGCTTGACTTAAACAACTACATATGTGTCTGGTGTTAACTAGATTTACTGGATTAAGTAAATAGATCGTTGATTTAATATCATCATCATTATTAAGGTTTTTGAAAATATCAAACTTCTCTCGAAGGTCTTTATATAGAGGACAATGTAAAAGAAAATGAACTTCAGTATTAACGGTTTAGAAATAAGATCCTGATGTAAACAAAATATATGAAATAATATTTTATTGTTGTAAGATTTATAGTCTCTGATCCTGTCCATAACGTAATAGTATGGTATTTGTTTTCTGTTTTGCTTTTTCCAATCATGTTTTGTTGTAAAATGATGCCCTTTATGGGTTCTTGGTTAGATTAATTAAATTCTTATCTTAAATATACTATTCCCAGATAATATATAAAAAAATTACACAATCTGTTTAGGGGGGAATTGGGGACATATTTTAAATCTTGAAGAATATAATAATAATCCTCTCCCCACCAGATACAGAGAAAAAAATCTTCGCCGGGCGCCGCCTGATACGACCGCAGATATCGAACCCAGACAGGCGTCAGTTGTGGCAAGTTTGTTCAGAATACTTTAGCTTGATACTATTTGTATTTGGATTGTTCAATTTTATGACTTAATGTAGATTACCGTCACAAAATAAATGTTGTCAATATAATTTACCTTTACCAAAATCAAAATCTAACATGGTTATATTCAGCACAAAAAAAAATCTAAGTTTAAGCACTGAACGGTAAAGATTGCTGCAATTTATTAGTCGGGAGTAACATTAAAAATTGCATTGCTTGTAGTTTTATGTAACAACCATGCTAGACAAAAGGAGGTAGCTTTTATTTAACGATGACTTTAACAATGACACCATTTATATTTAAGAACAGATATTTGATTCCTGCACCTTGCAAACGTCATGTAATTTTCTTGACTGTTCAGTGTGAGCCAAGGCTCCGTATTGAAGGCCGTACCTTGGCCTATAATGGTTTACAGATTTGTATTTATTTTCAAATGGAGATTTCTTGTTGTTACGCAATTGTAGATTTTTTACTACTGTCCAATACTATGCAATTAATAAATATTTCTTGATATATAATATAAGCGCAATTGATGATTGTTTTTGTGTTGCCAAATACTGGGTAATTGGAAGTGATAACATTTTTATTTCCAATTGAAGATTTCTTGCTGTTGCGCAATTGTAATTACTTGCTATTGAGCAATAGAAGATTTCTTGTTAAAATATTGTGCAACAAAAGTTTTTGAAAAATCTTGAAGAAAAAATCCTCCAAAAGTACCTCCAAACTAATTCCAAGCCTTTCCTTTGTGGTATGGGACCTTATATTACAAATTTCCTGAACGTTAAAACTCAATCCAAGCCTTCAAATACAGATTAGACCTTGTTGTACATTTGCATACACTATAACACAAGGTTGTGTCCTGTTATGCTTGTCTTTGGATACTTAGTACCATAATCCCCAAATTCAATAACAATCGTCCTTTTAAGGTTTGGATCATAATGGTTAAATTTTATAGATCCATTCACTTAAATGATGTGTACTACATAACAGGTCAGTAGCATATATGCATACTCAAGTATATGCACAAATGTTTGGGGGATAGTCAGTGGCCTGATCCTTGTGCTCTATTCATATACGCTGGTGTTAAACTGACAACATTATCTAAAAGTACAACTATCCTAATATGACGACAGCAGAAATAAGCAAGATCTTTTTAGTCATTTTATCAAATGTAGCACGTTTTTGTAAGTAAATACTCAGATGCATGTTTTATCTATACCATTTCATGATATTACCTAAGGGCTTAGTTATGTATAATTTTAGTCTACTGCTATTGTTTTTTTAAGAATGCATGTACTTATGTGTATTTTTTAATCATTTAAATGTTTGTTTTGATGTGTTCAGTTTAACACTTATCATGGTGGCACTTGTTTATGTTTATACTAACATTTTGCTTATTCCTGAACCACACGATTGCTGTGTTTATCCCATGTTCAACTATAGGTTTCATTACTACCCATTCGGAGTTTACATGCTGATGGTGATTTACAAAAAAATGGTCCTGGTAAAGTTCACCTCGTTTTTCTAAATGGCACTGTTTTGTGTCCAGTATTTTGTCAGTCAGATGGATGTGTATGTGTACATAATTTTGAGAGTGTACTTGGAATTTATAATGGCATGATAAGATAACTGGTATAAGCATATCACTAACAAGAGTAAAACTTGGAACCAGATCCTTCCAAACATTACAACTGGTCATTATCAAGTCTAAAACCAAGTCGATTAATAATGATTAAAGGTACAGGGCCATATATTTTGTGAAAATAAAAATAAAGTGGCTAATATGGATACAACTAAAATTGAGAATGGAAATGGGAAATGTGTCAAAGAGACAACAACCCAACCAAATAAAAAAACAACAGCAGAAGCAACTGCATACTTAAACCCATTGACCAACAATAAATGATTTCCTTCCAGATGACTAACTAACTTTAACTATTCATATATACTCAGCGGTCAAAAACAAAAAGCACAAGTTTCACTTCCACCACTTCTATAGACGAAGATCCATCATTTAAGGTGAATCGTTCTTTTTTCACTATAGTTCACTGATTTCCAATAAAACACAGTACACCATAAGTTCAAATACACCTTCCTGGAATCCACAGCATGCTATATTAATACTGAACTGTTTGTGGACTGCAGTCTTTCAATAATTACAAGTAACAGATAAGGGACTACATTTATTCATAATTTATTACAACATGAATGAGAGATGTCTTTTTGGAACTTTGTACATGAACAGTTAGAATGGAAAGAGTGAGAATATGTCTTTAATGTCTATTGTTTGTCCAAAAAGTCAACTAAATAATGCACACATACAGAAATGAAGAAATAAAAGTTAAAATGTCACACTGTCTACAGACAGGCATCATGATTTTCTTATTAAAATATTACTTCAAAACTATGATTGTAAAAAATAACTTTAAAAAACATGTCCAATGTCACAATGTTAAAACATATGATATGTCTGAGATGATGCTTATGCTCTCTCTCCTCGAATTCTTCTGGCCAGCTGAATGTCTTTAGGCATAATGGTCACTCTTTTAGCATGAATGGCACACAAGTTAGTGTCTTCAAACAAACCTACAAGGTATGCTTCACTGGCTTCCTGAAATATATATATTTCATTATAATTTGATCATATGTTAAGCATGCTACAAATGTAAATGTCATTACTTCCTGAATCTTGTATACAAAATATTCACTTAAAATACATACAGAAATTATTTACAACCTATTCACCAACACATGAACATAAATTACTCATTTAAATCATTTTCATCTAAAAGCAAGAAACATGACTAAAAGTTAAAAGAAAACAATACGAGTTTCCAGAATTCCAACCTACCCACCCTATTTTTCAAAATGATGTTACCGGAAACACATTTTTTTTGGCCTCTGCTCACTACAAATATGAATCTCGGTTTCAGCTGATTTTGAAGCTATTTAATAGTACTATAATAGGGTGTCATTGTCAGTCCAAAAGGAGTCACCAAATGACAAGACCTTTAATTTTACCCTCAATGGTATTATACTAAATTGAATTTTGACTTGGAAAGTAGACCTGGTGATCAAGTCAAGACAAAAAAGCCTGTTATTCAGCAGTTATGGTTTGTTATGTCTTACATGCATGTATTTGGTCACCCATTGGTAAAGCCTTTACAATGACATGTAGGTGTTTATTGCAGTGTCATTGGTCTCTATAGGAGAGTTGTCTCATTGGCAATCCTTCCACATGTGTTTTTATATAATTATTATAGTTGTTGTACCTGTAATGCTCCAATAGCTGCACTTTGGAATCTCAAATCGGTTTTAAAGTCTTGAGCAATTTCTCTCACTAATCGCTGAAATGGCAATTTCCTGATCAACAATTCTGTGGATTTTTGGTATCTTCTGATTTCTCTCAAAGCAACTGTTCCTGGCCTGTAACGATGAGGTTTCTTTACACCACCAGTAGATGGAGCACTTTTTCTTGCTGCCTTTGTGGCCAACTGTTTCCTAGGAGCTTTTCCTCCTGTAGACTTTCTAGCTGTCTGCTTTGTTCTTGCCATTGCTTATAACTGAAATTAAAATATAATGTATCATATCATCTCACGGCCATGATAATTTAACAAACATAACTAAATGACAGACAATTAATAACCTAATGGCAAAATTCAAATCTTTTCTTAAATTGACTGAAAAGGATTTTAATCAAAGGTTTTCCATTTAACTATAAAGTTGGCGAGTTTTTTTTTAAATTAACATCAACTACAGAACTATTTATCCTGCCTACCTATAAATAAAAACATCAAAGATACATGTATACCAACCTACCACTGTCTAACATTTCTTAATAATGTATCAAGATTTGAAGGGGTATCGGGACTGTTCGCCCATATAACATACTGATGAGCGATGTTTACTGTCTTTTTATTACTATCATATTATAACAAACAATTACAAGTATTCACTCCAACTGTCGAGATGCTTCGTTGACGAACAAAACTTGAACATTCTCAAGAGTAGGCAGATTTATTTAAAAATATTTAGTAATAGCCACAAAATATTGCATCATTAATTGAAACATTTTATTAATTTAAAGTTATTATTGCATGACGTTATCATGTTATTTCGAAACATGATTTGGTTTGGTCTAAAGAAAAGAATTTAATGTACTGGTTCATTCCAGTTGTAAACAAACAATGGCGGGATATCCCAGTTCTAAAAATAGAACTACGCGGTTCATTTTTTTTATTTCATTTAAGTTACAACGCTTACGTTCTTAATATTTGTGTTTTAGATTTAACAAATTTCAACATTAAGTAATAATTTACAAGTCTGAACTCATCTGAAAATTTCGTTACAACAAATGACAACCCGGTAACTTTTCTCGATAGACAATAATAACAAATAAAATGGCGACCAGAAACACATTTTACATTCAGAATGCTTTGTCTTGAAGATGTCTTCAATTAAATAGAGAAATATATAGCTTAACCACTGCTTTATTTGTTATTCTACTTGTTATAACAGTCAAAGGTTTTACACTTCTCTTACCTTCGAGGTAGTTTTGCAATTTGCCGCAATTTTTTTCAACTAAACAAATTGAGAATACGTAATGATGTATATTGAGTACAACGTCATTGTGAGAACTTTGATATCATTGGATAAGACTCTTTTCAGAGAAGGATCTTCATTGGTCAATAAATACAATATATCATTGGTCAAATTTTATTACTTTCTACATTTTGATTGGATTAAAAGCTCGCATTTTCATTGGGTCAATTTTGTACAACTTCAATCCGCTTTAGGATTTAGCAGTATCTTTATTTTCAAATAACAAAAATTGAATAACGTTTTTTTTTCACTCAAAATTATTCCAATTACCCTTAAAAGGTATAGAGAAATTTAAAAAATTAGAAAATTTTCACCCTTGATCACCCTTCCTTGTCATTGTTCAAACCGCTATATGTTAATATCATATTTTGCTGAGCTATTTTGATGACCAGCACAGTATATCATTTAATGATTATGCGGGCGAATGGTTATTTTTTCATGAATCAACGCGTATCCATTATATCATAGACATTAGATCTAGTTGTTACGTTTTATATTCAGAGTTAATAAAAATCATGCCTCCTTTTATCAACAATTCAGTTGAATCGATCAGCTATACCTTTTTTTGAAACGTGAACGCATTAAAAGAAGAGCCAACGATACCAGAGGGACACTCAAACTCATAGATAGAAACTGACAACACGATGGCAATCATACCACATCATTGGAATAGACGGCAAGGTAGCATGATCCTTCATGTATGTTATTTATATATGGTTATCATAGGCTCACGAAATAACAAAATATTAAAATAAGAAGATATGTGGCCAATATGGCTCAACTGTCTCAACTGGACGGAACTAAATTTGTGAGATATTCTGTTGACTGCTGAATACGGAGTATACACCATCCAGTTGAAACGATATTTGAATCCAGTAAAAAAAATGACACCGATTGTGTAGTACGCGGGTAGGGAAATCTGGTATTGGTGAACTATCGGTCCATCCGGTGGTAAAGACAAGCCGAGTTGTGAAGTCTTTTGGCTGTGTGTCATGTAATATTGATATGCGAAAAGAGTCAGTACAAAGAGAGGACATTTGCAATGGCAATAATACTTATTCTATTTATAATCGAAACCACAAACAATTTGCAAAGTCGTGATTGATGATCAACTGATAAGGACGAGTGTCCCTGATAAACCTCAGTTGGCCTCATCTGTATAGGATTCTTCACCTACATGTATAAGCACTTCTGATACTTATATGAGTTCTGATAACTTTTGAACATGTCAATTGGGTGACCCTCTTGGCATATTTAGAAATAGAACATCCGTTTTTAGTTTGTATTACCTATCATAGTTAAACTTGTCACTCACTAATATCAAACTGATATCAGTTGCATCAGCCACAATCATAGACATTGAAATTTTAAAAATGAAAAGTTTCGTGCTGCTTTTGTTAGTGTTTTTGAGTATAAGAACTGGATCTTGTATAATGCCACCGAACTTCTGGAACAGAATCAGGTCTAAGAACATAAGGCGAGCAAACTCAGATCTAACTGCAGGAGGAACAAGGATGAACAACATCAGCCCGAGGCGAGCACTAGCAGATCTAACTGCAGAACTAGGAGGAACAACGATGAGCAACATCAGGCGAGCAAAAGCAGATCTAACTGCAGGAGGAACAACGATGAGCAGCACCAGGCGAGCAAAAGCAGATCTAACTGCAGGAGGAACATGGAGGTGCAACTTCAGGCGAGCAAAAGCAGATCTAACTGCAGGAGGAACAATGACGAGCAGCGTCAGGCGAGCAAAAGCAGATCTAACTGCAGGAAGAACAAGGATGAGCAACATCAGGCGAGCAAAAGCAGATCTAACTGCAGGAGGAACAACGATGATCAACATCAGGCGAGTAATAGCAGATCTAACTGTTACCTGGTTCCCTCCTTGGATCGGGAAGTAAAGAAGTATATGGATACTGCGTGATCATATTAAAGCAGACTAGTAATGTTAACTGTTCTGCAAACGGAAAAAAAATGTTTTCGTTCGTAGAATATTATATTTTTCTAAGAGCAGCAACAGATTATTTAGTGGATTTATAATTTATCAAACACTTGGTTTGTTATTGGATTCGATTATTTCAAAGTTTCTACAAGAAAACAGCTTTTATATATTAAGCAGTGAGGCTTACCGACACAAATATGTGTTTAAGGTAGATTCATGGTATACCGCCATCTTGGATTGTACAATCACAGTACAAAGGTGGTCTAGTTATTTGCCTAAATCTGCAAATTTGGGACATATTTGCGATTCAATGGTTAGAATGTTTTTTCTATTTAATGAACACTTGATAATTAATTAGATTATACAGAATATTTTAACAAATATCAATTTCTTTTGTTTAAAAATCATTTTTTTCAAATGAGCCATTTAGGGGGAGATTACTCTTTTAGTATAAAATTTATACTGGACTAATAGGGAATTTTTTTGTTTTTACTTGTGGCAAGAAAACAAGTTCGGTGAACCATGTTTTATTTTTATTTTCTTAAAACATATTATGAAACCTTTCTTCTCACAATTTATTTCAAAATTCTATCTCATAGATTTTTTTTTATTGTACACTAATGTGTTTTTTCATTAACAGACTAACAAAATTTTGGCAATTTTCAACGACTCATAGTTTGAAAAATAGCACGGTGGCCCATACTTATTCTGTCTCCAAAAAATATACTGGTGAACTACCTTAAAAGGAAGGAATCAACGTTGTTTTAGAAAAGGATTTCCGAAAACTAGTAATTATTTGTAAAATAATATGTTTGTTAAAAGTAATTTAATTCAAAAATTGATTCTGCTTGAACTTTTCAACAAATATGAATGATACAAATTAGACATGGTATTGACTTATTGGTATTAAATTTTGTGAAAACAATTCACTGCAAATTAAGAAAGTAAAAAAAAATGTTTAACTTTGTTTTAAATCAGAAATTGAACTCTTATTATTTGAATAAACATTGCATAACCTTAGAAGTTTGTGGGTTTTTTATTAACCAATATTATAATGATGATTCTTCTCAACAGATTGCTGAATCCCAACTATATTATTATATACAATGACGTCATAACTTCACTCTTCAACATCAGTAAAAAAATATATATTGCATGAGATGAGGCAATGTCTTGTGTTTGTTACCATCGGATGTGTCTTCTTTATCGATTCAAGAAAATAAAACAACGGTAAAATACTGTTGCCTTTATTTCTAATTGTATGAATTTCAAGATTATATATATATATATATAATCTTGAAATTCATACAATTAGAAATAAAGGCAACAGTATTTTACCGTTGTTTTATTTTCTTGATATATATATGAGTTATATATATATAAGTACGTCTGAGTCAGTGACAGCTCTACAACAGATGTATCCATCGGGTCGCCATCAATAATGGTGATACATGGCTGTGTACATAATGTATATACAACTTGTCTAAACATCAACCCAACAATGTTAGATCTGTAAATTTGCCTTTGCAAATTTTTGGTTCGAACCCATGCTACTGTGATATCGTGACACCAAATCGCCTGCACTGCAGCCGTCCCACTAGACCACACGACCACCTGGGCTCTACAAATAATAGAGCTTTCGCTGGCCGTGTGTTACCTTTCCTCGTCGGTTTTAATCTAGCGGCGTATCTTTTACTATACTAGATAATTTAGCTGATCTGTAACAATAATATCTTCATGCCTTATATATCATGTACTGTAGTACGCCGCTAGATTAAAACTGACTAGGAAAGGTCAAACGAACGAAAGGACGCACATACTAGAAAACATGATGCTCATAAATGGGGCATAAAAAGCGGAAATATAAATTTAGTAAAATCGAAAATAAAATAAAATTGAAGCGCAAATTCACGTTTGGAAAATATCCTTCAGAAGGCGTGACGTCGTTGCCTTACCTATTCAAGGGCATACATAACAAATAGCGAAATTGAGAACTTGAATGGAACTTAAAAATGAAACGGTTGTTCTTGATATTTAATCATTACAGTTAAATCTTTAAAAATTGAAGGGAAAGCAATCAGACATTGAGTTGAAAAAAAAATAAAGTGCTGTTGCCATAAAGTTATTTTGGTTTTTTTTAAGCGTAATCATGTACAGATTTTGTGCATGGATGGATACTTCATATCCTTTATTTTTCTAATACACGAACACTTGTGGTTTGTTGAGTCATGCTCACAACAACTGACCAATTGTTGTCTGACCTATAAATAATCCGGCCTAAATATGGCCTTTGTGTCTCGTTATATACATGAGACTGACTGTATCTCGAAGAAAAATAAGATTTCAATTTACATTAATAATAAAAAAACACGTCAAAATAATTTCGTGTCATCTTTACTATATATATTTTAAAGTTGAAGTAAAATAAGTCTTACTCTTTAGTGAACTATTCGGAAGGTATCCGAAAATGGTAACTATTTTTAACTATGAGGAAAGTGAATTTATGGCGTATTTTTAACATGTATTAGGCTACACGGTTAAATATGAAAATTGATAATTGATTTAGAAAAAAAACTGATATCAGCAAAACTGAGTCTTACCTCGTTATCCTGTTGACTTTATTCAATGTCATGAGGCCTCCGTCTTTTCCTTTATGTATATAGTTGCATTCAAAACAATTGCCGATGTACCCCGAGGCCTATCCAATCAAATGCATATTTAGATCTAATCGTTTACTTTTTGGAAAAATAGAGGATGACAATTGACGCCTCGAGTAAAAACTCAATTGTTTGAGTTTTCAGATTGTTCTATTTATTGTTACATATAAAATTATAAATACAAAAAACTTGTTTGTTTTTTACCATATAATCATTTCTGTTAATTGTACACTTTTCCTGGAAGCCACTGACCAATTATTACACATATAGCCAGAATCAACCCATGGATGCGACCGATGGAAATCTTCTAATGCTTCTAACGACTTTAACATGCATTTATCATTATAACAGATAACTATTGTACAAATAAAATGTTCCATATATAATTGTTTGCTTTATTTATACTTGTACTTTTACTAGTCTCATGTTACCCCACTTCCATAATGAGCAAGCGGTAGCGTAGATATTTCTTTTTGCGTAAAAGTTCGAGAATTCAAGAAAGCAAAAACACGAAAACGCGAAAGTGAAAGGAGAACACGCGAAAACACGAAAAGACGAAATAGCCGCATCCGGCCACCATAATAACCTGCTGCATTGGCTTGTATACATGTGTGAACGTTATTTGATAACGTCAGGAACGATAACTCGTGGCGTAACGTCATTCGGTATCGTGTTACCTTAAATAAAACGGTGACACTTTTATATAAAAGATACATTTTTTTTCTAATGTCGCCGACTTGTTTTAGACCGTCTTTCATACTGGTATTTCTTCTCAAGTATTATCCAGTAATTTCCCGTCACGTTTGAGATTATACATGATCGTCCCTCATTTAATGATACTTTATTGGCATTCATCCCATTTGATTTAAAATAAAGGGTGACACCTAATATGCATATATCAGTCTGCTTCTTATTTTGAATCACGTCTATAAAAAAAATACCGCATATATATAGATTTGGTTTGGAACTGATACCTGTAATGTTTCCAGTGTTAAATTTCCACTTGTTTTATATATATGAACCGTTTGTAGATCTTATGTTGCTTTTCGTTTTTGCTTTATCTCTTCATCTATATAATTTTCTGCAAAATCGAATAAAACATATATGCTTCCATGGCTTCGTTCAATGATAAATACTACACGATTTCGCTAAAGGTGACTCATGTCACTGAACATTTTGCTCTATTAAATTTCTCTCTAACTATATCATAATTTTAGTTTAAGTAGTCTTACAAGGGAATTCGCTCCTATAAGAGACGTTTGACGATGTCTGCCTAGTTGCCTTATTTGTTAATTTTATTATTCGAATCATTATATACTGTTTAAACTTTCTCTATATCTATAGTTCTCAAGAAACCGGTAAAAACAAAAAAAAACTGTAAACCCTTTTCTCCCAAAAAATGACATTTGCAGCTTTTTATACTGAAAATACCAGAGATGGCAGACATTGATCTCGCTGCAATTTAGTAATGAGATATAAGTCAAATACTGCTTTTTACGACATATGATCTATTTTTACCAACATAAGCCATGTTTGTTGATGGATCAAATACAAAAGCAGCTTTAAACAAAATACCACAAAGAACAAGAACATTCTGCAAATTTCTGTAACATTTGGCAGAGATTTTTGTTTTAAAGTTTACAATGACAGACAGGCGACAAAGACGAACACCAAGTGATGGCAAAAGGTCACATGCATGCCTTTAAGCCCATGATGGCAGGTGAGCAGAAAGGTTTGTTTGCTGTTAATCTTGCTTCCTGAGGAAAAAGTAAATAGCAAATACAGCGGTATAACTGTTAACATACAGTACCAGAAAGGATCAGGAAGATATTGAGAAAGAAACTAACTGCATTTGAGAATTAATAAGGGAAATCAGATTTGAAATAAAATAAAAATACCTATATATGATATAATAACCGGACACTTTGAACTGCAATGAAATTAGTTTTTAAACAACATTTTATTAAATTTAATTAATTGTTTAAAATACTTTTATATTTGTATATTCATGTTTTGCGCTGATTTTATTATTCTGGACTTTGTTTGTAAATTAAGACATAAGCGTATTACACAGATTATGTGTAATAACCTTCGACAAAGGACTTGAATAATTTAATCTATTCCTTTAATTATTTATGCTCTGTGACAATTTGGACAATAATTTACATCTACGTGTCGGACACCAATTACTCTTTTTATCTATTGTAAGTTCTATTTGGCATCTGTTTATCTACTTAATTCTTTAATTGCTTATGCTAATATTCAATGAATATTGTTATTGTTTGTATGTCACATCACATTTAGTTTGGAGTTTGTTGTTTTCGATCTTGTCGGACTACTAAATAAAAGTTATAGGAGTGAAATATTCCTTCTTGATGTCCATAGTCGGAACGCCATTTTACCCGGCTATTGTATTTTAAATTCCTGTTTTTATTTTAGGCCCCAGGCGAGGTTCCAGAAGGGGGAGGGTTCCGGGGGTTGGAACCCCCCTTTTTTTTGGACGGTCAATGCATCTGAATAGGGACATGTAGTTGGAACCCCCCTTTGTCCTGGGTTAGGAACCCCCTTTTTAAAATGGCTGGATTCGCCCCTGGGCCCAAATGTATGAGAACATAAATCTGCATCGCTTTTATCCCAATACAAAATAATGAAGAGTATGTCTGCGCGTAGGGCTATGCCTCCTAAACGCAATTCATTATAATGCCTTAAATAAAAATTACTCTCTTCTTATGGAAAAGTTTTTTATATGACCAGTGTAGGCAAATTATAGAGTCTACGTGGTTTTTTTAACAGATGACCTTAATTTTCTTGAAATAGAGACCCTTTTCTGGTATGTTTGGTCTAGATTTCTTGCATGTGTTACTGAAAGAAAGTCAGGACATTGAAAAGATAGTATCATATCCCTTCCACAACATCCTTGTGAAATGACAAGTCATAATTAATGTGAACTCTGGAAGGCCATCAATATTTTTGGAGCAACATGGATGACTGTCAAAATAGTATCTTATATGTTATTAATTGATGTATGTCCTAATCCAATAAACCTTAATTTTCTAGTCCAAATTTCCCAACCTTCATCCTGGTAGAGTCCTTTTACAGGACCCATCCACCTTATTTTTTGGAAACTTGTTCTCATCCGGAACATGCATAAACTAGAGGCCCTAAAGAGCCTGTGTCTATGTGAATATTAAACAATGGACACAGATGGATTCATGACAAAATAGTGTTTTGGTGATGGTGATGTGTTTGTAGATCTTACTTTACTAAACATTCTTGCTGCTTACAATAATATCTATCTATAATGAACTTGGCCCAGTAGTAGTTTCAGTGGAAAATGTTAGTGAAAACCTACTATTATGAAAAATTTTTAAAATTTGACTATGAAGGGCCATAACTCCTCAGGGGGTCAATTGACCATTTTGGTCATGTTGACTTATTTTTAGGTCATACTTTGCTGTACATTATTGCTGTTTACAGTTTATCTCTATCTATGATAATATTTAAGATAATAACAAACCAGATTCTCCGCAGGGCGCAGCTTTATACGACCGCAGAGGTTGAACCCTGAACAGTTGGGGCAAGTATGGACACAACATTCAAGCTTTGAATTTGGATTATGATTAAATAGTTGACACAGCATAGGTTTCTAACACAGAATGAATGTGGTCTAAGAACTTAAACTTAAAAACTCAAAATTTTTTAAATAATGTTCAATTTTAGACCCTTTAGACCCTTTAGACCCTTTAGACCCAATTTGATATCTGGGCCCAAATATTAAAAATCAAAATACATGGTTAGATTCAACATATTGAATAACCCCTTATATTCAAATTTTGTTGAAATCAAACAAAGTTTAATTTTTGACCCTTTATCTTGGACCTTATAGTACGGGATAATACTGTGCAATTGAATATTTCTTGCTATTGCGCAAAACTGTGCAATTGAAAAAAATTTGCAATTGTGCAATATTGTGCAATTAGATATTTCTTGCTATTTCGCAATACTGTGCAATTGAAGATTTCCACCAAGTATAAAGTATGAAATATTAACGGTTCTCGAGAGGTAGAGCGGACACAATTTGTTAAGAACAACGAACCGATGGACAGACCGACGGACTGACCTTTGACCTAGGATGCATACATTATGACACATTCTCTGGTGTTGGTTAATATATATGTTAAGTTGAAAATGTTTGTCAGGTATAAAGTATGAAATAATAACAGCTGTCCTCTCAAAATATAGTGTGGATCAAATTTGTTAGCGATGGACAGACCAAGAGACAGACAGACAGACCTTTGACCTAGGAAGTGGTACATACATCATGACACACCCTCTGGTGTTGGTTAAAATGGATGTCAAGTATAATATTTGAAATCATAACGGTTCTCAAGATATAGAGCGGACACAATCTTCACCACAGGACACGAGGTTGTCAACTGAAACCAAAGTTTTTGACCTAGGAAGTTGTACATACATCATGACACGCCCTCTGGTGGTGGTTAAAATGGATGTCAAGTATAAACTTTGAAATCATAACGGTTATCTAGATATGGAGCGGACACGATCTTCACCACAGGACACGGGGTTGTCAACTGAAACCAAAGTTTTTGACCTTGACCTTTGACCTAGGAAGTTGTAAATACATCATGACACACCATCTGGTGTTGGTTAATAATCGTTTAGTATTAAGTATAAAATCATAACGGCTATCTAGATATGGAGCGGACACGATCATCACCTAAGGACACGGGGTTGTCAACTGAAACCAAAGTTTTTGACCTTGACCTTTGACCTAGGAAGTTGTACATACACCATGACACGCCCTCTGGTGGTGGTTAATAAACATGTAAAGTATAAAGTATGAAATCATAATGGTTCTCTAGATATGGAGCCGACACGAAAGTGTTACGGACGGACGGACAGACTGATCACTATAGGGCGACCCGCCTAAAGGCGGGGCCCTAATAATTTGGACCCGGATTCGGACCAACTTGAAAACTGGGCCCATAATCAACCAGATGCTCCGCAGGGCGTAGCTTTATATGACGACCGCAGAGGTTGAACCCTGAACGGTTGGGGCAAGTATGGACACAACATTCAAGCTGGATTCAGCTCTAAATTTGGATTGTGATTAAATAGTTGACACAGCATAGGTTTCTGACACAGAATGAATGTATTCAAATGAACTTAAAATTTTTGTTTTCTCTTAGAGCAATTCACTATGCTGTTGAATATTAATCCTCTCAAAAAAATGTTTGAAGAAATTTTCTTTTATTTATGAAATTTCAAATGAGAAAAATTGAACCCAATTTTTTAATCACATCCCCCTTTCCCTTATTCCAAAACTAATTTCAATTAAAATATTCTAATGGAGTTTGCAACAATTACTACTCATTTAAATACATCATAAAATATTAAGATGTAAAAAAACTGCTTGTTATCACTGAATGGTAAAGATTATTTAAATTTATCAGTTGGTAGTAAAAAGTGAATATACATTGTATATTGTATATAACAAAGATTTAAGTTGATTCTGGACAAAGAAAGATAACTCCAATTAAAAAAAAATCTTGCAGATATTTCTTGCTTACTATACTGGACAAAGAAAGATAACTCTTAATTAAAAAAAATTTGCAATTTCACAATATTGTGAAATTAGATATTTCTTGCCATTGCACAATACTGTGCAATTGAAAAGACTTGCTATTGCACAATACTTAATATAATAATTTTAGATCCTGATTTGGACCAACTTGAAAACTGAAATGAGAAAATTACCCCCCTCACCCATTTTTTTTCACATCCCCCTTTCTCTTTTTCCAAAACTGATCTCAACTCAAATTTCTAATGGAGTTTGCAACAATAACTACTCATTTCAATACATCATAAAATATTAAAATGTAAAAATGTGCTTGTTATCACTGAATGGTAAAGATTGTTTTAATTTATCAGTTGGTAGTAAAAGTGAATATACATTGTATATTGTATAAAACAATGATTTAAGTTGATTCAACTACTATTCTGGACAAAGAAAGATAACTCCAATTGAAAATTTCTTCCTATTGCACAATATTGTGCAATTAGATATTTCTTGCTATTGTGCAATACTGTGCAATTGAAAATATTTGCAATTGCAAAATACTGTGCAATTGAAGATTTCTTGCTATTGCACACTACTGTGCAATTGAAAATTTCTTGCTATTGCACTATACTGTGTAATTGAAGATTTCTTGCTATTGCTGAATACTGTGCAATTGAAAATTTCTTGCTATTGCACAATACTTAATGTAATAATTTTTGGATCATGATTTGAACCAACTTGAAAACTGGGCCCATAATCAAAAATCTAATTACATGTTTAGATTCAGCATATCAAGCCCAAGAATTCAATTTTTGTTAAAATCAAAATAAGTTTAATTTTGGACCCTTTGGACCTTAATGTAGACCAATTTGAAAATGGGACCAAAAATTAAGAATCTACATACACAGTTAGATTCAGCATATCAAAGAACCCCAATTATACAATTTTTGATGAAATCATATAAAGTTAATTTTTGGACCCTTTGGGCCCTTTATTTTTAAACTGTTTCTATTTACTTATACTCAAGTGGTTGTGCGAAAACCAAGAATAATGCTTATTTCGGTCCTTTTTTGGCCCCTAATTCCTAAACTGTTGGAACCTCAACTCCCAAAATCAATCCCAACCTTCCTTTTGTGGTCATAAACCTTGTGTCAAAATTTTATAGATTACTAATTACTGAAACTAAAGTTATAGTGCGAAAACCAAGAAAATGCTTATTTTGGCCCTTTTTGGTCCCTTATTCCTAAAATGTTGGGACCAAAACTCCCAAAATCAATCCCAACCTTCCTTTTGTGGTCATTAACCTTGTGTTAAAATGTCATAGATTCTTATTGACTTTTACTAAAGTTAGAGTGCGAAAACTAACAGTATTCGGACGACGACAACAACAATGATGACGACAACGACGACATACAACACCAACGTAAAACCAATATTGGACTACATTTTTTTTAATTTTTGCGGTCGTATAAAAACTAAGAATCTGAATACTGAATATGGATTTGGCATATTAAAGAACCCCAATAATTTTTTTTTTGATGAAATCATTGAAAGTTTAATTTTGGACCCTTTTGGCCCCTAATTTTTTAGGATCAAAACTCCCAAAATCAATCCCAACCTTCCCTTTGTGGTCATAAACCTTGTGTCAAAATTTCATATATTTATATTAGCTTAAACTAAAGTAATTGTGCAAAAACCAAGAAAAATGCTTATTTTGAACCTGTTTTTGGCCTCTTATTCCTAAACTGTTGGAAGTACAACTACCAAAATCAGCAAAATTTCCTTAAAATTACCAATTCATGATTCATCTGAAAACATCAGGGCAGATAGATCTTGACCTGATAAACAATCTTACCCCCACGTAAGATTTTCTCTAAATGCTTTGGTTTTTGAGTTAGAAACCAAAAACTGCATTTTACCCCTATGTTCTATTTTTAGCCATGGCTGCCATCTTGATTGGTTGGCCAGGTCACCAGACACATTTTTAAAACCAGATAACCCAATGATGATTGTGGCCAAGTTTGGTTAAACTTAACTTGGCCCAGTAGTTTCAGATAAGATTTTTGTAAAAGTAATATACGAACGACGGATACCAAGTTATGAGAAAAGGGCCAGGTGAGCTAAAACGATCAATGATCCAATCAATTAATTATCTTTCAATAGCTGTAAAATGTCACTGGAATTATGGGAAACCAGATGCTCCGCAGGGCGCAGCTTTATACGACTGCAGAGGTTGAACCCTGAACGGTTGGTGCAAGTATGGACACAACATTCAAGCTGGATTCAGCTCTTAATTTGGATTGTGATTGAATAGTTGACACAGCATAGGTTTCTGACACAGAATGAATGTGGTCTAATGAACTTAAAATTTTTGTTTTGCCTTTGTGCAATTCACTATGCTGTTGAATATAAATTTTTATTTATGAAATTTCAAATGAGAAAAATTGAATCCCCCCCCCCCCCAATTTTTTTTTTTCACATCCCCCTATCCTTTATTCCAAAACTAATCACAATTCCAATTTCTAATGGAGTTTGCAACAATAATTACTCATTTAAATACATCATAAAATATTAAAATGTAAAAATGTGCTTGTTATCACTGAATGGTAAAGATTGTCTTAATTTATCAGTTGGTAGTAAAAGTGAATATACATTGTATATTGTATAAAACAACGATTTTAGTTGATTCAACTACCTATTCTGAACAAAAGAAAGATAACTCCAATTGAAATTCTTGCTTTTGCGCAATACTGTGCAATTGAAAATACTTGCTATTGAACAATACTGTGCAATTGAAGATTTCTTGCTATTGCGCAATACTGTGCAATTGGAAATTTCTTGTTATTGCTGAGTACTGTGCAATTGAAAATTTCTTGCTATTGCACAATACTTAATATAATAATTTTAGATCCTGATTTGGACCAACTTTAAAACTGGGCCCATAATCAAAATTCTAAGTACATGTTTGGATTCAGCATATCAAAGAACCCCAAGAGTTCAATTTTTGTTAAAATCAAACTAAGTTTAATTTTTGACCCTTTGGACTTTAATGTAGACCAATTTGAAAACAGGACCAAAAATCAAGAATCTACATACACAGTTAGATTTGGCATATCAAAGAACCCCATTTATTCAATTTTTGATAAAATCAAACAAAGTTTGATTTTGGACCCTTATTTGGACCAACTTGAAAACTGGGCTAATAATCAAAAATCTAAGTTCATTTTTAGATTCAGCATATCAAAGAACCCCAATGATTTAATTTTTGTCAAAATCAAACTAAGTTTAATTTTGGACCCTTTGGACCTTAATATAGACCAATTTGAAAACAAGACCAAAAATGAAGAATCTACATACACAGTTAGATTTGGCATATCAAAGAACCCCAATTATTCAATTTTTGATGAAATCAAACAAAGTTTAATTTTGGACCCTTTGGGCCCCTTACTCCTAAACTGTTGGGACCAAAACTCCCAAAATCAATACCAACCTTCCTTTTATGGTCATAAACCTTGTGTTTAAATTTCATAGATTTCTATTTACTTATACTAAAGTTATGGTACAAAAACAAAACAAAATGCTTATTTGGCCCCTAATTCCTTAACTATAAGGACCAACACTCCCAAAATCAATATCAATCTTCCTTTTGTGGTCATACACCTCCTGATTAAATTTCATAGATTTCCATTCACTAATACTAAAGTTATGGTGCAAAAAAGTTGATTCAACTACTATTCTATACAAAGAAAGATAACTCCAATTGATTTCTATTTACTCAAAAACCAAGAAAAATGCTTATTTGGACCCTTTTTTGGCCCCTAATTTCTCAACTGTTAGAACCAAAACTCCCAAAATCAATCCCAACCTTCCTTTTGTGGTTATTAACCTTGTGTCAAAATTTCATTGATTTCTATTTACTTAAACTAAAGTTACTGTGTGAAAAAAAAGAATATGCTTATTTTGGCCCTTTTTGACCCCCAATTCCTAAAATGTTGGGATAAAAACTCCCAAAATCAATCCCAACCTTCCTTTCGTGGTCATAAACCTTATGTGAAAATTTCATAGATTTCTATTCCCTTTTACTAAAGTTAGAGTGCGAAAACTAAAAGTATTCGGACGACGACGACGCCAACATGATAGCAATATACAACGAAAATTTTTCAAATTTTGCGGTCGTATAAAAACAAATATTGGTGAATGTAATTGTTGAAATTTTCAGCCTGTGCATCAGACATGTTGACATTCCCTGTAAAATATTTACTCTATAACTTTACTTCTTTAACTGGTTTGTAACAATTAGTACGGGTGATCTGCTAGTGAAATATTGGGAGAAAAAAATCTGAGGACATGATTGTCCAAGCTGAAGTTTTCAAATTAAAAAGTAAATGACTGACTGTCCAATTTTGTACTCTTTCTCCTTGTTGTGGTTCTAAGCATTGTGTGAGAGTTTTATAATATTTTGATGAGACAAACTTAAGTTAGGAGTGAGGAAAGGTAAATAAGACAGACACATCTTCGTATCATAGATGCATCGTAACCAGTACTATATCTTAATAAGGAAAACATGATGGTTCAAATTATAATCATAAATACTAGTTTAGATTTTGGAGAACTTTTGGAAAAAGCTCAGCTGGGGAAAACATTAATGGCAGAAATATTCTGTGTAATTCCACCTTACGTATTAATGCTGTATTTTGATTGGATGAGAGACATGGTATTTTTTACAAATTTCTATGTATTGAGATTTTCTTTTCTCTACCGGGGTATTTGTCATTAGGGAATTCCATGTGCCGGGGAATTTGCTAGCAAATACCATGGCAGATGGGGAATACCCTAGCAAATACCATGGCAGACGGGGAATACCATGTCTAAAACTAACTCAATGAATTATTTCTATTCTAATATGACAAATTCATGGTCATTTTAAATATACGGTTCCAGATGAAATATTAATGATAAAAAGCATCATTATTGAATGACGTAAAAATTCCGCGAACCTGTGCTTTAAATGACGTCATAAATAAAATTCAACGGAAATGAATTATCAACTGGTCACATAAAACTGGAATCAACTTGTATTATGCCTCACTGAAACTGATGAACTAAGTGTAGTAGTCAGCCGAGAATCAGCAAATTATCACAAAAAGGTCAGCTAGTGACTGTACATAAAAAAATATGATTAGAAATGTTTATACGGTCAATGCAATTTGACAGTGCAAATAGCACAGCGGCAGTGTTTACAAAAATTATACATTCAAGTAGAACTTAAATAATATACCTGATTATAATAAACTTACTGGGGTGGAACATTCGGTGGAATTGAACAATTATATCATGCTTACAAGGGGTATTTGCCAAAAATACCGGTTTCGAGGTAATCAAATTTCCCTCGCCTATCGGCTCAGGAAATTTGAACCTCTCAACCAGTATTTTTGGCAAATACCCCTTGTAAGCATGATATATTTGTATATAATTGAAGCTACAGATCTGTAATAACTAATAACCAGGTGACGCTTTTGACCAATATATATAACAATATCTATTTCTAAGAGTGCTGGAATATGTTGAATTTTAAAGTGGGATTGTACGAGGAGTCTCTAGTAGAACCTAATGTTAAAATAAATAGGGAATGTGTACGTGGGACACAGATGTTGTCCCCTTTTGCATACAATGATATTGTGGACTGTTATGCATGGTTTTATGGGAGACTGGGTGTTAAAGGACATAACTCAAGAATGATTAAAGTGAGCATATCCAAATTCAAATTTGATCCAAGATTAGTGATATAAGCATTGTGTATAAGTTTTCTACCAATTAGTTGGTGCAAACTTAAGAGAATGGAAACGAAAAAATTCAGCAATTTTTCCATTTGTAAAGGGGCATAACTCTAGAACGGTAAAAGTGACACCATTCAAACTTGATCTGTGTTTTGTGGTATCAACATTGTGGATAATTTTCATATTATTTTTTAAATTATAAACTATAGTTGGAAAACTTAAACCAATTTCAGGACTTACAGGAATACATAAAGACAGACAAGGGTAAAACCAGGGTTCTCGCAAAGAATTTTTGAAGGCAAGTCCAGGGACTTATCATTCTTAACCATGATGAGTCCAACAGCCATAAGAAAATAATTTATTGCAATATAATGTAATATCGTAGTCTCCATATTCTAATAGAGCAATGAAATGACATCAAATTCAGATAATTTTTAAACTTTTTCTATTAAATGTTAATATTTGTGTTTAACTGTGTTTTAAAAGTTTATATACAATATTTCACTCTTGATGCCTCTGTGGACTCATCAGTTTTGAAAATGGTGAGTCCAGACATATTTTGATGAGTCCAGGACTCAGGGACTCGCCTTAGTGAGAACCCTGAAAACTAAATGCCCCTTCGACTACTGCAGGGGCATAAGAAAATATAAATTTATAAGGAGGTATCTCTATCTATATCAATAGACCCCAATTACATTTTTTTTTAAGTGAAAACAGAATCTACATAATGTTATTGTGCAACTTGTATTAGGAAAACAAGTCAACTGCTCTCTGCATCTTGACTTCTGAAGGTTTTGGAAAAAGATAACAAACACAGGATACAAAATGATACTCGCAAGTGAGTATGTAATTTTTAATTTAAGATAATGTACATCACTTCAAAAATTTAGTTTGATCTACAATTACAATAATGTAGATGTGTTTATAAAACAGTGTATTTTTCAAAATCTACAGTGAAATCTTTTCACCAAACATCTAAATATAATAAATCATACACAAGTTTTGGATCATCTATAACACTTCATGTTTGCCTACTACATTTCTCAGTATGAAGACCATGAGGTGATTAGGTCTGGATTTGGACATGAAAAGTTTTACATCTATTGAAAACTTGAAAAGTTATCATCTTGAAGAGGTCAAATCAATGAAAAGGTGCCTTTATAAATCCTGTCGAAATATCACTTTCTGCATTTTCAACCCTTTTACCAAATTTGCCTGTTATGAAATCAGTTGTTTATCATAAAATGTCTTGTTTAAACAAGTTTAACAGTATCAATCTCAAGACAAAAAGTGAGCATGTTTTATGTTCATTACATATAAAATTGATATTAAAACTGCTATGGTTTGCTGCGTTTAGTTACCACAATTTAGTGAAGTCAGAGATTTCAACTCAATTGTTTTAAGAATGGTTGTTTGTTTCATAAATATCCTTATACAAGTATATCAATAAAGGTAATACATTTCATGTCCAGTTTAATTGTATATTCAGCACTTATGACTTGCAACATAAAAAATATAGCACTTAGAATGGATTAAACATAACCATTAGTTAATCCTATAAAATTCTGTACATTCCCAAATCTCTCAGACGTGTGGGTTAGTTACCAAGAATTGCCAGCAATTCTTTATATTAACCCAACTAGAGCACTCTCTCTCACTCTCCCTTAGTAAAATCATCATCAAAAATATTTCACAAAATAAATCCCAAGTACTATATTGCTTCGAGATCTAAACTTGGCATTTGAAATAACCAGAAAACAAACAAAATACTACAAGCCAGACAGTCTGTTATAGTGAAAGTAATAGCTACTAAAAAATGAACATGGAATTCTTATTACCAACAATGACAAAAGATTTAAGGGTGCTGAAATTCTGATAATACAAATACTAGTAACATTTGATTGATAATCATAATCAAAATAATTAAATAATTGACTTCAAAACATATTTTTTTCGTTTTAATCAACATATTAGAAAGTTTTTTCAAAAACAAAAGCAAAAAAATAAATAAATCCCTTTTTGGTGCTTAAACCAAACGCCAATAAAATGAAGGTGAGAATGAATGTTATGGTATCAGATGGCTATTCACAAAGATTATATATTAACTCTGTTGCATACACTAATATGGTGATATACAATGAATGTTAGAAATTATCATTTAAATTGAAATCGTGTCATACAAATCCATAAGTTTGTGACAGTCAACCCAGCACTTGTTTGATAACTAATTTGTTTATCTAAACAATTTTATAGCATTGAACTAAATATAATTTATGTGAAACTATATTTTGACTTCAAAAAGAGAAATACCAGTGTTTTTTTAACTTGTAAATCATTTGTTTATTGTTGAAGCATTTTCAATTACAGTAGTTATTTATATAGAAGAATTCTTGTTAATAGTGCTAAGCTCTTAACTGGTTTTGAATGTCTTGCTTGACTGATGACAGAAGTAAACAGTAAAACACAATGTTCAAGGTCAATCAATGACACGGCAATACATTTTGTACTTTCTATGGTACATAACACAATTACAACTCATATTATTCTTACATTGGGGTTGTATAAAATCAAATGAAACAACCCAAGACTGCAGCCAAAGCATGGTGGCTTGGACACCAACAAATCTATGGTAACACAGATATACTTGAAACAATAATTTAGAAAAGAACTATTTTTAAATAATATTTTGTCTTTACAATTTTTCTGAGATTTTATTTAGGAATTCAAATCTTTGATAATGCTTCATATTTGATTGTCTTCATAACATGCTGCTGACTGCAAAAAGGGAAAACTGATGAAAATTATCACAAATTCAATTGCAATTTTCTTTCTTACTAAAATCACAAAAAAACAAACAAAATCATAAATATTCACAACACTAAAAATGGTCTAACTCTCTATACAAAGTATGAGTACATTCTCCTGAA
Source organism: Mytilus trossulus (assembly GCF_036588685.1). NCBI lineage: Eukaryota > Metazoa > Mollusca > Bivalvia > Mytilida > Mytilidae > Mytilus > Mytilus trossulus. Next base: position 64,155,280 of record NC_086379.1, read on the forward strand.
AAATATCTAATTGTAACAAGGTACAGGATATTTTGTATAGTTTTATATTTAAAACATGAGTCTTTGCCTCCCTTCAAAATCTTTCCGCCACAATTGTCATCTTTAATACATGACGATTACTTTTTACTTCACCAAGGTTATAACTCTGTTTGTAACAAATCTTCCCTTAGATTAGTTATAAATATTAACTATAAATGTAGATTAGTCAAACCCAATGATATTATTATTTTCTGTCAATTTAATTATATAGAAACACATTAAATGAACAAAATTAAAAGGAATCCCATTTGAATTAATCCTAACTGCATGGAAACGATATGGAACAAAGCATTTGATAATATATGTTGATAGAGACAATCAAACTAAGCCCGTGAAACTAGTATAAGAAAGTCCATATATAGTTAGCCTGATTTTTTTACATGTGAATATGATATGAAAAATTTACAATATAAGGGAATTGCACTTCTAAAAACAACTTTGAAAACGGTCTTGAATATACATAGAATGCAGTAATCATAGCAGTTGTACTATGGACTTTTTATAAAACAATACAGACTTTGAAACTTGAAAAATTATCACAAAATATTTATTGATGCTAAATTGTACAACAGTAAAATATTAAATGTCGTTCACACATAACTTTCGAATCGAATGCAAATTGAATTCGCTAATCACGTTCACACACTATCCTTTTTTAATTCAAATTGATTCGAATTGGCTAATTTGAATTAACTAATTTGCAATAGAAATGCATTTTTGTAAATCCGAATTAAAAGTTAATGTTGTTATGACAGTAAAGCGAATTTGATGCAAATTCCAATTCGAATTAGAATTGACGTTAGGACGTTAAACCTTTCCAATGCGAATTAAACTAATTCGAATTAGTTAATGTGAATCTAATTCGACTTACGTTCGAACTCAGCATTAGTTAGTGACAAGTGTTAGATAAAAAAAACTCTTAAAAATGAAAGATTATGTTTTCTAGCATTATTTCAAACTGAATTTCAAATTGTGAAATTTGTAATTAATTACTTACAATGAAACAAAACAATATAATCAACTTGGGGTCTTTTAAAACTGACTACACACTATGAGTTATGCTCATTGTTGAAGGCCCTATAAATGTTAGCTTTTATGTCATTTGGGGCAGAGTTGTCTCATTTGTAATCAAACCACAAATTCTTACATTTATATTAAGAAATCTAGATTATAAATCTCAACAGATTTTTTATCATAGGAGGTACCAATATTTTCTGTCCTTACAATTATGCAATTCTGACCTTTATCTTTAAACTTTTTTACATAGAAAACAAACTCTCATAGTATCAAACAAATCGTCTTTAAATTTTTTTTAAGGCATAAGTAGTTTTCTACTTGAAAGTCAAAATAAAGTTCAAATAATTTAAACTATTATTAGGACTATGGGTTCTTGTTAATGTCTGTACACCTAAATCAAATTAATGTTAGAACATTGGCCAATTTTCTATTGTTGAGGCCAAGACTAACCGATCCTAATGTTTTGGAAATAAACTGCAAATTACCCAACTGCTTAACAAAATATATAACATGTGCCTTTTACATAATTATCAATTCCCTGAATTTAACAATTTGATTTTCAAGAAGGCACTCTTGTGGTAATAATTTAATATGGTTCTCAGTCACTGAATACCATTATGCGACTGAAGAGAAGGCTGATCCTCAACATCATTCCAATATTTCAATACGTTAAAGCTAACAAAGGAGAAGTTACAAAAGTGTCAATCTGAAATATACTGTAATATAATAAAAATGAGGAAAACGTGACTTCCATCTGTAATATTTTTAAAATCAAATTAAATAAAGCATCACAATGAATAATGTTGATCAATTTACAGAAAATGAAATGGAAAAAAATGTTAATTACATAAAAGAAGAATTGGTGTGGAATGCAAGTACTTTATCGAAAAAAATTGTGAGAGGACAAAAACTAGTTTACTATAATATACAATACACGCTCCTTAATGCTTTCAAAGGTGATATAAACAAAAGTATTAAATGTAACTATGTTAAAAAATAACTAAACAGTTTCTAACTGAACTAACTTGAATACAAACTTTGAAACTTAACAAAAAAATATATTTTATTTAAATCATAAAACAATAATTTTCAATATTTAGCACTAAATCGTTTTCATTTGATTAAATTTGTCAAGAAATGTAAATGGCACACACTGTGAAAACTACAAACGGATTGCAAGAGTTCTTACTTATATTAACTGTACAAATATATCAAATGAATTAACTAGACGTCCCTGTATATATCCATGACAGAAAATACACTACAAAGGTCATGGTCTATGTAGTTACTTTGGACGTCCCTGTATATATCCATGACAGAAAATACACCACAAAGTTAATGGTCCATGTAGTTACTTTGGACATCCCTGTATATATCCATGACGGAAAATACACTACAAAAGTCATGGCCAATGTAGTTACTCTTAAATATATTCTGCTGTATAATTATAATTTGTTTTAAATAATTATAATTTCTTTTTTTGGACATATTACAGGTAGTCACAGTTGTATTGATATTTCGTAAAATAAGTTTTTCATTATAATTTAAATACTTTGTTTAAGAACAATTCTTAGAAAGTAATCTACTAGAGAGAAATACACATGTAGCTTGGTAATTATCTCCCCTTATTTTCTGATAAATTTTTATCAACTAATAAATAATCTTGACAGTTAACTAAATAAGACTCTTAACAACCTTAAACACTGTGTAATCAATAATAATTGAATGCAATTTTGACATTTCTATACAAAATACCACTTTTACATTAACTTGTAATAATCACAATTGGCTCAAATTGCAAAATATAAAGTTTTTAAATATCTAACATGAATTTGAAGATCCTAGACACACCTATATTACAACCGGTATCCGCCAACACTTAAAGATCTTGAAATCTGTGTGTGACATATAGGACAGTTCATTGCTTTGGACGAACATGTATCACATAACACACGATGACTACACGGCAGAGGGGAACTACTTTTCATCTTGTCCTGACATAAAGCACACCGGACACTCTGCTGATAAAGGATCATCTGAAATCATAAATACATACATTCAAACTGAGAAACTGCTGTTGATTTAAGCAATGAATTCATATTTAATAATTTTTTGCACTGTAAACCAATTAAAACCCTTTCTAGTCAATTTGGTGACTTTATTTATTCATAATGAATTACATTTGTGTTATAAAATCTACTCGTGGTAGTCATGAAAACAAATTACTTACTACATTAGTTGGCTTTTAAAAATCATTTCATTTATTTTTCATCAACGTTGTTGTCGCGTTCCATGGAAGTTCTGATGATTAAGATTTGTGAATGAAAGATATTAAAAATTTTAGTACCCACTTTGGCAGCTTTAAATCCTTTTACTGGAATTCCATATAGCATATGATGTTGAATTTAGCACTAAGTTTTATTTATAGTTTTACCAGCAAACTATGTATGAAGACAGTATAATAAGAATTCATTCAACTACATATTAAATGAAATGAGTCCTTTAAAATTTGGTCAACTGGGGTAAATGTCAATAAAACAATTGATTCTTATTAAGACCTTTTGACATACTTATTGCAACAAAGAAAATGTACAAAAATGCCTGAATTTGAAAGTTTTCTATACATTACCTTTTCCATTCTTTCCAAATCCATTTTTAGCTGCTGTTGTACTTGTCTCATCTGTGTCAGAGATAAAGAATCCAGCTCATTTATTCGTGTTAAACACCTGATACTGTTACTGCTCACAATCTCCAGCTGTTGTTGAATAAGTTTACATCTTTGTATTGCCTGGAAATATAAATACTTAAAGATTACAAACCAAAAATATACCTATTCATAAATTTAGTTGTTAATTTTCAAGTTAAATTTTGTAATTTTGTCAAATTAAGCCTAAAACCTTCATCATACATAATTTGACTCCATTTTGATCCATATGTATGCAACTTTTGATGAGGCTGGAGTTTAAGATATTTTTAGCATGTGCTCAGTATGTTAAGATATTGAAAAGAATTTGATCTAAAGAGGCAAAACAATTATTGTTGGCATCAATGACAAATTAAGCTTGCAAAATATATCATTCTAAAACAGGTAAAACAATGATTTACACAACACTTTATCCTTGGTATATATAGCAGTCTAATACCAATGAACCTTCAATGGAAGCATTTGTCAAATCAAATATGCAAAGAGAATTGTGTAATGTTGAATAATACACTCTCAAACAAGAATGTGTCCACAGTACACGGATGCCCCACTCACACTATCATTTTCTATGTTTACTAGACCGTGAAATTGGAATAAATTCTCTAATTTGGCATTAAAATAAGAATGATCTTATCAAAGGGAACATGTATACTTAGTTTCAAGTTGATTGGACTTCAACTTCATCAAAAACTACCTTGACCAAAAACTTTAGCCTGAAGTGTAACAGACGGAAGAACAGACGGACGGACGAATGAACGGACGCACAGACCAGAAAACATAATGCCCCTCTACTATCGTAGGTGGGGCATAAAAATAATGTGTCTAGTCTACATGCAAGCCTTGTCAAATTTCAATAGTACAGATCAATATAAAAGCTTTTGAGTTAAAATATAAATTACCTCATCTCTCTGTTTTATTGCATGATTTTTTTCCTCATCAGAATTCCTCGTCTTTCTCATCGATTCTTCTGCTTCTTTCTTCCAAGCTTCACATGCCTAAAATCAAATAATGAAATATTTACAAGTTGTATATAAAAGCATTCCATTTAAATTCAAATTATTTAGTATATTGGTTGTGCAATCATATGTTCTTTAAGAATGTGTCCCTAGTAAACAGACATCCATACTGTCATTTTCTATGTTCAGTGGACCGTAAAAATGGTTTAAAAACTCTTAATTTGGCATTAAAATTAGAAAGATCATATCAAAAGGAACATGTGTACCAAGTTTTTCAAGTTGATTGGACTTCAACTTCATCAGAAACTACCTCAACCAAAAAGATTAACCTGAAGCAGGACAGACGAATAAACGGACGCACAGACTGGAAAACATAATGCCCATAAATGGAGCATAAAAAATGTAGCCAGTGTCAATGTTTATCTCAGCTATATTTTTTTTTTCTATTTGTAACTTCTCTTCTTTTCTATGTTAATAGTCCTCAAATATACACACAAATAGCAATTGAAGTGCGTTTTTTTAAAAGATGAGTCCAAACACCAGCTTTTTGGTTGAGGCCATACAGTTACACTAAATGTTCATGTTTAGTTGCAGTATTGGTTGTTGGCTGTTTAGGTGACAATTCACCCATATCTTTTTGAGTCTAAATGTATATATTTGTTGCAAATTAATAGATTGTATCAAACTTACACATTTTGCTTGTAAATAAGCATGTTCCCAGTGATCAACTTTAGCTTTATGTGTTACAGACTCTTCTCTTAGCTTGTGTAATTCAGCAGCAGGGGTACTATTTGATAAACTAGAAGAATAAAGAGGGGAGTGAGGTCCAAGCGGTCCACTTCTCGGAGACATTGAATTCACATCTGAATGTAACGTAGAATATTTACTGTTGTTATAATTTAATAAAGAGGATATCTGAAAAAGAAAGTATAAATTATTAATCCTCAATCATCCAGTCAAAGCATACTCAATATTGTGAGCTAGCCAATCTGACTTGAACATCCATTTGTGTATATTGTAACATTTAAAAAATATTTTTTTTATAAATGTTTTGTTCAAAGCAATTAATTCTGTATTCAGGCTTGTATAGTTCGCACTGGTACATACTCTGCACCCCTTTCTCCCCATGAAATTTCAGGTAAAAAAAATTTTTTTAACTGTTAGAAAAGGTCAAATGAAACTTCGGTTATTTCAAATGGTGTGCAGTGATTTGCGGGATTTTCTTGGAAAAACCTGTTTTCCATCATCAAAGCTTTTCTTTCAAGTACAGAAAGGTATAAACAATGTACATGTCATTGGATAAGATTTCAATTGAAATCAACCAGCAGATGAGTTAACTTTTATGGTTTTTTGTCAATCATACACAATCTTCTCATTTTTAAATTGTAAATGTCAAATGTAAAAAAAAATTATTTTGTCAAATGTTCAGACATGTCTTCCAGAATATTTTCATAATTCTTTTACATTGCATATATATACATTAACTGAAATTTGTTCAATATAAGTAGTAACAATATCTTCAAGTATATTTTTGTTATTAAAATGTATCATTTGATTTGATTTTGCTGTTATAATGCACTTGTAAGCACCACATTTAGGTCTTTTTGTGGCGGAGTTGTTGACTGGCTAGTGATTACACTCGGCCATAAAATTTTAGAAATTTGGATACAAATGCTTTAAATACATACATGATCATCATTCTTTTGATTTGTCAACAGCTGATGAGAAAAGCTGCCAAAAGGAGAGGGTGGAGACTGTGAAAGACTTCCTACACTACCCCGTGGTAGGCCTCCAGGTATACCTATGGGTAAAGATGAGTTACCACAACCATAACCTATAACAATAATAATTGTCATCATTTTTTATTTCATTTGTTTATGTTATCTGATAATAAATTGACATGAAATAAATAATTGCATAAAAAATTTGTGGTTTTATTTTATCTTGGGGACAAACAATTTCACAGTTGAAAAATTTAATACCGGATCTTACTCATATAATTGTTAAAGATTTACATTACACTGGAAGGATGACCGGTTTTAATTTTTTAGTGACTAAAAATACTTAACATCAACAAAAGCACAATAAACTCTGCAATTCCCTTATATTCTTTTAAGTCTTTGTGATGCTGTTAGACAAATTTGGACCTTGACTGTAACATGAATAAATTCATCAATATTTGATCAAGCATTGAAGGAAATAAATGAATTCACAAACAGTACATATTTTAATGCCAGTTAATAGATACAATAGTAAAGTACATATGTATAAATATCTTGGTATGTTAAATGTGTCCTTAGTAGCTGTAGTATATAACAGATAAGATTTTTTTACCCTGTTTTTATTAACATATTTGAACATTTGTGCATCAAATCAATTTTACCTGAGGAGATACCAGCACTAATAGAACTGCTTAATGAATTTGTATCATCACGATCTAATTCTTTATCTAAACTGTTCAAATCAATATCATCTAAACATAAATCTTCTAATGCATGGCCTGAAAAATAAACAAAATCATGTTCCACATTGTAATATAGTTTAATGGGTTCACATACTGAAATGTCTCATACCTTCACTGATAACCAGTATTTTGTGTTGAAAGTCATTCAGATTGAGGTCATACTATCTTAAATTTATCAATGATCCACGAAAATAAAGTCAAGGTCAGATATTCCTCACTGACATTTACATCTTACAATCAAATTAAACCCCTAAATAATCTTCCATTCTGTCAATTTAAATATCTTGCATTAAAAGCAATATGCATATAAATAAATTATTTTTGTCGATCCTCCATTATTGAGCTTGATTGTTCTGTCCAAACCTGATATAATATAATTTTTACAGTTAAAATATATGATATGTACCTATAACTGATCCTACAGTATCCCCTGGTGGGTAGAAGGCTGGTGCTAGCGGAGACATATTTGACATCCCTGTAACACTTGCATATGAAGATGTATTAACTGCACAATTGACGGCACTAACTAAAATTAAATTCTGTTTCCGTTTTGCCTTTTCTACAGTGTCTATTGTATGGTCACCATCTATAGCTGCTAATTGTTGTTTTAATCTAAACTGCAACAGAAAGAAATTAGAAACATTATTCAGTAATACATTTGTACATACTAACTAAGGCATGAATTTGCTATATTCTTTCTTTCTAGTCTAGTCAAAATAAAGTTTAACGTCAAACTTATTGCAACAAAAGAATTTTTTGGTGAATTTGAATTATAATATATGTCTTAATAACATATAAAAAATCGACAAAAATTGATCGGCTAGTTATTTCTTAAATTCGATTTCAAATTTTCTAATAACTTTCGTGTAAATAACGTTACGTTCGGGCTACCGTAGAGTGAAAGAGTTCACAAAAGGGAAATAACCGCAATGTAGCAGACGAATTTGTTGTTTTGGTATTGACGATTTTGCCAGTATTGGTAAGTATTTTAATGAAATAAAAGACCCTGAGTGGTATTGTAAGTATATTTATAGTGTGTAATCCATATACAAACATTCAGTAATTACAATTGTTTGGTTTGTACAATCTTTCAATCAATAGTGTACACCTTGGCTCTTGCGACGTCTTCTTATGCATTTATATTGAATTTAAGCTCAGAAACTATCATAAGTCGTTTGGTTATTAATAAAACCAATTACCCTTTACTATAATTTATCCAAAACATCGAAAAAATTGCATTTGGTGACCACTGCTAGCCTACGCTATTTCGGATGAAAAAAAAGTATGGAAAGCCGTTAGCGTTATTAGATATTTGCAATTATCGAAAGAACATTGAAATTTTAACGTTTTAAGGGCAATTCTGTCCTTTGCAAGTTAAAAATTTTCCATCACTATTTTATTTCGTTTAATACCAATTGATATTTGCACTTTTTATACATTTTAAAGTGAAAATTGCCGTTTTATTATTTATATTCATGTATGTCATATATGCGTTTATGTACATTTTTGTTTAAATATTGGCGGCTCTAAACGATATTATTTATTAATTTGCGTTTTCATCTAATGTGTATAAATACACACAATTTACGAGGCAAAATAATAATTCATTATTTGTTTTATATTTTCAAAATCCTGTAAATAAAACCAAAAGTTTAATGCGTGACTCAAATTTACATACATGCATATATATTCAATAAAAAAAACAACTAAAAGGTTGATTTTTAACATTTATTATTATTATTTCAGATGGCACAATGGACAACTGTATCTTTTGAGACAAGCTTCTGGAAAACGGCGAACAAACAGTTAAACTGGGAAAGAAAGGGTGTGATAACATCAACAAATCAGCTCCGACAGACAACAAGAAATATTAACTGTTCCAGGTCTTAGAGTTCACCATGATTGCAGACGTGATATCATTAACCTTAAATCGACGAGATGGAAAACAAGCCTGGATGTAGACACAGAAATTAGTACTCCCGAAATAGGGTTAAGATCCAGCAAACCACTTTTTAAATTCAAAGAAAACTGCTTGTTCTGCGGCCAAACAGCAAAGAACTACAAAAGAAAAAGAGGATATGCGTTGTTTGTGTCAGAACTTTAGAATTTCAGTCTTCAGTTGAGAGTTCATGCAGAGAGAGAAATGACAAATGGGGAGAAGAAGTATCAAGCAGAATACAAATGGCTCATTCTGATTTGCATGCTGCAGATGCGGTGTGTCATGCACAATGCAACTCAAACTTTAGAACTAGCAAGCAAATGCCACAAACTATTGCTAAAACACCAGAAGACAATTTGAAAAAGAGAAAATTATCTTACGCAGGTAGACCAAAAAATGACATAGCAGATAACGGATTATAGGCAATTATGTTGAGAATAGAAAAGAATCAAAAGCAGATATCAATCGCCGAATTAGTACGGGATATGGAAAAAGTTATGTGGTTTAGACAATACTTATTCACTGTCCACATGAAGAAGAAAATCCAGGATTATTTTGGTAAATCTATAATGTTTACAGAAGAAGAAGGAAAACCAATTTCAAGTGTCCTGACGTTTCGTGACAATATTTCGCCAATATTGCATAACTTTTATAACCGTATAGGAAAAGAAAATAAGTAAGAAGAAAAAAATCTATTATATCAACTGCAGCACAGCTTATAAAAGAAGACATCAAGCTAGTAACATCGAAAGACATGTTCTATCCGTCTACAGAAGAAATGGAGTCCGAAATGCTGACTATGTCCCTCATTCAATACGAATATTTTTGAACTCATTATTTAGCGAAGCAGATTGTGTCACTAAAATTTTAGCTATTGGACATGCAATTATACAGGCAACAAGACCGCGGAGTGTTATAGCACCATTGCAGATTGGGTTAGGAATTCAAATGCACCACCACTTTAGTTCTCCGTTTCTTATTGACACACTATTCAATCTTGGGTTCTGCTCATCCTACAGTGAGGTACAAAAATTTGAGATGAATCCAGCTGCGTCAAGAAGCACAGAGATTGCAAATGAAAACCAATCAGTTGTACAGTACATTGCAGATAATGTTGACCACAATATTAGATCTTTAGATGGTTTCGGAACTTTTCATGGGATGGGTATCATAGCAGCCTCAACTCCTGGCATCAAAACAGCAAGATCGGTTCCTCGCACAAACCCAAGTAAAAGAAATAACTGCATTAGCTAAAATAAACATCAAATTCTATAAAGAACAATCCAATTCGTTTCAAAAATTGAAATATGAAGTATTCGAGAAAAGAGAGATAGAAAATAAGTCATGGAAGCTCGACTTACTATCAAAAATTTGCTGGCCCATAAAGTTCAGTGCAAGTTGGTCGGCTATAATGCATAAAACTAGTGGATCTTATCCTGGGCAGTCAAATATAACATTTCTTCCTATGATCGATCTTAATCCTAGTGACGAGTCATGCATCTAAACAACACTCCATTTTGTCTGTAAAGAGGCTAAGAAGAACAAATGCACTCCTATATTAACTTTTGATCAGCCATTGTACTGGAAGGCAATGATGATAGTTCAAAACGAACCTACTACCAGCTCACTTAAATCTCTTGTACTGAAACTTGGAGGATTCCATGCAGAGATGAGTTTTGTCGGGAGCATCGGATACCTTATGTCTGGATCAGGATTGATGAATATCTTCGAAACTGTATATGCATCCACAGCGGTATCACATATGTTAAGTGGAAAGGCAATTGCTAGGGCTGTAAGGGGTCACTTCCTATTAAACACTGCTCTCACTGCATTAATACTCTCAGATATTTATGGGATTCCAGATTCCAGGTCAGAGCTGTATGAATTCAAGGCATGGTGACATTGATGTAGAAGCTGACAAACTTTTCTCAGACTCAAGTTAAAAACTGATATTATTATAAATTGTTGTCAGTTACATATTTTGTACGTCAAGGAGGCAACTACTTAAAATGTCCTTTTATTTTATCAATTTGAAGATATACTACTGTTTTAAATAAGCTCCATATCGTTCTTTTCAATCACAAATATTCAATCACTTTTTTCAACAACAAAAATCTATAGCGCGTTTTATTAAAGTACATTTTACGCATATAAACGTTTAAGATAAAAAGTTACTTTTTAACCCCAAATTTGTTTACTAAACAGTTAAGATGATCATAGTATTGTGAGGTAACATACTGTCTAAAAAATGTTTAAAAATCAACTTGTTTCTGCTTTGACCATCAGTGATGATTAATTTCCAGTTTAGCGATTTTTTTCACAAAAATACAGTTTTTAACTTAAAAATTTCCATTTTTTAATAGATTTTTTTTTAAATATTGTCTCTTATATAAGAAATCCGTATAGCTGTTCTCGTACATTTAAGTCATGTCTTATATTTTTGTCAGTATAATAAAATATATGAAATTTCCAGTTTTCAGCGATTTTTGTGCAAAAACACATATTTTGACCCCAAAATCAGCGAAAATTAGCCGATCGATTTCTGTCGATTTTTTATATGATCAATAGGATATACCAATAGATCGAATTTTACCAAGAAACCTTTTGTTGCAATTAGTTTGAGGTTGGGCATTTTTTTAAGCTAGATTGACTGGACTATTCCTCAATCACAATAATGTTGGATTAATTAGAAAACTTTATTAAATCTTTAGCCCTTTTAAGCAGACTTCCCAGCAATTCAATTTCAATATTTTCAAATGGTCTTGGTGTTTAATTCTCAATATTTTAAAATTTGACTTGGTGTAATTTTCTTCTTTAGGCCACAGTTTCTTTATTTGTTGGTTTATGGATCCACCGACCCGATTTTGCCGATTTTCATAATAAAAATAAAATTGACTTTTCATGTTTTTTTATTCCCGCCGACCCTTATCAATGCATTATCCCTGAAAAATAATTAAAATTTTCTTTTTTTATAAAATGAAATGCATTAATCATTAAAAAAGTTGATAACACTTTCTGTTGTGAAAAATAAAACTTCCAATATACGTTTCTAAAAATAGACAAATCAATTATAACTGACCTTGCAATGTCTTTTGCGCAAATAATTTTGTGGAACGAACCTGTGTTTAAAACCAATTCGTTATAAGTTTGTTTCTCTTATTTGTCATTAGTCCATAAGATGCATCATCATAGAGAAATAGACTTGTCCAAATGTGGACAGGTGGAAATATCAATTAAAGTACTGAATATTAACAAATCATTTGAAATTTTCTTGTTACATGGATAATAAAAAATATCGATCATTGGGATAAAAGCCGGATTGCATGACAACTGATTAACCTGATATTGTAGTTTTTCCAGTGGACGAATCTATTACGGTTTTCGACACGTGTGTTGAAACTTATTTTTGTACAAGGTTTTTACATTGTTTTTCTTTATCAGTTTTTGTGATTGAAGATCATTATTTATCAAGTTTTCTGGAATTGATTGAGAGCTACACGAATCTGTTTTTCTTGTTTGTAAAATGACGATTTAATTTCGTCTTTGTCCGTGCACCCCCCTTCTTACAGGAAGTTATTGAACGATATCATGCGATGTTCATGATCACTGATCAAAAATATTTCATCGAACTAAATGTTATGAAATAATGACAAAACAGCATATAAGACAAACATTTTGTTAGTAAGGTGAAATATATATTTATTTTGCATATTTTTCTGTTTTGAAAGATATATTTTTTTTTCATTTTTTTTTCGACCGACCGACTGGACTTTTTTTGGGGAAAAATCCGTAAACCTACAAATTAAAAAAACCATGGCCTTAATAAGGCATAAAACTTTGCTCAGTGCTCTGAGCACAAAAATCATGCTTGAAACATGAAATCCAGCAATTTGATAGGTTGATTTTCAAGTCTGAGTACAAAAATCATGCTCGAAAGTTTTATGACCGTGAGGTGTGAAGAAATATTGTAATGCATGACTCTCTCAGGTAAAATATTATAATCCAATATCTTCTTTCATATTCAGATTGATAATTTAATATAGAACATAGGTTAATTTCTTGTCACCATGTGACTCTTAGATTTGATAGTATTTACTGCTAACCTGTGAATCTTCTCTTTCTGAACCAGGTGCTCTTGGATAAAAGCCTAATCCTAGTCCAGAATCTGATGTTATGCTGCTTGATGTACTACTAGATCTACCTTTACCTATAGGTTCAGGTAACGGACTACTTGTATGGCTAGGTATACTGCTTGATATACTACTGTTATTCTGTAAATCAAAGGAGTAACTTCGATAAGTTCCTAAAATGGCCATTTCTGGCTAAAATTTGAAATAAGGATTAATTTATCAAAACAAAATCCAACAAATAATCAAGCTACATTAATATAAATTGACAATACAAACAGTTTTTGAGAAAATGTATGAATTCTACTTAAAACAGGTATTTTCTTGATGATTCCAAAAAATTAGTTAGCAGTATACTAATTAATGTCTTTCTTACTTTCCTGGTTTGATTAAGAGAATCTCAAAGCCATTAACTTTGCGAAATGTATTTGAATGATGAACAACAATCCATTTTATGACACATTTTTAATCATCAACATTTAAATTGATAGATTTTTACTTACACAATTATATGGTACACTATTAGCTCTTTCCTTTCCAATAGGATCTGGAAATTTCCACTGGCTTGAACCATTGAGATCCTATAAATAATTAAATATTTTTCAGTGTATATTATGTATAGCATCTGTTCAATTTAATTCAATGTTAAATATTATTCAATTTCAATTTGTGTTTACTTCAAAGTTCTTTTTTGTTATTTCTTTTTGCTGAGCAGATCAACAATGATTCTTGAAGAGAATTGTGAACTTCAGTCTTCAGTCCAGTGTGAAGTCCACACACTGACTGGACCGAAAGTCTGCTCAGACATGAAAGACCTTTGGAATAACTGACAGTTACACAATTTTTAGTCGAAATTTTACCATATGCTTTAGAGAATATATATACATCAGAAATATGAATATAAATGATATGAATAAAAGTTTAATCCACAATAAACACTAAGTCTACTTACCACTTTTTGATTAATTTGATTTCCCTCAGAGATAACACCATTACTACTTGTTGTTACTATGGTAATTGGGTTAATATTACTAATGGTAGGGGGAGGTAACACTGTCGAGACAAACTCAGCTAATGAATTCTCATTACTTGAACCTACATCTCTAGCAGTTGTTATTTCATCTGAAAATATTTTGAAAATAATTTACTTAATCCAAGCAAAAGGTTAACTTGTAAAAGGAAAAAATGTTAATTCCGTAATACAACTTAAATATATTATATTCATATGCATTAAAACTAAAGTAAGGAAATTAATTTAACTATGAGCTATTTCTCTGCTGTATTTCAGTAAACTGGAAATCAATAAGGGACTTAAAATTTGCATGAAATGAGCAGAAACTGATTTTGTTTTGCCATTATCCAAATTAAAAACTCAAAACAGTGTGTGAGGAATGAAAGTGGAATGGACTTAAGGTTGGTCAAGGTAAATGGCCCCTATTACCTTTGGGGGATGGGCATAAACAAATCTTTATATGCCCCAAAATAAATGTAAATTAGTATTTGAGCATCAGTTGAAGAGTAGATTTGATTTTATCTCAATGTCAGATACATACTCTGAGTGATGGAAATGAACATATACAAATCAAAAGTTTTATATATATGAAATAAATACAATGAAATGTTTTTGACAAAATATTTTTTCAAGTTTTATAACTTAATTTCTCCTTCTGACAATAAATCATCACTATGTGTATCGAAATTAAAGCAAACAACCCCCTCATAAACTAATGCCCTTATTCACCTTAATTGTTTACATTGTTTTCAGTATGTTACATAATGTTAATTTACAAT
The DNA here is from genome assembly GCF_036588685.1 of Mytilus trossulus. Lineage (NCBI taxonomy): Eukaryota > Metazoa > Mollusca > Bivalvia > Mytilida > Mytilidae > Mytilus > Mytilus trossulus. The sequence goes on from NC_086379.1 coordinate 64,170,317, forward strand.
TTAAATGCATTGCTTGGCAATTATTTGATTAACTGGCTTTAGTGAGAACTTTATTGCATGCATGTAAACATGTGTTCAGGTAAACAAATTTCCTTGTGTTTTATCATAGTATTATTTAATCCATTCTATGCATGCACAATTCATTTCTGAATTTTCTCAGGGTCATAACTTAGGTAGTCACAAAGGGGACCACTTTTCAATTGTTTTTTTTCATATATTGTTAGACCTTCTGAGAGGAACATTTATGTTTTTGACAGCCTGGATGATAACGCAAAATAATATTTTTTAACTTGCATAGTTTTTGATAATTGTTAATAGATAGAGGGTACTTCATATTTCCAGCATGTAATTTTAAACAAGTGGTTGATTGAATGACCCAGTAGATACAAGTTTCATTTATTTCCCATTTACACTTATTTATAATCAATATAAATCAATAGTAAATAAAAGATCGTATGTAATTGTATTAACATTACAATACATGTACTTGAAAGGTTATAATAACCTTTATAAATCTACTTCCTGAATAAACAATAAAGTCACATATAAATAATACAGGATAACCATTAATTTTACATCACATGAAATCATGTTCCAAACAGTTGCAACGTATACGTATGCCTGACAAAGCCTTTTTATGTCAGAGCTATATGACAATAATATATAATGACTTCAAAACAATAAAATGAGAATAAAATATTGAAAACAACATTTTCTGAACTGGTCTTATTTGCTTTCATCAATTCAGTCTCTATTGTGAAGGAACTGATTCATTTAACATAAAAATAAGAAGATGTGGTATAATTGCATGAAACTCTCCACCAGAGACCAACTGACATAAAAGTTTACAAATATAGTTCACCGTACTTTCTTCAACAATGAGTAAAACACATACCATATAGTGAGCTATAAAATAATTCATATAAGAAAACTAACAGCCTGAACAATGTACATTTTTTGGGGGTACCAAAAATGAAAGCCTTAAAGGCATACATATCTAAACTTACTTTCAACATGGGCAAAGGCACAGAAAGGTCCTCTAGGGCAGTGGTTAGTTTGTACCATGTCATATCTATACTTACTTTCAACATGGGCAAAGGCACAGAAAGGTCCTCTAGGGCAGTGGTTAGTTTGTACCATGTCATATCTATACTTACTTTCAACATGGGCAAAGGCACAGAAAGGTCCTCTAGGGCAGTGGTTAGTTTGTACCATGTCATATCTATACTTACTTTCAACATGGGCAAAGGCACAGAAAGGTCCTCTAGGGCAGTGGTTAGTTTGTACCATGTCATATCTATACTTACTTTCAACATGGGCAAAGGCACAGAAAGGTCCTCTAGGGCAGTGGTTAGTTTGTACCATGTCATTACATTTTGTTGATTTATAAATCTGAAATAGACATATGAGTATTCTTGTACAATCAATTTACACTGGGGCTAAAATATGACTTGTATTTCAGTCTCTCCATGGTTGTGTGTATCAATTGCGATAATTTTCTTCATAAAACCTTTGGTAACTTCATAGGTATATTTTATATTAAGTTTATTAACTAGAGTTGGGGGGCCCTTATTCGCCGGGGACACAATTTCGCCGTTTTATAATTTTGAGGTGTAAACACTTCAAAGGATGGCTGAAATGGAAGAAATATGCGAATAAATCATAATTTTATTACAAATATGATTATTTTTTAAACTTAAACAAAATTAAGGCACTTACTGCAAAAGATAAAAAAAACGGACAACAATTTTCAGTCAATTTCCTGAATGAAAAACAGGATTTAATTTTTTGACTGATTGGCCGAAATTTCTGTTTTTACACCTTTGAAATGTCTGCTGTTCATCTATGATGAAATTTAATGATAAATATTATATAAAGCTGCAGGTATTTGGTTTTAAATAGATGTGTAAAAACGGCGAATATGTGTCCCCCATTTACAAAACTTCTGGAAATTTTAAACACCCTTTCAGTGTTCTCCCCAGGCCCTTAAAGGACCACGGGCCCGCGATGTATAATTTTCTACCGCGGTGGTATCGTTCTTGCTGCGATGTATAATTTTTCACCGTGGTGCTAAAGATTTCGTTAAAAAAATTGTATTAAAATCGGTGAAGTTTCAGATGACTTCAACTTTCAGTGAGGGTCAAAATTTTACATGAAAATTGACCAGTTCTAACCAGTTTAATCCAGTATTGACAAGTACTAGAAGATTGTTTACACCACGTGATCGATTTACCTGTTGAGGTTAACCTTGTTGATGATTGGATTTAATCGATGTACATGATTCTCTTGTGTTTTAATTAATTAAGAGATCATAATTTTAATATCAGACTTGTAATAGGGGACAACCAGACATTTGTTTATGAACTCTATTACGCCAGTCTTTATTTGCCTGTTAGAAATTAATTGTGGAGTTACTTCCCCTGATTTTGCTTATTAAAAATAAATGCTCCTCCAATATAATTTCTCATTGAAAATTAAAATAAAGTTTAAATTGAATGCAAAATTATATTAGAATGTTACATTAAGGATAAAAACTTTCTTAGAACATACCAACAACCAGATGCTCCGCAGGGCGTAGCTTTATACGCAGAGGTTGAACCCTGAACGGTTGGGGCAAGTATGGACACAACATTCAAGCTGGATTCAGCTCTAAATTTGGATTGTGATTAAATAGTTGACACAGCATAGGTTTCTGACACAGAATGAATGTGTTCTAATGAACTTAAAATTTTTGTTTTCTCTTAGAGCAATTCACTATGCTGTTGAATATTAATCCTCTCAAAAAAATGTTTGAAGAAATTTTCTTTTTATTTATGAAATATCAAATGAGAAAAATTGAAAATTGAACCCAATTTTTTAATCACATCCCCCTTTCCCTTATTCCAAAACTAATCTCAATTAAAATATTCTAATGGAGTTTGCAACAATAACTACTCATTTAAATACATCATAAAATATTAAGATGTAAAAAAACTGCTTGTTATCACTAAATGGTAAAGATTATTTAAATAGTAAAAAGTGAATATACATTGTATATTGTATATAACAAAGATTTAAGTTGATTCTGGACAAAGAAAGATAACTCCAATTAAAAAAAATTCTTGCAATAAGATATTTCTTGCTTACTATTCTGGACAAAGAAATATAACTCTAATTAAAAAAAAAATTTGCTATTTCACAATATTGTGAAATTAGATATGTCTTGCCATTGCACAATACTGTGCAATTGAAAAGACTTGCTATTTCACAATACTTAATATAATAATTTTAGATCCTGATTTGGACCAACTTGAAAACTGGGCCCATAATCAAAAATCTAAGTACATGTTTAGATTCAGCATATCAAAGAGGCCCAAGAATTTAATTTTTGTTAAAATCAAACTTAGTTTAATTATGGACCCTTTGGACCTTAATGTAGGCCAATTTGAAAACGGGACCAAAAATGAAGAATCTATATACACAGTTAGATTTGGCATATCAACGAACCCCATTTATTCAATTTTTGATGAAATCAAATAAAGTTTAATTTTGGACCCAGATTTGGACCAACTTGAAAACTGGGCCAATAATCAAGAATCTAAGTACATTTTTAGATTCAACATATCAAAGAACCCAACCGATTCATTTTTTGTCAAAATCAAACTAAGTTTAATTTTGGACCCTTTGGACCTTAATGTAGACCAATTTGAAAACATGACTAAAAGTTAAGAATCTACATACACAGTTAGATTCAGCATATCAAAGAACCCCAATTATTCAATTTTGATGAAATCAAACAAAGTTTAATTTTGGACCCTTTGGGCCCCTTTTTCCTAAACTGTTAGGACCAAAACTCCCAAAATCAATACCAACCTTCCTTTTATGGTCATAAACCTTGTGTTTAAATTTCATAGATTTCTATTTACTTATACTAGCGTTTTGGTGCGAAAACCAAGAAAAATGCTTATTTGGGTCCCTTTTTGGCCCCTCATTCCTAAACTGTTGGGACCTAAACTCCCAAAAGCAATACCAACCTTCCTTTTGTGGTCATAAACATTGTGTTTAAATTTCATTGATTTCTATTCACTTAAACCAAAGTTATTGTGCGAAAACCAAGAATAATGCTTATTTGGGCCCTTTTTTGGCCCCTAATTCCTAAACTGTTGAAACCAAAACTCCCAAAATCAATCCCAACCTTTCTTTTGTGGTCATAAACCTTGTGTCAAAATTTCATAGATTTCTATTTACTCTTACTAAAGTTACTGTGCGAAAAAACAAGAAAATGCAAATTGGGCCCTTTTTGGCCCCTTATTCCTAAAATATTGGGATAAAAACTCCCAAAATCAATCCCAACCTTCCTTTTGTGGTCATAAACCTTGTGTTAAAATTTCATAGATATCTATTCATTTTTACTTAAGTTAGAGTGGGAAAACTAAAAGTATTCGGACGACGACGAGGCAGCCAACGTGATAGCAATATATGACGAAAATTTTTCAAATTTTGCGGTCGTATAAAAACCTTTTCTTTAGCAAAGGTTATTTCTGTAAAATTCTGCACACATTATCGAATATATTTTTGAATCCAATGCATTGTAAATGTGGCGTTATAATTTTAGAGAAACAACACTAATTCAAATCCAATGTTGCTATTTGAAAATACTATTGCAAACACTGCAGTTTGATTGTTGAACTAATATCACTTGTTTTTAATTACACAGTGCAAATTTAAGAAATTAGATTATACCTCTGGGTGAAACTGTTGTTCTGTACGTGTATGACAGTATGCACAGTTATCTCCATTTTCACACTGTGTCGGATCACTCCAATCATCTCCATGTTTTACATTAGGGCAAGGTGTAGACCTGCAATACAATTAATTATGACTCAACATTAGGGCAAGGTGTAGACCTGCAATACAATTAATAATAACTTAACATTAGAGCAGGATGTAGACCTGCAATACAATTAATAATAACTTAACATTAGAGCAGGATGTAGACCTGTAATACAATTAATTATAACTTAATAATAGGGCAAGGTGTAGACCTGCAATACAATTAATTATAACTTAACGATAGGGCAAGGTCACGGTGTAGACCTGCAATATAATAAATTGTGGCTTAACATTAGGGCAAGGTGTAGACCTGCAAAATAAATAATTATGACTTAACATTAGGGCAAGGTGTAGACCTGCTATACAATTAATTATAACTTAACATTAGGGCAAGGTGTAGACCTGCTATACAATTAATTATGACTTGACATTAGGGCAAGGTGTAGACCTGCAAAACAATTAATTATGACTTAACATTAGGGCAAGGTGTAGACCTGCAATACATTGTATAATGATTTCTTATATAGTCTATGATATACTATGGATTAATTATTTTTCCTGGCCAGTGATCTGTTGTTGTAAAATGCTGTCTCTTTAGATCAATAAAAATATGTGTAAGGCTGTTTTTGTTGATTATAGTATAATTTTATTTGTATAAACTTTGATTGTAATCACCCCATAAATAGACACATACAAAGATGAAATACAGGAAACTATAAAAAAGGAAGAGCATATTTTCATTGTGAAAATTCCCACTAAAAGTATGTAGTTTAAATTTAAACTGCTTTAGTCTCAAGATCATCATTGATTCAAGTGATCAAATATAAATTGATCCTTGTTAATGTCACAAACACAAGACATTTTATGACCACTCAGATTAAACAATAAATCTATTTTCAAGTTCATTTTCACAGCAAACATTTCTTATTTCTTTTAACAAATTTTATTAGAATTTTACCAGTGAGTTGAGCAGAAATCATAATTGCACCAATATATATCTAGCTTTTTTTAAGTTTCAAAAGAAAGTTTTGAAGTCAAGGCCCAAATTCAATACATCCTGAAAAGATTTTTAACATTTTAACACAGATTTCACTGATCTGACTAAACCACAAAGCATAACCTAATCAAAGCTGCATCATGAACACATGATACGCCAGTCACTTTCAATAACTTCTCTATGTAAAAGGGAGCTCACGTCTATAGATATAAACAAATCACCAAAGTTTCATACAAAATTGGTTCAAGCGCCTTTGAGTTATTGTCCGACTTGTTGTGGATGGACAGACAGACAACGGTATACCGTAAACAGGATGATAAAAAATGCTCATTAAAAAATGTTAGTTTTAGAAAAGTGGCGTACTATAAAATAAGACATTAACTCAGGGATCAGCTATCAATGCTTACAAAGGGATATCTCAAACCCTCATTTTTAATATTTTGTGAACATCTTAAATATTCTGTAAAGCAATTTGAGAGAAGATAATGATTAGTTGGAGGGAAAGATGATGATTGGCTACATAACATCCATTAGCAAGGAAAAACAACCAAGACTGTCCTTCTATACCATATAATTCCAAAATCAGGTGTAACATACATTTGTTATAACAAAACATTTGAAGACAAAAATAACTATAAAACTTAAAGGTCAGGTTTATAACAATAAAGGTAAGACCATTCACCTTGCTAAACCTGGCTGTTTTCTAACCACAAAACATACACAAACTGAATTCAATTAATACATGTATTATAATAGTATTTCTTGGTGATTCAAAATGTACAGTGTATAGGAAGACTTAGTGGTGAAATGTCATCCAAATAATAAGAAATATATATAAATTAACTAAAAACAATTATGCTTCAAATCTAGAGTGTACCCTCAAGCAGACAAACTATATAAACTCTTCATACAATTCTATGTTATTGGAATAGTTTGATTCTAGATACATATGTATTCTTCTTCTCCTCTGAGCAATCAATCTGAGTCCATTTTTTTTTTATAAAAAATAGCCAATTATAGTTTTGTAGTTACAAACAATCCATCTGTCTATTTCTTCTTATCAAAATACAGTCAATTATTGTTTTGAAGGTGTTTTAAATTGTCCATTTTGCAATCAATCAAAAAGTGAAATATCTAGGTTAATTTATGTTTTAATACATAAACAAACACAACCAAAGATTACTAAAATGTATAGTTAAATATAAGTTATTATTTAAAGGTAAAGGTGCCTTAACAGGTAAAATCTTTCTGTCCAAATTCATATATCATTTATGACATTGTTAAGGTTCCTACAGGCATAGACAAAATTATATCTCGAGTCAGTCTGACTTTTTTGGCGAAGGTAATATCTAATTTATTCAAAAACCTAAAAGTAAATCTATTATCAAGGTCTTAAATCAAGAACAGCGAAAGTTTATCAACTTATAACTTATTGTCTTTTGCTATTGTGAAACACTTGGTCATACTTTTTAGAAAAAGAGTTATAAACAAAACATGGGGCAATTTCAAGAGGCTCATTTTCATTGCCTGAAAGGCTGAAATGAGTAATGGAGTACCAGTGACAAACTATTTACCAGACACCAATTTTGAAAATGATTGTATAATTGTTCCAATTTTTTACCCACAAACACGAGTAAATTAAGAAAATATAGTAAAATCTTATATTATAATTATTCCCAATTACATTATTTTTCTAAAATTACATAATACACAAATGATATTAATGAATTGTGCAATAGACAATTTTTCATGTCAAGATGTCATCTTATTTACAGTTATAACATTATATAGAAATCATATGTACATTACCTGTATTTGAATAGTTTGGGACTTCTTCTCCTATCTCTTGTATTATGATAAGAAGGACAGGCATAACCTTGTCTACATAATCTAGGTGGTCTTTTGCATTGCTCTGTTTTGTAATTCTCAAGTACATAGTTGGTATCTGAAAAGAATAAAACAAGCATCCTTTAAATCTTTTGTAAATAAGACACATGTAAGTCTAAGACTTGTATATCATCTCTTATAACTATATGGGTTTATCTAAGTATTTTGGGAAAAGGACCTTGAAAGGGGTTTAAAAGTTTGGGGGAATTTGTATTCATAAGGTGTTTCCATGACATTAGGAAAAGTTATCTTGGAAGTGTATGAGCTCTTTTCATATAAGAATCCCTATCATTGCAACTGTTTTCACTTAAACTGTATGCTACTTTCAGAACATGATTTTATTGTCCATTTGACAACTTCATGCAAATGTAAAACATTATCACTCATTATATTCTGTTACTGACTATGAACTAAATATAGATTACAGTAATGACTAAAGATTGCCTTTGCCATGTCTCATTTTTAGCATTTTAAAGCCCCCATCAGAAAAAAGTACTATAAAGTCATTTGAATGTGTAAAATGATGTGTGTTTGTAACAATTCACTGATGAAATATATACATGCACCCAGAATTCTGTTTTGGCATAACACATTGGTTGTCTAGTTCATATGTTTTCATATTTGAAGCGATGATGTTTTACTTTTACATGAAGTTGTCAAATGAACAAAAAAATCATGTTCTGAAATTGGGATAAAACCTCTAATTTGGCATTAAAATAAGAAAGATAATATCATAGGGAACATGGATATAGGAAGATGTGGTGTGAGTGCCAATGAGACAACTCTCCATCCAAATAACAATTTAAAAAGTAAACCATTAGGCCAGGATTTTTTAATTTGTTGGTTTACGGATCCGCCGACCCGATTTTGCCGATTCCTAGAATAAAAATAAAATTGACTTTTCATGCTTTTTTATTCCCGCCAACCCAAACAAATACATTATCCCTGAAAAATAATTAAATTCTTCTTTTTATATGAAATGAAATGCATGAATCACTAACAAAATTGATAACACTCTCTGTTGTGAAAAAATAAAACTTCCAGTTTACGTTTCTAAAAATAGACAAATCAAATAAAAATAATTTTCTCAATGTTGTTTATTCATTAACCATTCAAGGACAAACATTTTTATTTTCAATTTAACAAATAATGAATAAAATTGAGAATGGAAACAAGAATGTGTCAAAGAAACAACAACCTGACCAAAGAGCAGAATTATACATTGAATGCACAAAAATTGTGGTAAATTTCATTTTACATCCATGTACATGTATGCATTTACAAATACTAATTCTATTTCTCAAAATTTGATTTTCAGACTAAAACAAAAGTTTTTTCCAAAATTCATTTGCGAAAATTTACCATGAAAACAATACACACATCGTCATGTTATGTGTCCCCTTTATACAGTTTTTGTGTTTGGTGGTGACATTCCTGCACATAATGACAAAAGTCAACTTAGCATGAAGGATGTTCATCTAATAGATATAGGAAGATGTGGTGTGAGTGCCAATGAGACAACTCTCCATCCAAATAACAATTTAAAAATTAAACCATTATAGGTTAAAGTACGGCCTTCAACACGTTTCGATTTAGCTCAAAAGTATGTCTGTCATCAATTCATACACCAAGGAGACAAAAATAAAACACACCAAGAGCAGGTTAAGGGTGGGTGTGGGGAAACCAGTGGATAATTTATAAGCAGATACATAATCAAGAGCTACATGTAGTTTAGCACAATGGACTTTAAAACAAAGGACTGACTGATCTGAATTGATAATGTAGTTAATGTTGACCCAGCTCAGATCATTCCAATAATGAATTGTATGAAAACACAGCTTTTTTTAATCAACTACATTTAAAACAGTGCTATCACTGTAACTATATTATATATATAAATAATGAATCATATGGAATCAAAAGTTTGTTCTGGTCAGTGACATGCCTATTTTTTGGTCAAAAGTGAAATCAAGTGTCCATGGGATAAAGACACCAGTTCACCACATGGGTATACATGTATATTTTGTTTCAGTGTGACAGCAACTGAACAAAATCATCAAGGGAATATGAACATTTAAGAGAGCACATGCTCAGGGTTCTCGCTAAGGCGAGTCAATGAGTCGTGGACTCATCAAAATCTGTGGACTCACCATTTTCAAAACTGGGGAGTCCACAGATGCACCAAGACTACTCAGACAAAAAATAGTGCATTTGATGTCATTGTTTACTTAAACTAACCAACAAATTGGCAGAAATGAAACTTTCGGTGAAAGAGAAATATATTAACCCTTACCATGTGGTGACCGTCATATGACAGGTGTACCCAATTAACCGTTATTTGACTCCAATGGCGTTCCATACTTTAAGAAGTCCACTTTATGATAATTATTCAAAAAAATTATGCATGTTCCGTCAACCTGAGGCTATCCATTTTCACGTTTCTCATGTATAAGTAGCATTTTGAGCACAAATAAGGACTTTGAAAAATGAAATTGGCTTAAACTTGGTTTTCTGGAGGAGTGGGCTTCACATCTGTATCTTACACAGGAAGTTCAGAGGCATAAAACTTGCAAAAATATTGCAAACCCACGGCGATATAACTACTGATTGTAATTATTGTTGAAATACGCTTAGGAAACAACTACTTCCGGTTTTGAGTCCATTTGAAGTAAAAAATCGACAAAAATCATGAAATTACGTATTTTTGGTCCAAATGACCTTATGTAAACTGCTGAACCAAGATCAGATTCACTCTGACCTAGCAACTGTTGGGGTCAATTTGGTAACTAGGGTCCACTCTACATGCAGGCTACAGTTGGATACCTTTAACAGCATCCCTGGGTCTTCTTGGTCATGAGAAAGGATGAAAAATCTGCAAAATTGACACTTTTAGCACCTGATGAGAAACTTTGGGGCAAAAATGTTAAATTCAGCTGGAACCTGCAATCATTCCATACCAAATATAGTGTCTCTATTGCTTTAATATTCACATATACATGTAGTATTTGAGAAATATAAAAAACACAAAAATCAAATATTGCCAACTGAAACTTAGAAATTGAGGTCAAGATCAGATGAAATTTGTCAGTCGGACATGAACATACATGTACATTTATACCTTACAAACTTTAAGGACACCAAATTAGTTTGACATTTATTTAGCTTCTTGTATCTGAGAAATGGAATCGACCATGTCACTTTAAACCTTTTTAACCGATCCATGGAAACTACAGAAAGAAAAGGAAATAAATTTGGGGATTTATGAGAGGTATAAATGTAGGGCACACAAGGGTAAATATTAATGCCCCTACAGATACAGTAGGGGGCATAAAAAATGTTAAAATGGAGCTAAGGACAATGGACATATTGCAGACAGATTTTTTCCCCCAAAAGTTGCATTCAAGGTATGAAGCATCCAGGTCTTACTCCTAAAATCTAAAACTTTATACATACGAACAGGTTACATTTTTGCAGCTGCTGTTTTGTAATACATAATATGTCTCACATACATGTACTGCCCCTTTAATGCATGTCAGGCAACAAAAAATATTTCATTAAAACTTACCATTCCATCTAGGATCTTCAGCTAAAATTTTATCCTTTTCTAAACTACTTGGTGTTCCTGATATAGAACTAGCATTGGAACTCTTATCACAACTAATATTTATGGTATCAATAGCTTGTAATTCTCGTACATCATAAATGGGTGGCCTCAAATCATGGGCACCATGTGCAAAGGCACAATGAGGGCCATTCTTAACACAATTTCCTTTGCTATCTGTCTCATAAACACATGTACCAGTCTTGTAATACCGAAGATGATAACGTCTTTCTGTATCTCCTGCAGTTCTATGTAAATATGGGCAACTGTAAAATATAATATAAACAAAAGAATAAATCATACATGTGTTCCAATTAAATAATAAATAGTCATGTTAAATTAACCAAATTTCATTTACACAACAGTTTCTATTCTACAGGCACATTGCTCAAATAGACAATTGTGCATGCTCTGTATGACTGAGTATAAATATGTATATGCAAATAAATGAAATGCAACCAAAATATAGAATGCACATACACATGTATATGTCTAACCTTTTAAAATATTGCAAAGAACTAAGCAAAAGAAGCATGTGTGATTTTAGATTCTAAGTTTCTTCTAATTACCTGTCTGTCATAATGTTCCTATACACTGGCAACAATCCCCCTATTATATTCCCTCTTCCAGATGCATTCTTTTTTAGTTTACATTAATTAAACATAATCCTCATCAACAGAAAGACCTGATTACAATGATCACAATTTCCTTTATATTGATTCTGAACTTGTAAACACTTTCTATAAATAAAATCTGGGTCAAGGCCAAGAAAAATTCTTCCAAATAACATCTACGCATGTCTTTTATAACCAGCTGATTCAGTAATTTATTGTGTTATACCAAAACTAAGTCAATCACATTCTTTTTATCATGACAACTTATTTCTTGACTGATATATATTTATAAATACACATTCAGCTCTTGCAAAATCAATCTGAAACTTTTCATTCATTTAAAAATAAAGATCTGCTATTTTAACAAAGGATGCAATCCGATATTCTTATTCTCACTAGAGTTCATTCAATTTTAAGGGGAATCTCATACTCAAATTTTGCATTTATAACATTCTTAAAAGGTCAGACTAATACCATACAATACTAAAAGTCAATTAATTGTTCATTCAGTAGATCATGGGTTAGTTTTCCAAACAATGACGGAGATGTAAATAGACGTCCGCCATATTTGTTTACAACATTTTATGCCATAATTAAAACATTTTATTGCTGAATAAGCGGTTTGCAACTTCGTGCACTTGCTATAAAATTGACTGGTTTCGTATAGCGGTTTAATTTTAACAGCTGTCACGCTTTACTTCTCTCAAGTTTTGAAAGTAAAAGCAGGTTAAGAATTTTCCCCTGGGTTTCCCACCAAAATTTAAACATTTCGATATTTGACAGTTCTCTATTTACTTACTCGTCACCATCTGGACAGGCTCCATTTGTCTCATCATATTTTGTGCAGTAGACATCAGGACTGTAATTGAACGTCCCATCGCGTTTTCGAACAGGTCTTCGTCTTCGTTGATTAAGAAAATGCCAATGGAAACAGGTAAAGGGTCGGTGTTGAGTGCATTTGTGTTGCAGAAAAAGAGGACATTGCTGTGTTCGAAATTCCTTCAAATACCTGCAATATATCGAAGACATTTTAACCATTTACTGATAAACAGAAAGACTCACTAGCTGTCAGTATTTAGATATGAATCATTTACTCACAAATAATGCTGTGGTTTCTCAGTTTGAGCAGCAACCACCGGGCTTTCAGACGGCATTTTTGTTGTCAATAATGTTTTAATGCGCATTCATTCTGGCGCAGATTCGCAAATTAAAGGCTTTTTCGATTGGACGATTCAAGACACGTGCTAAAAGTTATTGTTTTTATGCGCGCACCTGTCAAATTGAGAAAGTAAATAAACAAACGTGCTTAACGGAATCAAGCCTAAATGTGTTTAAAAAAAGATTTGCTTGCAATATCTTTAAACGCATATCTAAATACTGAACGCACTATTATCCCTTTACTTAGTTTATAGTTTGTTCCGGTGGAGGCCCATCCAAAAGTATTATCACAGTACTGAATTTACTGTTACTATCTGAAAGCAAAGAAGGTCTTCAATCCTGTTTAAATTCTCTAAAAACATACTGTGATAGATGGAAGCTAAATGTCAATTTAAATAAAACAAAAATTATGATCTTCAGTAAAGGTAAAAAAGATTTTAAAAAATTTAAATTTTTTTATGATAACAAAGAAATTGAAATTGTTGAGAAATATAAATATCTGGGTATTATCATTTACTTTAATGGAAATTTTAAACATGCAGCAGAACACTTATACAAACAAAGCCTAAAGGCACTTTTTTCTCTGCATTCTAAGACATTTGGATTCAATACTATAGATCATAAACTAAAATTAAAACTTTTTGATACTCTTATAAAACCCATAAGTACTTATGGATCTGAAATATGGATTAGTGACTACAATATAAAAGACTCAAATATTGATAAATTACCTTTTGAAAAAATTCATAATAAATTTTGTAAAAATATTTTAGGAGTTCACAAGAGAAGTTCAAATATGGCAGTGAAGTGTGAATTAGGAAGACAACCTACTTTGAATCATATACTAACCCTAGCCCTTAAATATTATGATCGACTTAAACAGCTTCCATCTGACAGATTGCTTAGTGAAACATATAAATTAGATCATTCATTATATACTGATGGACACAGATCTTGGCACAAATTTATCTCTAACTCTATTGAAAAATATAATTTAACAGACAATAATCTCAATTTAAAGAACTTAAAGGAAAATATTAATAACCAACATTCTAATAACACTTTACATAATCTAGAAAAATTACGTTCAATTGAACAAGACAATAAATTACATTTCTATGCCAATATTTATTCAAAAGAATTTAAATTGCAAAATTATCTATCTTATAAATGTTCTCCTAATATAACAAGAAATCTTACAAAATTAAGAATTAGTTCCCACCCTCTTTTGATTGAGAAGGGTAGATATTTCAGACCAAAAATTAAGAGAGAAAACAGAATATGCTCTAACTGCAATCAAATAGAAGATGAAAAACATTTCCTTATTTATTGCAAAAAATTTGAAAATTATAGAAAACAACTATTTAATAAACTAAATTTTAATTCACAAGATCTGTGCCCTGAAAAAGTTATGGAAACCATTATTAGTTTACTTAACCCACAAAATATTGATGATCCAAAAAATATATGCCATTACATACAATTATGCTTTGAATCTTTGTAATTTTATTCATTTAACCTTGATTTGATATTTTGTCATACATAATATATATTTATTCATGTGATGTAATATCATGTTAATGTGGGGGAAGACATCATTATACTTGTATTGATTTTCCTGATTTAATAAAAACTTGAAACTTGAAACTTGAATTCATTCAAATAAAAAAATGCTGACTGTCAAATCCTTAGCATATGGACTAGTAAAAAATATCGGGCATGGGACAACTGAAAAAACCTGAAATGAAATATGAAAAATTGAAGTCCAATGCCGGTTATACACGCGAAGAAAGCGTGTCGATGATGTCCCATTCTTAGTTGCGACAAAAAAGTTAGTGTCCCATGTTACTTTACACGTACAGTATACATTTATATTCTGTCCTTCAAACCAATGTGCGAAACAAACATACATTATTCAAATAATACCCAAGTTGTGGTTTTACTATTGTTAAGGCCTACCAGGCCACACAGTTTACAAGTCTAGTAACTTGATATTGTACCATATGACTAGACATCAGTTTAACATATATAATTTTAAGCCCTTGAAACAAGCGAATACGTCTTCATCTGTCTATTGGTCAACATTGGAAATTTTCTACAACTGAAGTGCCCTCTTTTTGGGAATCTGTATCAAAATCTGTGTAACAAGCTTCAATAATTAAATTTGATATACGGTCATTCTTTGTCAGCAGTATTTGTTTTCTATTTGAGTTGAACTGCGTGTGTTTGATTGCTTTGAATCACCTTGATGGTTAAGATAGTAACTATAGTGCTATTAAAATAATGAATTATTTTAACCTTTTTTATTTTCTGTATTTTTTAGTGCCCTGAAACAGGAGGCAACTGCCTTCATGCATCCATGTAATTTACGGCTAAGGAGTTTCAAGAGTATAACTAATTAAGTTACCTAAATCTAGGAAAGGACATGTATTCCTGTTATATTTTACGTACTGTTGATTTTGAAGATAAATTGATTTTTGGCGTTTCTTTACTGAATTTTGGGTTTTAACTGTGATTCAATCATGACCAATCATTACAGTAACGGGTCAAATCTGCTATTAAAGGAGCGCAATTGATGTCCATAAGAGTGCATTCTTTTGTTTCTCGATTTTTCGATTACTCTTTTCCCGATTTCACGTTTGCAAAGAAAAAGGAGAAAACTCGAAAACACGAAAAGAGAAAATGGCCGCATCCGGCCACCATTAGTTTGTGTTTTTGTTAGAAGTTTTCAGCTTTGATTCGACCTGACTGTGTTAAGCCCTTTTAACTGATTTTACAGTGTGCTCTTATGTTATACGGTTACATCCCTGTCCAAGGTAATGGAGATGGTTTGACGCCAGACAGGACGTGCACTGTGTATGCCAACGTCATTGGTAACGGGGGCATTAAGTATTAGCCTTGGCCGTCCGTATACTACCGCCATTCCGTCTTTCCCTTTTGTCAGCTTTCCCTCATACCGTCTTTTCAGTCGTTCAATTTTCAAAGCTTGAGCGAGGACATTCGATTCCTCAGAAACATTCTTCTTTTCTAAGAGCAAAACATTTACATGGGACCTGGGTTTTCTGGTTTCAGCTTTAAATTTTAACTTACAAAAATGAAATAAAATCAATAAGTTCCATATATATGGCCTTATCAGACACACAAGTCCCATTCATTCATTCACATCTTTAATTGAGAGGAGATAATAATTATGTAAAATCTTTCACCAATTCAACCCCGCCGCATTTTTGCGACTGTCCCAAGTCAGGAGCCTCTGGGCTTTGTTAGTCTTGTATTATTTCAATTTTAGTTTCTTTTGAACAATTTGGAAATTAATATGGCGTTCATTATCACTGAACTAGTAAATATTTGTTTAGGGGCCAGTTGAAGGACGCCTCCGGGTGCGGGAATTTCTCGTTTCAATGAAGACCTGTTGGTGACCTTCTGCTGTTGTTTTTTCTATGGTCGGGTTGTTGTCTCTTTGATACATTTCCCAAGTCAGGAGCCTCTGGTCTTTGTTAGTCTTGTATTATTTTAATTTTAGTTTCTTGTGAACAATTTGGAAATTAATATGGCGTTCATTATCACTGAACTAGTAAATATTTGTTTAGGGGCCAGTTGAAGGACGCCTCCGGATGCGGGAATTTCTCGTTACAATGAAGACCTGTTGGTGACCTTCTGCTGTTGTTTTTTCTATGGTCGGGTTGTTGTCTCTTTATATATTTCCCATTTCCATTCTCAATTTTATTTTATTAAAAAAAAATCATAAACCAGTTAAATGAGTCGAAGTTCTGTAAGCCTTGCCAGTGGGGTCTTGCAGTTGTGAGAGATCGTTTTCTGCGCAACGACGCCTGAAACATGGAGCATGCAGGTCAACCATGACGGAAAGCATATTGTGAGGTCTGGCTATGACACACTTACTCATCGGCGGGTCCATTGGGGCGGCCTGCCCCTCCCCTTGTTGTGGGGAAAATTTGGTTGGTTATATAGGAGCGGGCCCCTCTTAAGTCAGTCAGTAAGACCCTCTTATGAAAAAGTTCTAGATCCGCCACTGTTACTAAAGTACATAGACGTGATAATGATAGAAATAGTAAATGCATAGAAATGATAAAGAGATGGGAATCGTCCGGGCACAGAAAATTCGCCTGAGCCTAACACAATAAAACATTCAGTGTAAACAAACAGCGTTAAGTTATTATAATAATGATATGAACATGATAATAGTCATATAAAGTAAGCATTTTCATTTTTTATAAGTTTCAAAATTGTGCCTCTGAAATTGAAGTCAAAATAGCTCGATCAGGACAGACAAAGATCAGGATAAACCATTAAAAGTGCTCATGTAACTTCAGGGACCATAACTTGTATTCTATATATTCCAGGATCTTATTTATTGAAATGTAATAAAAATCTAACGTCAAGTGCTGGATTCTGGGGAGGTAAATTGCATTCAGGAAAAAGCCCGAAAAAATTTAATTGTCTGCATAAAATTGGTCCAAAACTTTTGATACTCTAATGCCTCTCCTTGCAGGGCCGGTAATTCACGTCCCTGGTCACTATAATTTTGCCTGTCCCAAGTGATGAGCCTTTAATTGTACTTTGTTGCTGTATATCATATTTGTTTTTCCTTTATTGTTTTGTAAATAAATCAGTTCGTTATTTATTTAGTTGTATTGCGTTTATATGTCATTTCAGGACCTTTTAACGTTTAATAAGGAGTATGGGTTTGGTTTATTGTTGAAAACCGTACAGTGACGGTTAACTTGTGCGTCTCCGTCATTCGGTCTCTGGTGGGAAGCTGTCTCATTGGTAATCATACACCATCTCCTCATTTCATATCGCTGATCTGTGTGTAATATGTAACTAGATGTGTCGGAACGACACAAATAGCCCCGCTCGCAAAAAAAAAGTCATTTTAGGATTGGAAATTCAGTGTAACTGTTATTTGTACGACATTTTCAAAGTCCTTAAATCAGGAACCAAACGTTAACTCGATCTGTAACTCAGAATGGTAAACTTTTATACTAAAATAAGGTCGAAACGTGAAGGCGTTTAGAAAAGTCCGTATAACTAGTTGTTGCAGAATGACGAATGATATAAGGGCAATTAACAATCTGTTTAGCCCTAAAAATCAACTAATATGGTTATGAGATTTTTTATCATAAGAAAACCAAGCACAATCTCCCCCGATAGGGGTAAGTATCATACCATCATAAAATATATGAGAAGAAATCAACCCGTTTCATGCCAACAACTAGTTTACGAATACATATGTTTATATCCGATGCAAAGACTCTATGAGTGAATCAATATTAATACCAAAATACGCCATCTTCAATGTCCTTACAACAGAATCGTAACTATATCCCTTTGTAATAAGTCTGTTAAAAGGTTTTGTTAGCTTTTGGGGTGAATGTCGACAGTTTTGTGCTTTGTAAAGAGTATTCAAGTACCATAAGAGATTGGATATGAAATACCTTCACGTATGATACAAAAACCAGTCTGCTATTAGAGGGGTGAAACGGTTGACCATAGGAATACATACAAACTGTCGACAAACTTTTTTGCCTAAACGTTAATAAATAGAATCAAGGAGAAAAATTAACAGCTTCGGCCATCTCATCACATCTCCACTAAGTAAACTAGCATATTTACCTTTCACATTAGAGAAAAAGGCTTTTAATGAGTTGCAGTAAATATATTTGCATTCGGATTTACCAAACGGTCATTTTTTAAATAGAAAGGAACACTTTTGCTTAATAAAATTGTATGAAAATGTAGTGTAAAGAGCTGAAAAGTAAAAACTGTCAACAGAATCAAAAGGACCACCAAAAGCACATAATTTATCGAAAAACATCCAAAGATTTTTTACACTTCAAAAAAGTTAATTCTACTATTTTCATATATTTTATTACAAAAGTTTATAAATTCTTTGATAGTAGGATCTATAGATAAAAGCACTGACAGATTAGTTGTAGAACACGAACAAGAGGCCGAGATGAACCGATATTTGACTGGTTTGTTTTGTCTGTGTAGTTAAGGACCTTCAAATGTTATGTCTGCCGGTTTAAACACAAACTGCTTTGAAACGTATTGAAGATTATGCATTTGCGCTTTATCAACATAACAATCATTGTATATACAAGAAAACATAAAAACATTCAATAAATTTGTATACAGCTAAAAAGAACTTTCCCCATCATGCTTGTGTCAGATCGGGACAACAAAACTCCTAGAGGGTGGGTGGGAGTAAATTCCCTACAACAAACATGACTCCTTCTAGCAGATACAGCAGGTGGTTTAAAAATAAAATTTCGGTCTTCAAAAATTGAAGTAATCTAGGATAAACTGTAATGGTACAGTTCCTCAGACTATTCACCACTAGAGGAATATGGTTTTCAATTTGAATCCACTAGAACAAAAAACTAATTGAAGAATTTCGGTCAAAATTTAAACTAGTGTTCCAGCTATATAGATTTCATTTTCTCATTCTCTATCGTTTACCAAGAAACGTATAGTATATTTTTTTATGATATGTCTGGTATATTCGAATCCTTTTTTCTAATTTTGACGTATATTCGACAGAACTTTGAACGAAAATATAAACATTTTTCCATGACTTTGGTAAATTTTCTTAAGATTACAACTATTAAAGGTAAAAAGAGGAAATGTCTTGCCAATTTTGTTCGTGTGTATCAAAGTTAAAATGTCCATATAATGTTGCAGCGCAGATGTCACTTAGAAATACAGATGAAACAGCGAAAACGTCCTTCTGCATCAGTCTGTTCACGCCTTGTCATTCCCGATCAAGATAATGCGTTGCCCGATCATTCACGATACATTTTGATAAAAAAAAATAAAGTTTTAAATCAAGGGGAAAACCTTTTTATTTCACTGTACTGACTGACAGACATAAGATTCAGTTTCAAATATATCATTATTTATCGGAATGTGATCATTATAGGTACAAAACGTGTTGTTCTTTTTCCAATTGACTTGTGTTGCGCCTTTTGTGTTTTCTCCTAAAGTACAAAGTACTGCATATTTTCTAAATCTTAGAAGTTGTTGGTTTTTTTGGGGGAAAAGGGGAAAAGGGGGGGGGGGGGGGGTCCGCTTTAAAATACTTTTGAAAATACAGCAGGTTTTTACAGATTTTGAAGTCTGAAGTAGATTTACAATCTATTACATTCACTATCCGATAATGAGTCTTTCACGATCCAATCGCAATGCTTCGACCGCCCGTTAAACATTCGTTCACGATATAACGAATGACAGCCGTGAATACGCCTTTCTGCAAGCCAAAACACTATACAAAAAAATATAACAAATCCAACAGCAGCCACACTAAACTATGTGAATAACCTGTTGTTTTCTTCCTAAAAACTAAAAGTCTTAGACTGAATCTATATTTTGCTTTGCACACTGTTGTCGAAAATATAGGTTAAATAAAAATTGCGTTTCAGATTAAGAAAGGGTCCGTGATCGGCGAATATGATTTGCCTCACTTTTAAAAGATTCTAGTTATGGACCTGCTTTACTAATACGTTTTCACATATTAAACAGTATTGTTTTTGTAAGTATTTAATATATGCAGTTTTTAATACAAAATATTGACTTCCAGCTTCCAGAGGATGATGATTAATTTGGATTACATTGTAAATTAATTATGACTTGAATATGTTATCTATTTAATAATACAAAAATTAATTTAAAAAAAATATGTATTTTCAGATGATATAATAAGAACGATGAAAATAAATAATCAGTCCCTTGTTTTAGTGAAAATATGCCCTTATAGCCTTTTGGAATATAAAAAAAATCGTTCCCTTAACTAAATACTGATGTATAATCCTTGTTTATGCTTTAAAAGGTAAGAGTAGTAGACTTTCTCATAGACTTATCTTAAACTGAGTTTTACTGTGCGTATTGTTGTGGTTTTTGTCTACATTGGCTAGAGGTATAGGGGGGGGGGAGGTTGAAATCTAAAAGAAAAAGCATGTTTAACCCCGCCGCATGTTTACGCCTGTCCGAAGTCAGGAGCCTCTGGCCTTTGTTAGTCTTGTATGATTTTTAATTTTAGTTTTTTTGGTATAACTCGGGGTTTAGTATGACGTCCATTATCACTGAACTAGTATACGTAAAATTGAGAATGGAAATTGGGAATGTGTCAAAGCGACAACAACCCGACCATAGAGCAGACAAATATATTTGTTTAGTGGCTAGCTGAAGGACTCCGCCGGGTGCGGGAGATTCTTGCTGCATTAAAGACCACTTGGTGGTCTTCGGCTGTTGTCTGCTCTATGGCCGGGTTGTTGTCTCTTTTGTTTAATTTTTTTATTTAACGCAATCATAAGTTTGAACGCTGTTTTCAATTTAGACATGTTTATATCTTTTCTTTTGGTCTTGCATTATATATTTCTTTTGGTTTTATATGATCCAATCATCCTATTTCTACTCGATCTTTAAATTCAAGAGTCTATCCTAAATTAAGGTAAAATTATTTGGCCTCCCCAATACCGTTTCAATTCGTAACATCACTGAAGAGACATAATTGTCGAAATCCGGATATGATGTACTACTTTTTGCACCTCAGTTTGTTTGCGGTCTACCATCTTTCTGCAAGTTTATTGTTTTCTGTTTGGTATTAAATTAATTATTTTAACGAATTCATTTTGTTACATCTGGTGATCCGTTTATTAAAGATAAAGATACAGATAAAGATACAGATAAAGATATTAGCAATTGCTAATCAAATGCATGAACGTTGATTTCAATTTAGACTAGTATACACTATAAATACGTAACACTGTTTATACAAGCAAAAACAGTAAACTTGCGGAAAAGATTAAAGACCACAAACAAAAGGTTTTAGTACACCATATCCGGATTCCGACAATTGTATGTACAGAGTGTGGCCATAATTCGTCATTTCCCCCCTATATATTGTATATAAAACTACATTTAAAAAAAATATATATATTTGGGTCATTTTTGGTTTTATTTTAAGCAATTTGGTACCAACAGAAGCAGAATTGTCACAGGTTTATTTGTTTATTTCGTTATATATTTTGTGTGGATCCTTTTGATTTTTTTTACAAGATAAACAAAAATATTAATTTCTGTTCAGATATTTCGCTGTATATATTCAAACAAATTAAATCATAAAAAATTACCATGTATGTGTTCACATCGAGAGAAATCAAAAACAGCTGAAAACAAAGCTATTATCAAATAATCAAACATACTTTAGACAATTTTACGTCTATTAAGGTCTTGTTGATAAAAATCCAGCCATAAATGCCCTCAAAATATTTTTTTGAAGAAATGTGTTTTTCGGTATGAAATATATAGCAAAAAAATTTAGGTGACAAACGTCTAAACATCAACCCAACAATGTTAGATCTGTAAATTTGCTTTCGCAAATTTTTGGTTCTTCCCTCGCCGGGATTCGAACCCATGCTACTGTGATATCGTGACACCAAATCGCCTGCACTGCAGCCGTCCCGCTAGACCACGCGACCACCTGGGCTCTCAAAAAAAGAGCTTATGTGTTACCTTTCCACGTCAGTTTTAATCTAGCGGCGTACTACAGTACATGATATATAAGGCATGAAGATGTTATTGTTACAGATCAGCTAAATTATCTATAATGTCTATAATCCTACAAATTAATGTAATATATATATTGACTGCATTGCTTGAACGTTGTTTTCAATTGAAACTCAAGTTATATATTTTTAATTATTCAGGGGAAAGAAACATCATCGAGGCGAGCTTGTGACTGAACATTTTATTTTTAAAATTGAAGAGATGGGGCGAGTTTGTTGTAGGGCGAGATGTCCTTTTATGTCGTTGTTAATCCGTAGTTTCAATCACACTCTCCTAACTTTACAAAGGTTGGAAGCAAATTAAACTTACAATTTTAAGAATAAAACAAAGACAATAAAAGGTTAATATTTTCATTAAAATAAAAATTTGTTTACTTTTTTTCTTATTTGCTTAAGGAACCCATTGATTTTCAACGACTCAAGGGACAACCAATTCTCGTGCTCCCATTCGTGGCGAAGAACATGTCAAAGAAAAATGAAGACAATTTAAAGGATAAGATAAAGAATTTACTTGGTTTCTCAAAGGAAAAGGATAAACCGATCACCTTCCAAAAAAGCCAAACTAAGGAAATAGTTTTCACCCCAGAACGTTTAAGGGTAAGATGCAGTTTCAAAACACATCTTTGGCTCGAAAATTTACCTTAATAGGGGTTATAGTGCACGAATGTATGAAATTTGTAAGGAAAACAACTTTTTTTCTGGTATATTTGCGTGAAGGTACGATTCAGGGATGTTCTGGGGTTGGAATTCCCCTTTTTAGATTGCCAACTAATACGTTTGTCCAGGAACATACATGTATGTTTGGATATCCCTTTTTATATGTGTAGAATGGTTTTGAAATCTTCATTTTAAAAGCAGCTTGATTTGTGCATGCATACAATTGCCTTTATTTGATAACTGCTATGATGTCTATGTCATTTTGTCTCTGGTTGAGAGTTGTACAGGCCAGTCTGGATCTCACAAACATGTTTAACCCCGCCGCATTTTTGCGCCTGTCCCAAGTCAGGAGCCTCTGGCCTTTGTTAGTCATGTATTATTTTAATTTTAGTTTCTTGTGTACAATTTGGAAATAAGTATGGCGTTCATTATCACTGAACTAGTATATATTTGTTTAGGGGCCAGTTGAAGGAAGCCTCCGTGTGCGTGAATTTCTCGCTACATTGAAGACCTGTTGGTGACCTTCTGCTGTTGTTTTTTTCTATGGTTGGGTTCTTGTCTCTTTTACACATTCCCCATTTCCATTCTAAATTTTATTGGATACGGTTTTCAGATGAATCTGTCATGTGACTTTATTATAAGTAATATATGATAATTATATATTTGAAATATCAGACATAGTTCATCTGACCTCGACCTCATATCATGGATCAGTGATGAAAAATGGTGTACATGTCGTCTTGCAGGTTTAACATGGTATAACCTGACCTCAAGGCTCATATTAAGAGTTCATTGGTTCATCTGATGGTGACCTTGACCTCATTTACATGGTTTATTGGTAATGTTGAGTTTATATATGATTTACCAGAGAGGGAGTATAGGACCTATATCGGGACTCTGGGATCAGTGTTTTAAAGCTCTGGATTTGAGAATTTATTTTTTTCGAATTTCGGGTCCTAAGGATTTCATGTTTTTAAGCCGGGTTTTCGGGATCAGGACCCCTCCTATCCCCCTCACCAGACTTTCAACATAAATTGAATCATGATATTAAAGTAAAACGGGTGAACCATGTCAGTGTGTGCACTCTTGTTTCTAAATAATTTATTAAACAAGTTTTCTTATCTCATTTATGTCATTAGGCCTTAAAGGCTTAAATTTAGTAATATGTTGCTATTTTGTCTACCTTGGTGTTCTCTGATTTTAAAAGAATATGTAATATATGTGGAGCTATAGTTTTAGGGAAAGCAGTGCTATTTTCAAACCTCATGGTCGTATTTGAAATTTCTATGGAAAACATTAGACCACTTTCGAGTTCATCCTTCACTGGAAAAAAATTCTTCAATTATGCAAGGCACTTACCAGAAAGAGGGGATCACCTGTATCCCTGCACTATTAACGTTCATCAAGTGTCCTTGTGATAGTCATTGTGCAGAATAAACTAGAAATAATGCATGTTTGTTTTATAAGTACTTTATCACATTTCCTTAATGACAGCAGTGCTGGTTGTCAATTATGAGAATTTAATAAGTTGATTAAATTATGCAATATAGAGTTATAGTTTTCTAACCACTGGCTCAACATTGGAACTGAAGTGACTATGCCCCTAAATGCATGAATGATGTACACTAAAACCAGAGTTTTTGACGAAAATGCATCAAACTCGAAAGTTGTCTATTGCATTATGCCTCTGCCACTTCTAAGGAAAATATTTTGCTTTATATACATTTGTACATGTATATGTAAGCATAATTTGTTACTTTTTCAATCATGTACATACATTTTGTATATATGTTTGTTTCACTTTTTTTCATTTTTGCAGGAGATTGGCCCTGAAAGTCCTGCTAACAACAGACTTAGAACAATAAGAGAGCTTAGTGAAGTGGTGCTTAATAAAAGATTAGAGGAGGTAAGAAATTCAGTACAATCATCAAGATTAAATTTGGTTGAAAAAGTATAGCAAAATATGTTTGAACCAAAAATTTTTCCCAATTTCAACAGTTTCGAAATTGACCTGTTTTGTCTTAGGGTTACAAATGGAGATAAACTTAGAATGGGTAATATCTTGAATTTCTCTTTTAATATTTCCATCAGATGTTTATTAACAATATTTTGCTTTACATAACCATTTTAAAGTCAAAAGTCAAATTTATATATGTTTTATATTGAATATCACATACTTTTTCATAATGAGCAAAGAAAAATGAAGAAGGAATTGAATTGCAGATGTACATGTAAACAAGGAATATTTCAATGACCTGGGGGTGGATGAAAATTTGCTAATTGATAAGAATTGGCCTTATTGCTGGTACAAAAAAAGTATTGGCTTTGATAAGGGATTGTTTGTTACATGTTTCTGTTCACTATGTCTTCTTGTACTAGATTAATGATCCACAATTGATGGTTCTTTTACAGAATGCAATTGAAGCATTATGGCATAGTATTAAAGATTTAGTACAGAGTACTTCACCATCAGAGAGTAGAATTGTTGCGTTACATTTCCTGAAATGCCTTCTAGAAGGACAGGTAAAGTGTTGTCTATAAACAATATAATTCACCTCAATATATTTGATGCTGTTAAATCAATTATAATTCATTTACTATTATTTGCAGCATCATGGTTTTCTGCCTCAAATCTTAAGTGTTTAAGAAAAGGAAAAAAATATTTAATCACTTATTACTTACACCAACTATTATGTTGAAAAGTTTTCAAGGATTGCAATGCAAATTTGTATTAGAAAATATTACATGTAATTATACTACAATGTTGGGTTTTTTCATTTGTAAAATTAAACGTTTTTTTTAAAGTTTTTTTGAGGTGTTAAATCACATCTTGTAAAATTACTAAAATGTGTACTCAATCAACCTTTTTACGCCCCTATAAATTTAATTAAAGAAGCATTTAATCTTATTATAACTTTCCCATGTTACAACGTTCAAAGTTAAGAGTTAAATCAAGCATTTTGTTTGAGATTCCATGCATTGTTTTAACATTTTAACAAAGCCCATGTGAAGTCATAGATGTTTTATTTTATACTGAATGCCTTTACAAATCAAAATAACGAAATTATTTCTATACAATTTTATTATTTGATAATAATTTTATTATTTCATAATAATTTTTATTATTTCCATTTTAGTATCAGTATTTAGGGATCCTCAGAGGATTTTTTTTCCATGTTATTGAATGTTTAACTGTACCAAGTGATACTGCATACAGGTATGTCTATAACTTTATTTTACTTCATAACAACATTATCAGTTAGAGAAAAAATATATTTAAAGAATGACTGCAAAAAAAGATTCTGTCCATGAAGAAATAACATAAAAAATGTGGTGTACACTGAATAAAACATGTAGCAGGTTATTTAACAGTGTTCACCACATTTTTTATGCTATTTCGAGTTGATAGAGAAAAAAATTACAATCATTCCTTATAATTTAAAACTTTATTCAATTTTAAAAGAGTTAATCATCAAAAAACGTTGATAATGTCACAGTCATATGACAAAATAATGTCTATGAGCTGATCAACAAATTCTCTCAGCCTATCAGAAGACGTGATACATCCAAAATTAAACTATTACCTGATGTTCAAATCTGGTAACTTGAATATTCAAACTAAATGAAAAACATCTAAGCAAATGACATGAACTCCACAAAAGAAGTGTGACAAGGCTTCAACAGGATAAGTAATTTGCAATGATTATATTTGGTTTGTAGTTTCTATTGATATGGTCACATCACTGTGTCAACATTTTATTGGCTATTTTAGGTTGGATTTGTTGTTAATTCTGAGTGGACATGGAAGTAATTATAATTAGGGCCCCGCCTTTAGGCGGGTCGCCCTATAGTGATCAGTCTGTCCGTCCCTCCGTCCGTCCGTCTGTCCGTCCGTAACACTTTCGTGTCCGCTCCATATCTAGAGAACCATGATGATTTCATACTTTATACTTAACATGAATATTAACCACCACCAGAGGGTGTGTCATGATGTATGTACAACTTCCTAGGTCAAAGGTCAATGTAAAAACTTGGGTTTCAGTTGACAACCCCGTGTCCTTTGGTGAAGATAGTGTCCGCTCCATATCTAGATAGCCGTTATGATTTTATACTTAATACTTAACATGATTATTAACCAACAACAGAGGGTGTGTCATGTTGTATGTACAACTTCCTAGGTCAAAGGTCAAGGTCAAAAACTTTGGTTTCAGTTGACAACCCTGTGTCTTGAAAGTAAGATGAGAATATTTATCAGTTTTAACTTAAAATCTTAGATTAAAATCACACTTGAGACTATGTAATAACTTCAAATAATGCTTCATATCAGATTATCCATACAACTTATTTACCCCACATTATTGACAGCGGGGCTCACAGAGATGGCTCCCATCTCAATGATATCTAGTTTGTATAGACAAGTCATATCTCTGTGTCAACATTCTATTTACTATTTTAGGTTGGACTTGTTGTTAATCCTGAGTGAACATGGAAGAAATTTACATGAGTTTGAAGAAGATGCAGGTACAAATAAAGATTTTTTTTTAAAGATTGGACTGTTGTATACAAATAATGAAAAAAGTCATTGAAATGGACCAATGCTGAAACAGAGTCTCAATTTCTGACAAAATGACTGTGTTTTTTTAGGTGATTCATAAATATAAAGATGCTAAGACTATTGACTGGCCCAATATTAAATTTTTAAATTTGTTCATTTCAGACATATTTTTCCAACATTTATTTCACTGTTCCCTAATAGTGAACTTCATAAAAAATTTACAGTGAACTCATAAAAGATTTACAACACAAAAGAATTTTTTCAACACCATCATCTTATTAGTTTTGGGGTAAAAGATTGCATGACATGCAATCAGAACATCAATGATGGAATTGTTGAGGGGGGATAGTACCTTTATAAGGACTCCGGGAACAGGTGTTTATAAGCTTGTGATTTCGGGATTGACCCTTTTGGGATCCGGGAATTCTTTATTCAAATTTCATGACCTCAGGATTATGTTGTTTTTAACCCCGGGATTTCGTGTTTATAAGTCTGGGATTTCGGGATCAGGACCCATCCTACCCTCCTTCATTGTTAAAGTCATCTATGATTCTATAAAAAATGGAGTTATCTTCCTTTGTCCAGAATTCTAGTTTTCAATGCAATAATTGCTTCCTATTGATAAATTAAAGCAATCTTTACCAATCCCTGCTTACAAGCTCTGATATTAATATGGCAGCCTCATTAAAACCCAGTTTTACATAAATGACAGTATTTTCCCTTGTATTAAAAGTTATAGAATATTTTAAAAAGCAAAGAAATCTTGTACATGATTTGTCAATTATTGATGAGTACAATATCTCTTATATACGATTCTGTTGCAAAATAGCCAGGCCATATAGTTTCATTTACTTTCTACTTTCAGTCTTTCTGTCCACCCTTAATACTATGTAGACTAGATATTTATATAGATAAATAATGAGCATCAAACACTGACAAGATTAATCAATTTCGACAGTCACATATGGCAGTGTTGAGTTTTTCGCCAGTCCTAGACAAACTTTACACTAGAAAATAAATCCACAATAGAGGTAATAATTTCAATGACACCAGAAACACCATAGCTATAAAACAATAGTCCTACATAAGTAAAACTATGATATTGAAGGTTCTGTTTTGGGGTTGAAGTAATAACTGAGAAAGATTTTGTTTTCAAATTATTATTGCAGGACCTTTTCTGCTGCAGTGGATGCCACAAGTACGGTCATCTGGGAAGATAAAACAATATTTAGAACTTATTGTCAATGTTATCAAGTTTAATGCTGCTTACTTAGATGAACCTGTGCTCTCTGGAATAGTGAAGTAAGTTTAATTTCACATAGAAACAATATAACAAAAAAAACACTAAGAATTGGCCAAAGTATGTGATTATGTGTTATCTTATATACCTTCAAACATTTGAAAACCTTATGCTGGATTTACTGTGTGTGCAATAATTCAAAGCTTAATTTAGTGACATCTTTCATATAGGAGATTTGACTGTTTGCAGTGAAACTTGTGCATTTTATCTTTGTTCTATTGTTTACAGCTGGAAATATCCAGAAGGATCCTTATTACTCCCTTCATTGAAGTAATACAAGTGTCATATTGAGCTAAACATTTAGCAATAGCCTTGTAAAAATATAGGGGTGTAAATGGAGAGAAAAACAGCATTCACATCTTTTACATGTAGAAATTATTTTGGTAATCATTATAAAACCATAAATGCATTTTCACACATTGAAGATCATTGAACATAAGTTCTCAGTTTCAGCACATATGTAATTTTTTTGAGAGGAGCAGTTGTTCAACTAGTATTTATAATATCTTCCTACTGGAGGTCAGCACTTTTATCCAGACAATCTGGCTTCCTCAACCAATAAAAACTGACAATATAATACTGTTACAGCGGATTCCATTGAGTGTGTAGCCAAAGGTAATATCTTTGGTTAGCTTGCTTGTTAGCTGAACTGTGAAGTCATTGTTAGGTTATGTAAACTACCCTACTTTAAGAATAGACTAATCCTACAGAAAACAAATCAATCTGTCTGTTGGACTATGCTACTTCGAAAGGAGGGTAGTTTACCTAACCTAACAATGACTTCACGGTTCAGCTAACAAGCAAGCTAACCAAAGATATTACCTTTGGCTAAACACTCAATGGAATCTGCTGTTAGTTCAGAAATTATTGCATGTCTATATTATTGCGTGCCTATTTTATTGCGATTTTATCATTATGACTCAAACACGAGTTTGAATTATTGCGATTATTACTGTCGCATTTTTCGCAATAATAAAAACATCGCAATAATTTCTGAATTTACAGTAGTTGGTATCACATGTAGTTGAATAGCTCATATAAAATATTCTATTGTTTTAACAGACAGACATGCATGGTTACAAATAAAGGTAACAAAGAAGAAATAAATAAGGTAAGAACCATTAGGGATTACTTGACTAGGGTTAATTACTTTGTAGGTCTTAATGACCATCCAAGAAGTAACACATTACTACATCATATTTAAGCAAGACAACATTAATTGTAAAATACTAATAAATTATTTTGAATTTATTGTTTAAGAGACTATCATTTTGAAATTGATTTTTTGTGTAATCTTTTGTTTGTCCCCATCCACAGAGCACTATTGAATTTATAATGTAAGAGTGAGTTTTAGTCTAGATGCTCTCATTCTTAGTTGGAATGTTTGTCTTCATGTTTTAGCCTATTGAAGTAAATGTACTCTACTCCTTTGAGACTTAGTCTGCAAGCTCAAATAGTTCATTTTTTATACTTAACCATTTTACACATCCCTTATTATTTGAAAAAATATTGCAGGATAATGGGACTTGAGCATTTAAGTCAGTTGTAACTTGAAGCATAATGTCACCTGGTTAATGCTACTGCTCTGAGACTATGCTTTCTATAAACCTTTATGATTAGCAATAGTGTTTTTATAACAAGTTGATAACACTGTTCTGCAATTTTGGTAGGACTATTTTACACAAGTTATGGCACTTTGAACAGTTCTGCTTATTGTCACTAAAAGGCACTTTGAGACCATTTGACCTACAGCTACTTGGATTGTGTTTCATAATGTGTTGTTGACCATACTACATCATCTTTATAGTTTTGTGATCAGTGCAGGAGTTACATGTATTGAATTTTTTTGTTAAATTTGCATGTAATCTTTTTGGTGCTTTGTTTTATTAGAATAGTAATTCATATCCTGGTAGCAAATACAGTTCAATAGCTTTAATGGACTATGATTGAATTCAAAACTACCCAGCAAAACACTATCAAATTATTGCATACAATTTGGGTACGGTTATATACTGTATAGCGGGTTATTTTCGCGGGTGTAAAATTTCGTGATTTTCATTGAATAAGGTATACGAAAAATTTTGGCGGTTATTATTTTGGCGGATTCAACATGTTTAACATTACCTTTGCATGTACAGTTTTAAATTGGCGGAATTTATTTTGGCAATTTTGTTCTATCCGCGAAAATAAGCGAAAATTTACACCCCGCGAAAATAACCCGCTATACTGTATTTTGTGTTATCAAGTCATTTATTACCCAAAGTAGTTTAAAAGTTGAAGTCTGATTCACTGATTGATTTTACTATCTGATTATAGGGTTGTTTGGATGTCCTGAATACTGTACTGTGCTACAGTTATCTGCCTACAGAATGTTTAGATTACTTTATTGCTGCCTTATGTCGCATGGTCAATATGGCACATTTCTGTCAGTCAAGCTGGGATGTAAGTAATATGGCACATTTCTGTCAGTCAAGCTGGGATGTAAGTAATATGGCACATTTCTGTCAGTCAAGCTGGGATGTAAGTAATATGGCACATTTCTGTCAGTCAAGCTGGGATGTCAGTAATATGGCATATTTCTGTCAGTCAAGTTGGGATGTCAGTAATATGGCACATTTCTGTCAGTCAAGCTGGGATGTAAGTAATATGGCACATTTCTGTCAGTCAAGCTGGGTTGTAAGTAATATGGCACATTTCTGTCAGTCAAGCTGGGATGCAAGTGATATTGCAGATTTCTGTCAGTCAAGCTGGGATGTAAGTAATATGGCACATTTCTGTCAGTCAAGCTGGGATGTAAGTAATATGGCACATTTCTGTCAGTCAAGCTGGGATGTAAGTAATATGGCATATTTCTGTCAGTCAAGCTGGGATGTAAGTAATATGGCACATTCCTGTCAGTCAAAGCTGGGATGTAAGTAATATGGCAAATTTCTGTCAGTCAAGCTGGGATGTAAGTAATATGGCAAATTTCTGTCAGTCAAGCTGGGATGTAAGTAATATGGCAAATTTCTGTCAGTCAAGCTGGGATGTAAGTAATATGGCATATTTCTGTCAGTCAAGCTGGGATGTCAGTAGTATGGCACATCTCTGTCAGTCAAACTGGGATGTAAGTAATATGGCACATGTCTGTCAGTCAAGCTGGGATGTAAGTAATATGGCATATTTCTGTCAGTCAAGCTGGGATGTAAGTAATATGGCACATGTCTGTCAGTCAAGCTGGGATGTAAGTAATATGGCACATTTCTGTCAGTCAAGCTGGGATGTAAGTAATATGGCACATTTCTGTCAGTCAAGCTGGGATGTCAGTAATATGGCACATTTCTGTCAGTCAAGCTGGGATGTCAGTAATATGGCACATTTCTGTCAGTCAAGCTGGGATGTAAGTAATAGGGCACATTTCTGTCAGTCAAGCTGGGATGCAAGTGATATTGCAGATTTCTGTCAGTCAAGCTGGGATGTAAGTAATATGGCACATTTCTGTCAGTCAAGCTGGGATGTAAGTAATATGGCACATTCCTGTCAGTCAAAGCTGGGATGTAAGTAATATGGCAAATTTCTGTCAGTCAAGCTGGGATGTCAGTAATATGGCATATTTCTGTCAGTCAAGCTGGGATGTCAGTAGTATGGCACATCTCTGTCAGTCAAACTGGAATGTCAGTAATATGGCACATTTCTGTCAGTCAAACTGGGATGAAAGTAATATGGCACATTTCTGTCAGTCAAGCTGGGATGTAAGTAATATGGCACATTTCTGTCAGTCAAAGTCAAGCTGGGATGTAAGTAATATGGCACATTTCTGAGAGTCAAGCTGGGATGTAAGTAATATGGCACATTTCTGTCAGTCAAGCTGGGATGTAAGTAATATTGGACATTTCTGTCAGTCAACCTGGGATGTAAGTAATGAATATATTTAATAACTACTGTAAAAACATCAACTTAAAACTTGGATGTGAACATTGAAATATATCCAAAATCTGGGTTCGGACCCTGATTTCATAATTTTGTATGTTGATGGACACTGAACATACAGTTTAATTATTACAAGATATGATTAGCAGGGAAAAGCCTTTTAACACTTACAAAATCTTCATCATGCACTATTAAAATGTCTACTTAGATTGCTGTATACTTTTAATTAGTAATGAATGTGTTGCATATTTCCCCGCCGTAGCAGAGAATGCATTAAGTATTACCCTTGTCAGTCTGTACGTATATATGTCCCAAAGTTGGTTTCCATTTTCTAACTTGAGTTTGTCTCAACCATTTGTTATGAAACTTAAACATAATATTTATTATCACATAATACAGATCATTTGAAATTGGGAAGCATCAATTATACGATTCATGAATCATTGCTGAATTTTTCGTTTCCGTTCTCTAATTTTATTTGGCCTAAACCAAATTTTATGAAACTTATACACAATGCTTATTACTACATAATACAGATTGAGCTTGAAATTATGTAGTGTCATTTTTACTGTTCTTGGGTTATGCCCCTTTATAAACATAGAAATTGCTCAATTTTTATACGATTCAAAATTTTCGTCGTATATTGCTATCACGTTGGCGTCGTCGTCGTCGTCGTCCGAATACTTTTAGTTTTTTTGCACTCTAACTTTAGTAAAAGTGAATAGAAATCTATGAAATTTTAACACAAGGTTTATGACCATAAAAGGAAGGCTGGTATTGATTTTGGGAGTTTTGGTCCCAACATTTTAGGAATTAAGGGCCAAAAAGGGCCCAAATAAGCATTTTCTTGGTTTTCGCACTATAACTTTAGTTTAAGTTAATAGAAATCTATGAAATTTTGACACAAGGTTTATGACCACAAAAGAAAGGTTGGGATTGATTTTGGGAGTTTTGGTTTCAACAGTTTAGGAATAAGGGGCCAAAAAAGGGCCACAATAAGCATTATTCTTGGTTTTCGCACAATAACTTAAGTTAAAGTAAATAGAAATCAATGAAATTTAAACACAATGTTTATGACCACGAAAGGAAGGTTGGTATTGATTTTGGGGGGTTCAGTCCCAACAGTTTAGGAATTAGGGGCCAAACAGGGACCCAAATAAGCATTTTTCTTGGTTTTCGCACCATAGCGTTAGTATAAGTAAATAGAAATCTATGAAATTTAAACACAAGGTTTATGACTATTAAAGGAAGGTTGGTATTGATGTTGGGAGTTTTGGTCCCAACAGTTAAGGAAAAAGGGGCCCAAAGGGTTCAAAATTAAATTTTGTTTGATTTCATAAAAATTTAATAATTGGGGTTCTTTAATATGCCGAATCTAACTGTGTATGTAGATTCTTAATTTTTGGTCCTGTATTCAAATTGGTCTACATTAAGGTCCAAAGGGTCCAAAATTAAACTTAGTTTGATTTTAACAAAAATTGAAACCTTTGGGTGCTTTGATATGCTGAATCTAAAAATGTACTTAGATTTTTGATTATTGGCCCAGTTTTCAAGTTGGCCCAAATCGAGGTCCAAAATTAAACATTGTTTGATTTCATCAAAAATTGAATAATTGGGGTTCTTTGATATGCCAAATCTAACTGTGTATGTAGATTCTTAATTTTTGGTCCAGTTTTAAAATTGGTCTAAATTAAAGTGCAAAGGGTCCAAAATTAAACTAAGTTTGATTTTAACAAAAATTAAATTCTTGGGCCTCTTTGATATGCTGAATCTAAACATGTACTTAGATTTTTGATTATGGGCCCAGTTTTCAAGTTGGTCCAAATCAGGATATAAAATTATTATATTAAGTATTGTGCAATAGCAAGTCTTTTCAATTGCACAGTATTGTGCAATGGCAAGAAATATCTAATTTCACAATATTGTGAAATAGCAATTTTTTTTTTAATTAAGAGTTATCTTTCTTTGTCCAGTATAATCAGCAAGAAATATCTGCAATAATTTTTTTAATTGGAGTTATCTTTCTTTGTCCAGAATCAACTTAAATCTTTGTTATATACAATATACAATGTATATTCACTTTTTACTACCAACTGATAAATTTAAATAATCTTTACCATTCAGTGATAACAAGCAGTTTTTTTTACATCTTAATATTTTATGATGTATTTAAATGAGTAGTAATTGTTGCAAACTCCATAAGAATATTTTAATTGAAATTAGTTTTGGAATAAGGGAAAGGGGGATGTGATTAAAAAATTGGGTTCAATTTTTCTCATTTGAAATTTCATAAATAAAAAGAAAATTTCTTCAAACATTTTTTTGAGAGGATTAATATTCAACAGCATAGTGAATTGCTCTAAGAGAAAACAAAAATTTTAAGTTCATTTGAATACATTCATTCTGTGTCAGAAACCTATGCTGTGTCAACTATTTAATCACAATCCAAATTTAGAGCGGAATCCAGCTTGAATGTTGTGTCCATACTTGCCCCAACCGTTCAGGGTTCAACCTCTGCGGTCGTATAAAGCTTCGCCCTGCGGAGCATCTGGTTCATTTCTGTTCTGTTACTTTAGTTTGCCTCAACTGAATGATATAAAACTTATACACAATACTTATTACCACAAAACTCAGATCAAGTACAAATTTGGATATGTTCACTTTTAATGTTTGATAGTTATGTCCCATTATAACTTCATATGATATGCAAGCAGGGGCATCATCGATGTCCCATGGACACTTTACCCATTTACTGAATGAATATTTTGAATTTTTTTTTCATTTTGTAGTTGATGAGGAAGCTATTAGGTACTCACCTAGGTCATAGCACTATATACACCATGTGCTGTATGTTACAAAATAGGTAAGAATTCTAAAATGTATTATATGTCTATAAATATAATATATATATATCTAGCCATCTTGACACTGACTAAGACCCTTTAGTTAGATAAAAAATAATTATTTGAATGAAATACTTCTTAAATCAAGCCAGTTTCACATATTGAAATATAAGAGACACATTTAATGATCTTCACTTTTGTAAATAAAATGCCATAAAATGAAGAAAAAAAAAAGAAGAAAACAATTGTGATGAAAAAGTAATGTTATGATGGTACAAAACAATGCAAAAGATTACTCTATTAAAATTCAATTGAAAGTTTTAATCCTGTTCTATTGCTACGAAAATATTCAGCTACTCAATTTTCACAATTATTGTTTATCAAAATGCAATATTTAATGAAATTTTTCCCAATAAGTGTGTGTTTT
Source organism: Mytilus trossulus (assembly GCF_036588685.1). NCBI lineage: Eukaryota > Metazoa > Mollusca > Bivalvia > Mytilida > Mytilidae > Mytilus > Mytilus trossulus. Next base: position 64,206,664 of record NC_086379.1, read on the forward strand.
AAGTTTTTTGAAATTTTATATATTTGTTGAAAGGTTGATAAAGCAAATAAATTTTGTCAAAATTATACAGAGATTAAGCAAGCCAGAATAATTTTAGTCAAGATGTTTTGTACCATCTTAAGATGACAAAGCTATTATTTTTTTTCAACAGGCGACAACCAATTGACCATGAGTTATTACGTGGTGCTGTGTTTTTCATTGGAATGGCTCTTTGGGGCTGTAAGAAAGTGCCATCATTAAAACATACTGCTTCATCAGTGCTTCCTTCATTTCTACAGGTATGTGTAATATATTGGGACAGATTACAGACCTATTGTTACAATGGGTAGTCATTTTTGCAAATCCATCAATGTTTTTTAATCTAGAACTTTCTGTTACAATTTCATGCATGAACAAACCAAATATCACATCCTCTCCAAAATAGTCACACCTGAAATGTCTAAATCCTCTAGAAGAAGTCACTTGAGATGTGTAAAAAGTAAAATCACAAAAAAACTTCGGAAAATTCAAAATGGAAAGTCCCTAATCAAATGGCAAAATCAAAAGTTCAAACACATGAAACAAATGGATTACCATTGTCATATTCCTGACTTGGTATAGGCATTTTAGAATGTAAAAAATTGTGGATTAAACCTGGTTTTATAGGTATCTAAACCTCTCACTTGTATGACAGTCTCATCAAATTCCAATATAATGTATAATGTAATGTCATAGCTGTTTCTTTTATAAATCATCAGATAAGAGCCTCAAAATAGTCTGAATTCTTAAATAACGCAGGTAGATTTTGTGCTATATTCCAATACAATTGAAAATTATCTTTTTGCACACACTTTAGGGTAAAAAGATTTCAGTATACTTTTCTAGGTATGTGTATTGAGGTAAAATCTTATAGCCTTCACTTTTGCTTTAAAAAATCTTTTGTGAACAGGTGCTATCAACGAACAGTTACTTGGTGGGACATGAAGTAATATTAAGTGTACAGAGACTTTTGAAGAAGTATGGTAAAGAATTACAGTATGTTACTTGGAACTGTATACTGGATATTATGGAAAGTCTTCTTAAATTATTTGAGGTATTATTAAAAAAATAAGCAATTTATTACAGTAAAATTTATGTAGATTTTTTTAAGTGGCAATCAGTAAAAGCTTAATTTATTACAAAAAGCTGACTTGAGACTTAAATAATCTCTTTGATTCTGATTGGTCAACCAGATTTCTTTTTATATTGATGTTGATTGGACTTTCAAAATGGCAAGTCAATGGCCACCAGCATTTACTTCATTGAAGTCTATGTAAAATTTGTAGCAAAATCTTTATAAGCATTGCTAATCGGGTTAGTTTTATGCAGTGATGAGAAATCTGTCGTACTGAGGTATATCATAGTACTTGTAGAGTCTTCTAGTAAGATTCCATGTAGTGGTATATCTTTGATCAATGAACCTAGTATAACTCTGAGCATGCTTGGAAATTTGACCATAGGCACACTGTTATTTTGAACTGGGGGGTTAGGTCTAGTTTATGGTGAACCACTAGTGGTAAGTTAAAGATATTTGGTATGCAGTTGTATAAGTGTTGGCACATCTCATTACCATAGAGATTATTTGGCCTTGTCCCTTCTGTACATAGTCATGTACTATTGACTTTGAAACTTTTGCTTAGTTTTCATGTATTAGTTTGTGATTAGGTCAGTTTATAGGGAGCCACTAGTGATAAGTAAATGATATTTGATATGCAGTTGTATAATCATGAGCATATCTCATTTCCACGGAGATCATTTGGCCCCGCCCCCTCAGTCATGGTCAATTGACTTTGAAATTTTTACTAAGTTTTCATGTATGAGTTTGTGGTTAGATTTGTTTATGGGGAACCACTTGTGGTAGGTCAATGATATTTGGAATGCAGTTGTATTAGCATTGGCACATCCCATTTCCATGGAGATTATATTACCCCACCCTCAGTTATATAGTTTATCGACTGAAATTTTAAAATTGAGAATGGAAATGGGGAATGTGTCAAAGAGACAACAACCTGACCATAGAAAAAGCTACAGCAGAAGGTCACCAACAGGTCTTCAATGTAGCGAGAAATTCCTGCACCCTGAGGCTTCCGTCAGTTGGCCCCTATACAAATATATACTAGTACAGTGATAATGAATGTCATACTTAATTCCAAATCGTACACGAGAAAATTTATAATTTTGTTTAGTTCACATGTATTAGTTTGTGTTTAGGTTTGTATAAAGAGAACTACTTATGATAAGTCAATGGTAATGATATGCAGTTGTAATAGCATTGGCACATCTCATTTCCATGGTGATTGTTTAGTCATGTACCTTCAGTCATGGTTCATTGACTTTGAATATTTGCAAAACTTACATGTCATAGTGTTGCTATTTTAATTTCAACATTTGCATTATTGAAATTTAAAAAAAGCGAGACATATCTCTGTGTTAACAGTTTATTATAATAATTTCCAATGAAAAATTTGCATTTTAAAGTTTTTTACTGATTTTAAGACGCTGCATACTAAAAATCTGTCAAATGATGTGTCATTCGTACAGATAATTGTCTTATGAATATCTAAATTGTTTCTTACTGCAATGATTAGAAGTCGGCAAATGTAGATGTATCCTATTATTGTAGAGTCTCTATGTGAGATTCCAATCAATGGTATATCTGTGATTATTAATATTGCTTTTCTCTGAGCATGTAAAAATGATCAAGTAAAAGTTTTAGAAAAATATAGGTATGTTGTATGATATGGAGGTTGGATAAACCTCAATTGATCAGCAATTCATTACTTTTATTACATATTACACATCTTTGGTATTACAGCACATTTCAGTCAGTATGTAGCTAAGGGTAATATCTTTTGTTAGCTGAACCATGAAGTCATTGTTAGGTAAGGTATACTACCCTCCTTTTAAAGTAGCTTAGTCCTACAGAGAGATGGATTGGTTATATGTTGGGCTAGTCTACTATTAAAGGAGGGTAGTTTACCTAACCTAACAATGACTTCATGGTTCAGCTAACAAGCAAGCTAACCAAAGATATTACCATTAGCTACATACTGACTGAAATGTGCTGTAATGATATAATAATTAGTATGGAACTTATTGACTACACCCTGCCACACAGTCAATTCCTGTTTAAAGATACTTTGAATCTTTAATACATTTGTATATACCAACTGTGCATGTGACTCAATTTGTGCATTAAGGACTGCTTTTAATATGGAATATGATGAATTGTACTGTGTAAGCTTCAAAGTCATGTTTGTATGATGATACTCTGTGTTTTTACTTTACCCACTGAAAACTCCAATCTTCTTTGATAATAATGGCCAGTTTCCTTTGTAAGGTTGGTAGCTCTCTCAGCATTTTATGGCGCTTCCATTAGAAAAGACTGGTCACATGATATAGCCAAGAATTCTGAAAGTGGCATTAAACACTGACACTCAATCAAACAATTAATCTATGATCAAAATGTAACTAGATAGGTTTATAGCATGCAGTGATGACATATCGTCGTTTTAAGATTTTCATTGGTTGTGTAGAGACTATTTAATTAGACTCCATACAATGATATGTCTATGATCAGCTTAAAGCACTTAAATTGTCTGAGCATACTCTTAGAGTTCAAACAGATCATTTTTTTTCTGCTATTTTCACATTTCTTGATCAGTGTTAGAAAATTATTTCTTCTCACAAGTAAATATCTGTTTTCGACAAATAATTGGTTGAAACTAAAAAAATATTTGCTTTTTACTTAATTTTCCTACTGTGACATGAAAAAGGCAACCATGCCGGATGACATCACATTAAAAGAACATAACCTTCTGCAAATCTTTGAAAATGAAGGATAGAAGTTCATTAGAAAAACAGATTCCTCCATTATTACTCATGTATTAAGATCTTTTTCCGTCTTAACAATTGTATTGTTTAGATATTTGTTCATTTCTTTTTAGACCCCTGTCCAACCAACACAGTCAGGATTTACTCAGATGGTGGCAAATTTACATGAAATCTTAACAACAATTGAGGAACTGTATGCACATGGTCATTACAGTGGTTGTGTATCCAGATTCTTTAAAATCATAGAGTTATGTTCTACCAAAAGACCAGTAAGTATAGAGTCATAGATTTTGTATGAAAATTAAATTCAGTTAGAATAAAATAAATTAGACTTACTTCTGATTGTATTATATATATGGAGCAATACTGTTGGATTTATTATTACTCGTCAGACACCTATTTTCCTAGATTAGTGGGTACAGATGAACCATAAAACTCAAATGTTTAACGGATTACAATTTTTTTATAAGCTTTGTATATTGAGATTGGCAAAACCCACAAAAATAAAAATATCCACAGTATTAATAAATTTAGCATTTAAATCATGCAATAATTTCTAAATTACCAGTAATCAAATGTTCCAGTTGTAAACTGTTACAGGAAATAAATGTATTAGCTTTATATTAGTTACAATATTTCTTGCATACTGAAATTTTAATGGAGTGAGAGTTATGACAACTAAAATCCAGTCTTCATCTGATATTTGTCCTTTTGTCAAACCCCACAAAAATATATAAGCAACATGCCTTCAAAGAGCTGCTTTCTGTATATATTTAAGATTGACAAAATCATTTGTTTATTTTTTATTTCAGGAAAGTTCAGTTTCCATGTTAATTGATTACGATGCCCAGCAGATCCACCCAGGGAAAGAGAACTGGTTATCTAACATGTATCAATTATTGGACAAATATTTCAGGTAACAAAAACAAAATATTTAAACAATTTCTGTTGTATGATATTTTTAAGTACCAGTAAATGCTTTAATAGACTTTTACAATACCTAATTTAAAAAAAAAAATCTACTTTATTTGCATTATAATACTTTGCTTTAAAAATTATACCCCCTGCTTTAAAAAAGGGGAGGGGTATACTGTTTTACCTCTGTCTCTCCGTCCATCCTTCTGTCTTTCAGTCAATCCATCCATCCCTCTGTCTGTCTGTCCCTCCCTTAAATATTTTTTGTCACATCTTTTTCGTGAACTACAATAGTTCATCATAAGGATTTTAAAAATTTGGTTTCAGGGTTCATATAAGTCAGCTATACCATGTTTTAAGATTCGCCACTCATTAACTTCCTGTTTAAGGAACACTTGTATCCTTTTGCACATGATAGATCAGTTGAAAATTTTTGTCACATCTTTCCCATTAACTTCAATACAAGGATTTCTGAAAAAAAAATTCTGGGTTTATATAATTCAGTTATACCCTGTGATACATTTTTATATTCATCACTCAACAACTTCTTCTTTACTGAACACTTGTATCATTTTACACACCAAAGTCAAGTTGAAAATTAATGGTCACATTTTTCTTGGGAACTATAAAACAAGGATTTCTGAAAATCGGATTCAGGGATGATATAAGTCATGTATACTGTGAGATACGTTTTCAGATTTATCACTTAAGGAGGCTCACGGGTACAAAAATTTCAGCAAAAATTAAACATTTGTTTATTCATTACAAATTTTATGTATTACACTATAAGTTATTAACTTATAATATGGTACAAAATATAACCCAAACAATTTGATTCAGTTTGGCCAAAGATGACTTTTAAAATGTTTGTATCATTGAAAAAGCTCCAAATTATCTCCCTTTGGTGCAAAAATGTAATTTTTGGGCATTAAAATTTAAATATCTATTTCAACTCATCTGTGACCTATATTTTTATGCCCCACCTACGATAGTAGAGGGGCATTATGTTTTCTGGTCTGTTCGTTTGTCTGTCCGTCTGTTCGTTCGTCCGTCTGTCCCGCTTCAGGTTAAAGTTTTTGATGAAGTTGAAGTTCAATCAACTTGAAACTTAGTATACATGTGCCCTATGATATTATCTTTCTAATTTTAATGCCAAATTAGAGTTTTTACCCCAATTTTACGGTTCACTGAACATAGAAAATGATAGTGCAAATTTCAGGTTAAAGTTTTTGGTCAAGATAGTTTTTGATAAATTTAAAGTCCAATCAACTTGAAACTTTGTATATGTTCCGGACCATATGAGTATTTGGACCATACGCGTATGGTCATGACCATATGGGTATATACTCATATGGTCCGACCATACGCGTATGGTCGTGGTAATTAACACTCTGTAACAGTTTACTTTTAATACTTCTAAACTCTTCATATGGTATGACCGTTCATTCAAAATACGCTATCATATAGGTAATTTTATCATTATATTATCATAAAAAGATAAGCTAAATAAAAATAAAAAGTTTCACATAGTTAATTTTACTTAATTGTCAAATTGAAAGTAAACACATTTTATACCGATGGTCATTACCGATTTGTTATTACGAGTAAATGGCAATATGTCGACTAAAAAATTAAATTCAAAAAATTTCTTAATGAACTGTTACATAAGAAGTCACTGGAAAGTAGCATACTATTAGTTTATTTAAGTTGTGTTGTGAAGATGGTGTATTGCAGTCATTTTACGATATTTGAGATCTAGAGCTTCTTAAAAACCCCGTAGACATCAGAATTGCAAAAGACCTCGGTAACACTGAACGCAGCTGCAAAAAAGACTTGTTTTTCACTCGCAAACACAATGTGTAAATGAAAAAGATCGTGCACAAATTTCTTGCAAATTCAAAAAAGCTATGATACCGTGTGGAAGTGAATGTCATCCAAACCTAAATGCACGAATGTAACTAGCGATGAAAACTAACTATGGCATCAATATTAAATTTTTACGTAGTTTTTTGGATATAAAATAAAAAAAAATTGTCATGTTTTAAACCATCACTGTTTTTTAGATAAAGTTTTTGTATAATTGAAACGTTTATAATGTAATTTGAAGAAAATATATATACCTATATGGTCCAAATACTCATATGGTCCGGCCCGTTAATAACCAAACGAGTATTATACTCATATGGTCCGACCATACGCGTACGGTCGGACCATATGAGTATACGCATATGGTCATGACCATACGCGTATGGTCCAAATACTCATATGGTCCGGAACATATACATGTTCCCTTTGATAAGATCATTCTAATTTTAATGCCAAATTAGATAATTTATTCGAATTTCAGTCCACTAAACATGGAAAATGATAGTGCGAGTGGGGCATCGGTGTACTGTGGACACATTCTTGTTTATTATTGTTTTCAAATAAACTGTACATAAATTAAATAATTGTAAAATTTAAGCGATTTCTGTAATTTAGTTCTTTTTTATGCTCCACCTACGATAGTGAAATCCTATATTAAAATAAAAATTTGATTTAAACTGTGAACCCTCTTAACACATTCCTGTTTACCAAAATGTTTGGGCAGGGGTATCATCAGCGAGCAGTAGCTCACACTTTTACTAGTTATTAATCTTTTGAAAACATAATAAATACCAGGAAATATGTCTTCTTTAAAAAACTGGTAATTAATTGTCAAAAATGTGTATGTCTAAGTATCAATTATTGTACTTTTTTGTAGCTTTATTTAAAAAATAGCAAGACTTCATCAGTAATTTTTAGATTTAACTCTTTTTCAGACATGAACACAGGACTGTAATACGAGTAAAAGCTTTGACCATTTTGTCCTTTACACTTAGTGTCAATAAACACATGCATGAGGTATGAGCTATTGTATATTGAGACATTATTGCTATGTTTTATTATCAAGAAAAATGCTACAGGGTTGTAATTGCAATAATATAAACATTTGGAAATTCTGTATATGAAACAAGCAGGATTTTTTTCAATTACATCAATTAAAAATGCATTTTAGTATAAAATGACAAAATTGCAATATTAAATACAATTTAAAGAAATTTATAAGTTATTTATAAAAATAGGAATGAAAAAATATTGTGTAGATCTTCAGACAATATATTGCATAAGTACATACATTAAAAAGCTCATTGAAGTGATTACCCAACAGTGAAACATCAAAACAATAATAAGAATGATATGATATAAATATTACTGAGAGAAATATTGATTATAGCCAAGTTAACTTGTTGACAGAAAGCTGCTATAAATATAGTTAAAAAACTTTAAAAAAACAAAACAGCTTATGGTTAGGGAAAAAAAGGTTATATCCAATATTTTACAATTTTTGTGGATGTCATTGGTTTAGCTGAACCACAAATTTACAAGTTCATTGAATTTCAAATTTTCTGTAAGATTTTATGTAGACTGAAAATGAAACTCCATGAAAACATGAAAATATAAATTGCAGAACTGACCAAAATAAATGAATCCACAGTATATCCATAGTAACCGATTGAGCAAAATTCTTTGCAAACAGATATCCGCAACTCAAATTTGAGAAAAAAGCCACGGAGTAATAATATCAATAAAATATATGTGGTAAAGTAATCAAACATATACTGGCATAATTTAGCCAAACAATCACACTTGAGTGTGTAAAATACTATACAAACAACCAATGGGCACATCAAGATATATATGATAGATAACTTAGCAGTTTATTCTTTTATTTTACTTAGCCTCAAATTATTTTTGCTATCTAAACAGTAGTTTAGAAGAATAAATTAATTCTGAAAAGAGATTTTATATTTTTTAAGGACGATTTGATCAACAATGTTGTTCTGCCACATCTCAGCCATATTGACACTGACAAAGACCCTGTGGTTAGGAAGGTAGCAGCAGACATATTGATATGTCTGGCCCAGAGTTGTAGTCCCGCTTGTTTTGCCGATATAATAGGACTCCTTGACAAGTTGATAACCAGACCTATGGTGGCATACCTAACTTCACCACATCCAGGGATGGACGGCAGTGATATGTTACAGAAACTTGAAGAAAGCCACCTGGTGGATATCAAAACATCGTTATTAGGATTAGTAGATTTATTCAAAGTAAGATCATCATTATCTATCAGTATTAGTTTGTTGTTTAAAAGATATTACCACAGTATTATTATTCAAATTAAAAAAATGAGGAATATGCATTTTCTTATTGAACAGTTATGTCTCATCAAGCAAATACTTTTTATACCCCCGCTTTAAACCGCTTTAAAAAAGGGGGGGTATACTGTTTTACCTCTGTCTGTCAGACCGTCCGTCCCATGAAACTTTCATCACATTTTTGTCAGGAACTACACATCCACCCTTTCTGTAATTTGGTATCAACATTTATATATGTCAGCTATACCGTGTGATGCGTTTTCAGATTCATCACTAGAGCACTTCCTGTTTACCGAAACACTTGTATGATTTTACACATGATAGCCAAGTTGAAAATTTTCGTCACATTTTTCTCAGGAAATACAATACAAGGATTTCTGAAATTTGGTTTCAGGATTTATATTAGTCAGCTATACCGTGTGATGGGTTTTCAGATTCATCACTTGACAACTTCCTGTTTACCGAACACTTGTATGATTTTACACATGATAGCCAAGTTGAAAATTTTCGTCACATTTTTCTCAGGAACTACAATACAAGGATTTCTGAAATTTGGTTTCAGGATTTATATAAGTCAGCTATACCGTGTGATGCGTTTTCAGATTCATCACTTGACAACTTCCTGTTTACCGAACACTTGTATGATTTTACACATGATAGCCAAGTTGAAATTTTTCGTCACATTTTTCTCAGGAACTACAATACAAGGATTTCTGAAATTTGGTTTCAGGATTTATATAAGTCAGCTATACCGTGTGATGCGTTTTCAGATTCATCACTTGACAACTTCCTGTTTACCGAACACTTGCATATTTTTACACTATTAATATTATCCACTTGCGGCGGGGGTATCATCAGTGAGCAGTAGCTCGCAGTTTCACTTGTTTTATTTGTGTTACAGTTTTTTAGAATTAGGTTGGCAGAATTATTACATTTGATATAGTTTGAAATTGGCCTTTTAACTCTTTCAAGTGATATTTTTATTCTCTTGGTTGCAGGCAAAGTTATACACACGGCCATCAAACCAGTGTTTGAAATTGTATGAACTGTTGATCACTCATATGAAAAACCAGTATTCTTCACCTAAAGAGTATGTCAGCTATGCTGCTGCTACTGTTAGGAAAGCCGTAAGTTTGAATTCAGAAAAGGATAATAAATTGCAGTATTGTGTTATATATAGAAACTTCCTCTCAAAATACAAAAAAAATCACTACTTGTTTAAAACTTAGCATATTAAGAAATCTGTTTAATTATTTGATAAAAAAGATAATAATTAATAGCAGTAAAGTAATTCAAGCAAAGCATTTGCTGAAAATGTGCATTTCTTTTAGTTAGTGTAGACAAAATCCATGTATTGGAAATGCAAAAATAAATAAAAGTGGAAACTTATGATCTTGAATTAAGTTGTTTAAACTAGAATACATGTAGAAATTACTGGTTGTTATAGTTTATATAGTTACAAAATAACATTTATATTTTCAGATATTAGAATCCTTCTTGCTATTAAGATGTGACAGTTTACATAGATTAGGATTTATAGATAAAAACCAAGAAGACAATCAATTTATATTTAGTCCCTATATTGTGTGCCAAACCAGGTAATGAGTATTTAAATTTAAAAGATATATTGCTGTGGATGATTTTTCCTCTTTTTGTCTTGCCTAAGAAGTAAAAAAAAAAGCAATTCTCAGGTGTGCCGTTTCCACCATCATTGCTGAAGCAGCAACTTTAACACTGTATTAGTTTGTGATAAGGTCAGTTAAAAGCTTATAAAAGATAGATATATAGATGGAGTTACTATGGCCATTGCAGATTTCTTATTTCTTTCTAGATTATTTGGCCAAGCCCAATCAGTCATGACTATTGACTTTGAAACTTTTGTTTAGATAGCACGAATAAGTTTTTGATAAAGCCAGTTTAAGGAGAAACCACAAGTGATAGGTCAATGATATTTGCTATGGATTCGTTTTAGCATTTGCACATGTCATTTCCATGGCAAGTTTATGATTAGTCAAAGGTATTTAATGTGTTGTTTCCTGTTAATCAGAATAGCAGTAATAAAAGTGTCTATGGAATTTACAGTGCAATGGGAGATAACTCTTGAGATATGGTTTTGTTAAATTAGATATTATGATCCTGTTTTTCAACAGCCTATCAGAATATTGATTTGAAACCTTTGAAAGCTAATTACTTTGCAATAAATTTTCTTGTCGTTTTAATGTTCTCTATTTGGGAAATTTTCGTTCAAAGTAATATTTGAAGTCTCTAGTTGAACCATAGAAATTTGCCTTAGTAAATAATATGCATTCTCATTATCTTATGGAAGTGAAGTTATGATCTTTATATGTTGTTTATCTACAGTGAAGAAGATGAAGAGGATCTTCAACCCTGTAGTCCTCCAGAACAAACCAGTAGTGCTGCCTTCTTGTGGTCCCAAGCTGCATTACTTAGCTATGATGAAATATTTAATATGTTCATAGATTGTTTAGAACATGTAAGTTTGTATATTGATAAACGTGCAGTTAATAATGTGTTTAAAAAATAAAAAGCTAGATATTGTGTATTGATTTTTAAATTGAATGCTTTGTATCATTTCCAAAAACTTTGAAACTCTGTATTAGGAGATAACTATATTGTATTTTAAAATTGACGACATCAATTGGTGATTTGATGTTCGCAAATTAAGTTTACTGGCAACTCATTAGTGGAGCCGGTAAACAGGTATTTGCCATATTCAAATCACCAATTGATGCAATTGGAGCTTAAAATAGAAGATCATTATCTCCATTCAAATGAAAACGACAGAAAATGACGTCTAATCATACAATTAAAATCTGAAATATGTAATTATGTTGTCTGATATTGCGCATTCATTTTTACAGTATAAATTCACAATTAAAATTAGTAAAGTTATCCAATCAAAATAAACGTTAAAAAGAATGTTTCAGTAGAATGTACATTTATTTAACTGATTATCTTTAGGACAAAGACTGGCAAGTAATGGAATGTGTATTGGTTAACTTGCCACTGCTACTACAGAACAAATCATTAGTGCTGTCAACAAATCGTAACATGGTAGATGTACTCTGTCAAAAGTTGTGTTCTATGGTAAGTCTACTTGACATAGTTGATGAACATGGTATAAATGGTTAAGCAACCAACAATCAATGGTATATAACTAAGCTTTACATTGATTTAAAGGTAATATCACTGATCTTATGACTTCCAGAAATTATTGGTCATATTAGTAAATATTGGTCTTGTGCTGAAATATTGTGTATAATTGACGACCTGTAAATAGTCAGAACAGGTCTTTAGTATAATCAAGAATAGGTTACCAGTATTTTCAACTAGATATGTCATCGGTTATCATTTATATTTGACAAAAGTGTGGAATTTGAAATTTCTCATCAGACTCATTTATTATTTTGGTAACGATGTTTTGTATTTTATGATTTGCAAAAAAATGACTTATGAATGGTAATATTTCTAAATGTTTATGTTTTATATATTTCTGCAGGTGAATGACAGACAGTTAGGTTTTCCAGAGAAGTTACAGAGTGTACCTCCAGGAAAGTTCACACGGTCAGACTTCCACACCTTTATATTTCCTGTTCTGGTGTCATTAGTATCCTACCATTCTTACCTGGATAAAAATAAACAGGTAGGTCACCACGGCCATAATGTTAATTTTTGTATAATTAGAGACACAAGATAAAAGGACAGTGGAAGCCAAACTTATGAACATGCTGATGCAATATGTATTTAGTATTAGAATTACAACAACTGGAATCAAATATCAAACTTACAATCAAAACTAAACCAACTTAAAAATATAATATGCAAATAGCTTTACAGTGAGATATAAATGTGCTGAATACCCCTTATCACTATATAGTTCAAACCAGAAAAGGTTAGTTAGACAACTTCTTGATGGGGTTAAATGTTATTAATACAAAGGTCATCAATAATGACCTGATGGTGAGAAATTTTTAAAACCAATCATTTTAACTTCCACTGAATTGTGATGTCATTTAAAAGTTATGTAAGTTCAAGAACTTATCCCAACTGAAATGAATAGCAATAATATGAATAAAAGGAACTGCTGAAACACCAATTGTACATACAAATAAATAAAGTACCAAAGAGAAATCAGTTTCACTTTGTACAACTGAATGAAATTACAATTCTACTTCATTTAGATAATAAATAAATAATAATGATAAATAAGCTTTATTTAGTGTCGGCAAGGTATACAAACATAAGCTCTAATGAGCATTTAACCGACATAGATTAAATACTTGTTCTTAGTGTTGTTCTGATGATCGGAATAAGTCGGAAATCAGTTGGTTGGGACTGGCGATGTCGATAATCGATTGGGATTTTGTTCAATCGATTGTCGTTAAAGTTTCCGGACTTTGAGCTTGTCAACTTCCGGTCCGTTTATTGTTTGCATTTCATATGCGCAGTCAAACAATATTAACAAAAAATATCAGTCAATGACAGTAACAATGTCATACATCCTATAATTAAAGAAATAACTAATTTCCTTCTTTATAAACGTGACAAAAAACATTTGCAGATTGATGGAATGGTATTTAAGATTAATAACTTTGTATGAAATACTTTCTTTCAATTCCGGTACTTGTTACTTGAGAGCGTACAAATAATTCTGATTTTAGACAAAATAATTCCGTTGCTTCATTAAAACGTGTTGCAAGTTGCCTTTTATTAATGTGTTATCCATTTGTAGCATCAAAAACGTCATATTCCTTTCCAGATTGCTTGCCAAACATCGTTTACTTTTGTAAATTTTCCGAAATTTGTCCGCCATTTATAAAAATATAACAATCACGAATCGGATACGGTTTAACTATGTAAAAATTCCGCATTCTTGCAATTTTAAGTTCAGACACACGAATGACACAATTGAAAGAAAATAATGATTACAAAAGTAATAAAAGCGTTCTACACGAATTAACAGACATTGGCTTAATACCCATGTTTACTGTAAAATGCAAATGCATTGTTTTATTTTTTTCTGGTATTTTTAAATTTCTAAAAGTTAAAAAAAAAAATTATATATCTTTTCCTAATTTGAAGCATCCAAATGTTCATACAGCTATGTTATTGAATTTTTTTTGCGAGTTTCACCATTGAAATTTAGAAATGTTAGTGTCACTGTTGGTAATTATGAGATAAAATATGTTCAATATGAATCTTGATTCTTATTAATTCATTGTTTTAACTGCTAAATAGATAATTATCAAATGTACTAGAATTATAATTTAGTAGCAATTATGCCAGAATATGAAATGGAAACAAAAGATCAAATATGAATACTGGTATATAAACTCTGCAATGATATGGATATACACATTAGACAAGTACAATGAGACTAAATGCATGATTTCCTTTAAAAAAAAGAGGGCAAGGTGTTATGATCCGATTATAACCGATAGTCGGTTGGTTGCTGTCAACCGATTGTAATAGATAATCGATTGGTAATTTAAACCGATTATCCAACACTACTTGTTCTGATATATGCAAATCCAGAATTAATACTCTTTAAATTTAGAATGTTTAATCTTATCTATTTTCAGAGACAGCTTATAAAGTGCTTAGAGTTTGGTTTGGTATCTAAATGCTCCAAGATATGTACTAATTCCTTGAGAATCTGTACCTTAGAGATGCAGGACGTCATGATGAGACTTTTACCATCAGTTCTGTTACAACTGTCCAAGATCTCGGCCACTGTCCATATGGCAATTCCTGTCTTAGCCTTCCTTTCCAGTAAGTACTGTTACAGCTGTCTAAGATATCGCCACTGTCCATATGGCTATTCCTGTCTTAGCCTTCCTTTCCAGTAAGTACTGTTACAACTGTCCAAGATATCGGCCACTGTCCATATGGCAATTCGTGTCTTAGCCTTTCTTTCCAGTAAGTTATTTAAGAAGAGCTTACCGAAGTTTGAGACTTGTCAATTTGTGAAAAGGGAGCAATTCGTTTTTTGTTTGTTCATTTGTTTGTTTGTTCATCATCTGTCTGTCCTGCTTCAGCTTAAAGTTTTTGGACAAGGTAGCATTTGATGAAGTTGAAGTCCAATCAAGTTGAAACTAAGTACAACTGTTCCCTATAATATGATCTTTCTAATTTTAATGCCAAATTTTAGTTTTGACCCCAATTTCACAGTCCACTGAACATAGAAAATGATAGTGTGAGTGGTGCATACATGCACTATTGACATGTTCTTGTTTATTCATTCAATTATTGTTTAAATAAAATATGCATTTTAAAATGGTTAATATTTTAACTTTTATTGATGTCTTGTATAATTATATTTCGTAGGTATTGTACGTTTACCAAAGATGTATGCCAACTTTGTAGAAGATGAATACATGAGTGTCTTTGCCATAGCTTTACCTTATACTAACCCTTTCAAGTAAGTATGGTTGATTCAGGATCTTACACAAATTTGAGAATGGTCTGAAAGAAGGAGCTTCTTAATTTGGCCTAAAATATTAAATGTTACAAACAATATATAAATTTTGAGTTTAAATGATTTACACTTTGAAAAGATGTGCAAATTTTAAAAAGACTAATAGGGGGAAAATTAATGGTGGTGTTACACCTGCAAGAAAGGGTTTAAAGTGATGTGAATAAAGTTTCTTGAAAAGTAAGTTGGTTTATAGTTATAGTGAATTTTGAATGTAAAAACATTTGTGTTTCTTTTTTTAGATTTAGTCACTACACAGTGTCATTGGCTCATCATATCATAGCCATCTGGTTCATAAGATGCAGAATGCCATTTAGAAAAGGTTTTGTTAAATTTATTCAAAAGGTTTGTAACTTTTTTGTAAAATTTGATTTAAGGGACAGTACTACTGTCCTGTAAAATGTATTGTTAAACTTTATAGCACCAACTCCTTTTGTACTGTTTCAAATGAAATAATGTTATGAAATAATGTTTTTAACTAAAATTTCTCTAGACCATGACACAATTTAAAAATGTTAAATCAACATTTTATTTGTTGGTATGTCTTTTGAAGCCATAGACCGCATAACTGCAAATAAATGGAAAAAAAAATAGCATTATAATTGACAAAAAAAATAATTGAATAAAAGCTGAGCACTTAAATTTATTTATAAGGCAACTATCTTGTTGCAGGGACTTAAAGCAAATGTCCTGAAACATTTTGAAGACAACAGTTTGAGCCATTTAAACCAAGATTCATCAGAAAGAGGTCGATCAGCTACCTATAATGAACCAGCATTTAAAGCGTAAGTATACTTATACATGAAAATTAAAGATTTGACCAATAAGTTTACAATTTACAAAGACTTTTAGCTTTTCAATTGGCAAAAGGATAATGCCATTAATATGGGTCCCTGGGCTAAAAGTCATAAAACTCACACTCAGAAATTTGTCAAAATAAGGAATAGTTTAGCATATGCTCTTGCTGAAATGGTTATAATCCTTAATTTGCATGAAAGGTGTTCCTTTGAAAAAATGAAAAATTGTCTATTTTAATGAAGGACTTCATTTTTCCTTTCTGTCTTATAATTACTTTACATCAAACAGAAAGGTCTGAAGTTAAAACAAAATTGAATGTTACCATCAAGGAAGGCACCTACTGTTGAGGGAAATCTATAGCTACTAGACTTCATATTGACATAAAGTCAAAAGTAAAGCTACCCACTAGCCTAAGCCAAGATCTTTAAAACCATAATATAAAGACAGAAACTGTAAATGAATATTCCAATTGTTACTACTAATTCGAAATAACATTAATTTCATCATTGCGTTTTGTAACCCCTTTAGATGAAATCTGGTGTATTTTTGGTTGAACTTTCATTATTTACAAGAATATTTAACTTGCAGAATATTTAACGGAAAATTATGTATTTTTAATTGATATATCTGTAAAATTATTTCAGCCGTAGAAGGATATCATCTGGTCCAGGTAATTCACCACTGCGTTCTCAGTCGCCACCTGTGGATGATAAGATGTCAGTATTCCATAAAGAACTCACAGAAACTTGTACTGATATAATGTCGAGATATACATTTGCCAACTACAGTGCTGTACCACAGAGGTAATATTGATAAATAGGCCGTTAGTTTTTTGTTTGAATTGTTTTACATTTATGATTTCAGGGCCTTATATAGAAGGCCTTACGGTGACCAATAGCTGTAAATTTCTGTGTCATTTGGTCTCTTGTGGAGAGTTGTCTCATTGGCAAACACACAACATCTTCTTTTTATATAAAATTATGCAATAAATTGTCCTTTTTATACCCCTGCCAATAGGTGAAGGGAGAATTAAGTGTAATCCATGTAATGTCCGTCTTTCCGTGCAGTTGTAAATGTATTTTCACATATTATTTGCAAGCTTGAGCACGGCCCTTCGTGTCATCAGACACATTCTTCTTTTATATTTCAAAAGGATAGATTAAATAACCCAAAATATCTATACACAAACAAATGTGTTTCCATTGGTAACAATTAGTTTGCTCTTGGTTAAAACCCCAATTTTACAAATTTTTAAGTTTATGTCATGATAAGATGTTGATGTGACCAAAATTTCAAAGTAAACATGGTAAACTACTCTAAACCAAACAATAACTTAATACTGGATGAAATAAATTGACAGAGTGGAAAACAGTCTGCTCCCTTTGATCAGAGACAGGACATAGAAAGAGAAATATAGATTTTAAGTAAAAGTTGCTTATACCCTACAGT
Organism: Mytilus trossulus; assembly: GCF_036588685.1. Lineage (NCBI taxonomy): Eukaryota > Metazoa > Mollusca > Bivalvia > Mytilida > Mytilidae > Mytilus > Mytilus trossulus. The sequence continues at coordinate 64,224,355 of NC_086379.1, forward strand.
TTAAAGCAAATAAAATTGTAAACCTATAATCTTAACTATTTTTATTGTATTGCAAGAAGTTGGAAAATAATTTCGGTTTTATATATTTATTTTAATTCACTTTTAACAGGTCACAAGTAGCTGAGTTTTTGTTAAATGGAGGTCAATCACAAACATGGAGTGTTGGTAATAAATTAATTACTATTACGACCAGTGGTGGAGCTGGAACTAAATATAACAGCTCAGGGGTCCTGTGTGATAAGTGTATGGCACATTATCAGCCACAAAGTCAGCCAGCTGAACCAAAGACACCAGTCACTCCTGGCAGACGACGACATAGATCCGCCTTTGTAGGGAGGAGCACATCTTTGATTGACAATTCTAAAGGAAGTATTGATGACATAGGTGTCCAATCAAGACTCTCATTCAATGATGACATGAGTTTGGAAGATGCTCTTGAAGGACAAGATATTGGGGTACAGACTGGGACATCGCTCACAGAACATACACCAAAATCAGGATTCGAAAGTGAAAATCTTGAGTCAATACTTTGTGGTAAGATATAACTTAACTTAGCCAAAATTGAAAAACAAACAGCTGTGTTTTATGATGATATTAATAAAACAAAAGGAAATATTAAAATTTATTTTTAAATATTTCTCTGACGATATACAGTGAACTGAAGCATCTTATTTCTACAGAGATGTCAGAGTAATAAATATTCAGATACTTGAAATGTCTTGAAATCAGGATGGGACCTTTATGCTTTTTAAGAGGACATTTGAGCTTTTTAATAGACATGTTCCCATTTTTATGAAAAAGGTTTTCATACATGTAAAGATAATAATTCTGTTTACAGGTACATTTTGATAGATAAAAAGGGCATATAGGTATATTAAACTTGAAAGTGCAAAGGTCCTTAGTGTTTTGGAGCCCAACTATCCTTTCCTGTAACATGTAAAATTGTGCAAACTTCATGCTGCCTCTTAATTAATCTTGCAATAAAAGGATTGAACAAACTTAGAATAAGAATAGACCGGAATAGACACATGGTGATAACAGTAATAAAGTATATGTTCAATATCAGTCTTTATTATGTTTCATAAATAAACAAGTCCCCATGTGCTTTTTCCAGGGTCAATGAACAAATCAACAGATGGACGGATGTTTAGTAACTACCAGTGTAATTGTTGGTGTACAGGATGGGCAGAGGTATACATCAGATCTCCTAGTGGTGTCATTGGCTGGATGATGAGGATTGAAAATGAAACATCTATGACTTCACTTCAGGTTTGTATGCATCTACATTTTTACATGATGGTTTGAAACCCTACCTTTAAATTTTATTAAATCAAATTGACTTGAGTGTGCAGTTGGCTAGCTTGCTAGTTGAACTGTAAAGTTATTATACTATCCTCCTTTAAGAGTAGACTAGTCTGACAGATAACCAATCTATCTGTCTATAGGACTAGACTACTCCAAAAGGAGGGTAGTCTACCTAACCTTATAATTATTTTACAGTTTGGCTAGAAAGCATGCTAACCAAAGATATTTCCTTTACTTACACACTCAAGGCATTTTGCTGTAACTTGCCTCTGAATGTTTAATAGGGAGCAATAACAAAAAGCTAATGGTTTTAAGTTTTTGTTAATGTTGACTTGTACTTGAATTATATTATATTTTCAGGACCCCCAGTTTCATGACTTCACAATATTATTTGCCAACTTCCGTAATGCCAAACAGCCAGATATAGACAGCCTGAGTAGCAGGATTGATGTAGACAGTTTAGGAGAAGAAGAATATGTGTCACTGTATGATCAACATTTCCCATCTGATCACGGATCTTCAGGTGGATTGTTTGCTGAATGTACGTACTAAATGTATTTATAGCTTTAAATTCAGAAAGACTTCAGTATATTTTGTTTGGTTGGGTATCATATTACACCTTAATGAATCCTATCTACGAATCATTTGTAACATGCTTTTAAGATGATAGAGCCTGCTAATGCAAAAAAAAGAAAATATAGATAAATTAATTTGAAGCTAGATACTTTATTGGTTTTGAAATGTTTTTGAATAAATAAATGGTTTGATTTTTGTGAAACTGATATTTCAGTTCTTGCTTATTACAATTTGTACTGTAGTATGTCAAGCTTTCACAATACTTATATATTTGTAATAGGTGTCTGAAAATTCCTCAGGAAATGAAAATGCATATTAATTATATATTTTAGGTGCTGAAGGCATACAGATATTGATTGATGGAAACAATAAGATAGGTATGTTTTTTTCATACTTTGAGCAAAAAAACCTAAGAGGAATGGAGATCTTGTATTTCTTTTATAAAAAAGAAGATGTGGTATGATTGCCAATGAAACAACTGTCCACAAGAGACCAAAATGACACAGACATTAATTACTATAGGTCACCGTACGGCCTTCAACAATGAGCAAAGCCAATACTGCATAGTCAGCTATAAAAGGCCCTGATAAGACTATGTAAAACAATTCCAGCGAGAAAACTAACAGCCTTATTAATATAAGAAAATGAAAAAAAAACAAATATGTAACACATAAACAAAAGACAACCACTGAATTAGTATTACAGGCTCCTGACTTGGGACAGGCACATACATAAATAATGTGGCAGGGTAAAACATGTTAGCGGGATCCCAACCCTCCCCCTAACCTGGGACAGTGGTATAACAGTACAACATAAGAAGGAACTATAAAAATCAGTTGAAAAAGGCTTTGTTCAGTATATTCCTTGTCAGTTAGTCTTAAGCCAATCAGACTTATTGAACTCCACATCATTAACAGTATTAAGTTAATTACTCAGCAGCTTGATGTTGTTTATAAGTTGTATTTCATGGCAAGAATCCATTTTGTTTGTGTATAAATACAATAGACCACTTTCGAGTTGGTCCTTCACCAATAAAGATAGTTGTCAATTGCGTCCGCCTTTCTGACATAATTTACCAGATAGAGGGGATCGCCTGTATCTCTGCACTATTAATATTCATCAAGAGTCTTAGTGATCGTCATTGTGCAGAATAATCTAAAAATAATGTTTATTTTGTAGGTACTTCATCACAATTCCCTAATGATAGCAAGGTTGATTGTCAATTATGATAATTGAATTTGCTAAATAATTCGTGCAATATAGCATCATAGCTTTCCAACCTCTAGCTCAACAAGGAAACAGTAATTTTGAAGCCCCTAATCATTTTTAACTGAAATGTATCTCACTTGAAAGTTGTCTTTTAGAACAGAGATGTCAAACATAATACCTCATCTCAGTTGACTCACTTTCAGAACCTTACCAATCAGACAAAGTGGCTCACCTACTAGGAAAGTACATAAAAAAATAAAACCGGGAAAGTAGAGAGTCTTATACGTATTGTGTAAATTCTGAAACAAATGTTCCCCCCCTCCCCCATTAACTTGATTGCACTTTATGATAGGTAAACTGTAAAAAAACATGTTTAAAACTTTTTTTTCTTTCCAGAAACAAACGGTCAGGTTGAAAAGGTAAGTTCAGGAAAAAATATTTTTCTACAATTTCAAAAACTACATGTTAAGATTTTTTTTATTAACTCTTTATATATACAAAATATAAACCATTGTCGCTATTAATTTTTTTTTTTTATTGGTATTGACATATTTAAAAGAAAACATTTTACAAAATTCAAATTATATAGTACTAAGTTCATTATATTATTTTAATGCATTTATTACATTGGTAAAGTTGAGATTTGTTAGAACCTCAATTCCTCATTTAAAATTGATTTCAATTTAAATTTTCAGGAAGACACGAAGGACTCAAGTAATCAAGATGAAAGCATTATTTCTATGTTGAAGAGAAGCACATCATCACCATCACTCTTAGAAACAGGAAATAATCACTCGGGTGAAAAAGACCCAATGCCATCCCCTATTGCTGATTCAAATAAACTTTTACATGATTCAGAATCTAATTTACATAAAACAGTGGTTGATGGACCAAAAGTAAAAGAAGATGGTATCAATTTGAACGTGGTCTCAACCAGACCTAGTAATATATCTAAAAGCACAAATATTCTAAGTCCAACAAGTCCAAATACTGTGAACCTTCCACAACTGTCTTTGTCACCAGAAAGTTCTGAATCTTCTGCCCATGATGAGTTGCCAGATTTACCAGCATTTAAGAAACAAAGAGGTCATACGATATCTGTTGTGACCCCTGAAAGAGGCCATGAGGAGAGATCAGGTGGAAAAGATGCTGGCAGGGGTGGCATCAATCCAAGTTTTGTGTTTTTACAATTATACTTTGGAGGAATGTTGCACCATGGAGATGAAATGCCACTTCTACTTCCACAATCTGATGTAAGTTTAAGATAAATGTTAAAAGTTTTTGATCTTATACATGTATATGTGAGTTATAGAAATCGAGGTGAAAAATCTATGCAGCCAAACATTGAATGTATCTAAAGTGACAGCTCAAGAAAGTTGACCTTTAAAAATTATGTTTTGAGAAAAAATATGATTTCACCTGTGTCCTCGATTGGTGCAAATAGTTTGTGTTTTCGAGTTATTGTTTGGTGAAGGTAAACTTATAAAAGCTGGCGCTCTAGATTTGGAGAAAACATTCAAAATAACTAGTGGAACACATGAAATTCACTAAATCATCTCATAATTGCTATCTTTTTGTTAATGTTACCGAAAAGTATGAAATTCATTACCAATATGCTATTTATATATTAGGCCACACAAATTTAATTTCTTGTTCTACGGATTTTTGGACTCCAAAAATTGGGGCGAGCGAGCGATTTGAAAATTTTAATAAAAAAATATTTAATTTGCAAATTTTTGAGGCGAAGCTTAAAAAGTAAAGGCGAGCGATTATAATTTTTTTTTTTGTAAACATAAAATAGTAGGTTTTGACTATATTCAAACTTGATTTATCACTTGTACCTTGACATTTCTTTAATTTATGAAGTATTTTTACCTGTTCAACAAGAAATAATTGAATATTTAAATCTGGTCTATGTATGTGTGACTGACAATGAGACAATTCTCCATCCAAGATTGAAGTCATAATCAGGTTCAGAACAACCCCTTAATGTTATGAATATCCCTTTTATGAGGGGTCAAAATATTAAAGTTATAATATATTTTTTTTGTAAAAACACTTTAAGTACAAAAGGGCTTATATTTTCCCAAAGAACTATAATATTTGGTATTAAATGGTCAAAACATGTCCAAGAATTTTGTAATATTCCTGGACTTTAACCATGTTAACACATTTACTTTAACAGTTTAATATTATTCAAAATAAGTGGACCCCTCCCTCTTTTAGAAAAGTTGTTTAAAATATAATGTATTTCTTCTCTTTTTGAGTAAAATTTTCTAAGTTGTCAAAGGTTTTGTATAGTAGCACTGTACAAATCCTTAGTATTTCTATTTTCTTTTCTACAACAGACTGAACAGTTAACATGGTAAAATGACCCCTTCAAGGCCCTTGTCTGAGGGAGGGTTGGTCCCAACCTGATAATAACAAACATAGGTCAAAGTACGGCCGTTTACACAGTGCTTTGATCAAGACCAACCAGCAAGCTATAAGGGACCGCAACTTAGTATTGTACACATTCGAACAGGAAAACCAACGATCTAAATTATATTTCCAAATAGGAAAATACCAATGAACCACATCAACAAACGATAACTGCTGAACGACAGGTCTCTGAATCAACCAGGACAGGTGCACAAACCAGCAGCAGATATGACCGTCACCATACATTATAATTGCAGTTGAAGGCAAATCCTTCAGAAGTTCTTTGTACTTTATTTTAACAACGAACATTTTTTTTAAAGGGAATATAAGTTAGGGGGAAAGAAACCAACGTTTTGTTCTGTACTGGTATTTCTATTTATATCGGAGCACTCCCGCTTGGAATAAATTGGTTTTATGCAGCCTGAAGCAAATATTCTCGCAGATATTTACAGTGTTGTGGGGTGCTGATAGGTTTAAAATCGTTATATAAAGGTTAGGCTGTGATTTTTAAAAAACAAATGTTGAGATCTTTATATAATATTTACAAAAAAACGGTGCGGGAAATGGACATGATTTCATTTCCAAGGCCCCTCATGGGGTGTCCTAGTAATCACATAATCACCATTTTTTTTGCCAATATAATCACATAATCATTAAATATTTGCTTATCTTTAGTAATCAAATAATCATAAACTAAAAATACAGTCCTAGGTAATCAAATAATCATGAAATATTTGGCTTAATAATCAAATAATCATTAAAAAAACGGCCAAGTAATCACATAATCAAAAACCCCATGAGGGCCCTCATTTCCGGATGCGGGAAGCGGGAATATAATAAAAATAAAAAAAATCTGTTTTGAAAAAAATAGGCGCGGGCGGGTCCGTCGAACAAGGAATCAAATTGGTGTGGCCTTAGCATAGAAAAAAGAAATTGTGTGAATCATAGAATATAATTGCAATCATTATAATTTCAGGTAATGAAGAGAGCCATTAACAATCTAGATAGAATCTACCCATTTGCCACCCATAAGATTGGTGTTGTTTATGTTGGTTCACGCCAGGTATGCCTCTATAAACTGAAAAATATAACCACATTTACAAAAAAAAACCCACTATATATATCATTCTAAACAGATATATCATGTTCTTTATGGGTATTTTTCGCAAATACCCCTCAAGAACATGATATATCTGTTTAACTACACCGAATGTTAATGTACAAAAATGCATTGATGATTGTGACGTTACAAGTGTGCAGTCAGATAGAGTATTTTTGGCCAATACCACGGCAGAGAAGGTAAAAAAGGCATATCCTTTTGGCAAATACCCTGGTGGCGTTAAAAAATGAACGGTATTCATTTGATAACAGTAAATTGGTGAAAAATACGCTGGCTATCAACCAATCAAAATCCAGGATTCTTACATAAGGTGTTATTAATTTGAAAAATTCATACCATAGTGGGCTATAAAAGGCTCCAGCATAAAACAATTCAAACAAGAAAACTTATCACCTATTCTTAACAAAACAATTTTTCAAAAAGACATATAACAGATAACTACCACTGTTGTACATCAAAGCTGTTCATAAAGTTATATATATACGTAAAAATGTAGATATAGAAATTGAAAATTGAAATTATTGCTATTGTTATTGTTTTGCAGACAAAAGATGAGAAAGAAATATTATCAAACCAATCAGGGTCAGAGAGATATATCAAATTTTTACAAGGTTTAGGACAATTAATACGACTACATGATTGTGATCCAAACAAAGTTTACATTGGAGGGTTAAACAAAGATGGCAGTGATGGACAATATTGCTATGGGTGGCAGGATGAAACTTTACATGGTATATATATATATAACAAGTCAAAAAGGGTACAACATCACAATTAAAAATAAAAATATTCTAATATTTGTATATTTTATAGTTATTTAATGGTGATGTTGTACCCTTTTTGACTTGTTATATATTATATTTTGTAGTGTACAGAATCATATTACATGATCCATCGCCCTGTAAGATTGATTTATTATGTAAGATTTATTCAGTCATTTTATATATATATATATATATATATACAACTCGTCTAAACATCAACCCAACAATGTTAGATCTGTAAATTTGCTTTCGCAAATTTTTGGTTCTTCCCTCGCCGGGATTCGAACCCATGCTTCTGTGATATCGTGACACCAAATCGCCTGCACTGCAGCCGTCCCGCTAGACCACACGACCACCTGGGCTCTCAAAAAAAGAGCTTTCGGTGGGCATATGTTACCTTTCCACGTCAGTTTTAATCTAGCGGCGTACTACAGTACATGATATATAAGGCATGCAGATGTTATTGTTACAGATCAGCTAAATTATCTATAGGAAAGGATCCTACAAATTAATGTAAGATACAGTCACAGAAAATAATTATATTCATAAGTACGTCTGAGTCAGTGACAACCCTACAACAGATGTATCCATCGGATCGCCATCAATGATGGTGATACATAGCTGTGTACATAATGTATATACAACTTGTCTAAACATCAACCCAACAATGTTAGATCTGTAAATTTGCTTTCGCAAATTTTTGGTTCTTCCCTCGCCGGGATTCGAACCCATGCTACTGTGATATCGTGACACCAAATCGCCTGGACTGCAGCCGTCCCGCTAGACCACACGACCACCTGGGCTCTCAAAAAAAGAGCTTTCAGTGGGCATAGGTTACCTTTCCACGTCAGTTTTAATCTAGCGGCATACTACAGTACATGATATATAAGGCCAGGGAAGAACCAAAAATTTGCGAAAGCAAATTTACAGATCTAACATTGTTGGGTTGATGTTTAGACGAGTTGTATATACATTATGTACACAGCCATGTATCACCATCATTGATGGCGATCCGATGGATACATCTGTTGTAGGGTTGTCACTGACTCAGACGTACTTATGAATATAATTATTCTCTGTGACTGTATCTAACATTAATTTGTAGGATCCTTTACTGTAGATAATTTAGCTGATCTGTAACAATAACATCTGCATGCCTTATATATCATGTACTGTAGTACGCCGCTAGATTAAAACTGACATGGAAAGGTAACATATGCCCACCGAAAGCTCTTTTTTTGAGAGGCCAGGTGGTCGTGTGGTCTAGCGGGACGGCTGCAGTGCAGGCGATTTGGTGTCACGATATCACAGAAGCATGGGTTCGAATCCCGGCGAGGGAAGAACCAAAAATTTGCGAAAGCAAATTTACAGATCTAACATTGTTGGGTTGATGTTTAGACGAGTTGTATATACATTATGTACACATCCATGTATCACCATCATTGATGGCGATCCGATGGATACATCTGTTGTAGGGTTGTCACTGACTCAGACGTACTTATATATATATATATATATATATATATTAACTTGATATCAGGAAAATCATTCCTATAAATATTCATAACATTATTGCTATAGAAAAATAAATAGATGTGATATGATTACCAATGAGACAACCGTCCATCTGAGTTCAAATTATGAAGATAAAAGCAATAAAAAGTAACCATTTAACAATGAGTAAAACTAGTGCTGTATAGACAGCTGTAAGACTTGTATTGTATAGTCAGCTGTTACAGACTTGACATGAAATATTTAAAACAATTCAAATGAAAAAACTTAATTCTTGTGTTTTGTGTTTTGTAAGCTAACACTTGTTACTTATGGTTCTGATCAAAGTTGTAAATGTTGTTAATAATGTTAGATGATTTACTGTGAAAGTACTTTAATTCATGGGTATCAATTTTCGTGGTTTGACCAATATTTACATGTTCGTGGGTTTTTAAATTTATGGAATTTAGTTTTCTAAAAAAAGTAAAAAAATAAAGCCTTTAGAAATGAAGGTTACAAATAGTCTGGATTAAAGGAAATTGCAAAGTTAACATTGACCTGTGTAAATCATAGTGACAACACTAATTAATCGAAGGTAAAGTGATCAACAGATTAAGGACCATCAAAGGTGTTAATTAGGCCATAAATATGTCACCTAAACGTGTCTATAATAACATTGTCAAAAAATTATATTTTATTTCGTTGAACACTTAAATTCGTGGATTGAGTCATCAACGAAAACCACGAAAATTGGTACCCAATGAATAAAAGTACTTTCACAGTATATTCAAACTCTTTTTCTATTGAGCTGAGAAGAATAATGTAGAACTAAAGAAATTAATAAAATCAATTATGAAAGATAAATTTTGTTCCATTTATTTATAGTGATTTATCATGTTGCTACCCTGATGCCAAACAAGGAATCTGACCCTAATTGTAATTCCAAGAAACTACACATTGGTAATGACTATGTTACTGTTGTATACAATGATAGTGGGGAAGATTACAGAATTGGAACAATAAAGGTAGGTAACTCTGTAATGACTGTGTTACTGTTGTATACAATGATAGTGGGGAAGATTACAGAATTGGAACAATAAAGGTAGGTAACTCTGTAATGACTGTGTTACTGTTGTATACAATGATAGTGGTGAAGATTACAGAATTGGAACAATAAAGGTAGGTAACTCTGTAATGACGGTTGCCATTGTACTATTGGACATGTTGACAGCTTGCCTGTAGAGAGGTGTAAGGAGTTTATTTTCAATACAATTGAAAAACATTATGCACTATTAAAATAGCTTTTAAGTAAAGAGAATGAAAAAAAAAAATTCCATCGCTACAATGTGTTCAGGGCCATATACTGTAAATTCAGAAATTATTGCGTGCATTTATTATTGCGATTTTGTCATTTTACACTTGAATGCGATTTTAATTTTTAGACGACCGCAAATTTTGAAAAAAATTTCGTCGTATATTGCTATCACGTTGGCGTCGTCGTCGTCGTCGTCCGAATACTTTTAGTTTTCGCACTCTAACTTTAGTAAAAGTGAATAGAAATCTATGAAATTTTAACACAAGGTTTATGACCATAAAAGGAAGGCTGGTATTGATTTTGGGAGTTTTGGTTCCAACATTTTAGGAATTAGGGGCCAAAAAGGGCCCAAATAAGCATTTTCTTGGTTTTCGCACTATAACTTTAGTTTAAGTTAATAGAAATCTATGAAATTTTGACACAAGGTTTATGACCACAAAAGAAAGGTTGGGATTGATTTTGGGAGTTTTGGTTTCAACAGTTTAGGAATAAGGGGCCAAAAAAGGGCCCAAATAAGCATTATTCTTGGTTTTCGCACAATAACTTTAGTTAAAGTAAATAGAAATCAATGAAATTTAAACACAATGTTTATGACCACAAAAGGAAGGTTGGTACTGATTTTGGGAGTTTTGGTCCCAACAGTTTTAGGAATTAGGGGCCAAAAAGGGACCCAAATAAGCATTTTTCTTGGTTTTCGCACCATAGCGTTAGTATAAGTAAATAGAAATCTATGAAATTTAAACACAAGGTTTATGACTATTAAAGGAAGGTTGGTATTGATTTTGGGAGTTTTGGTCCCAACAGTTAAGGAAAAAGGGGCCCAAAGGGTCCAAAATTAAATTTTGTTTGATTTCATCAAAATTGAATAATTGGGGTTCTTTAATATGCCGAATCTAACTGTGTATGTAGATTCTTAATTTTTGGTCCCATTTTCAAATTGGTCTACATTAAGGTCCAAAGGGTCCAAAATTAAACTTAGTTTGATTTTAACAAAAATTGAAACCTTTGGGTTCTTTGATATGCTGAATCTAAAAATGTACTTAGATTTTTGATTATTGGCCCAGTTTTCAAGTTGGCCCAAATCGAGGTCCAAAATTAAACATTGTTTGATTTCATCAAAAATTGAATAATTGGGGTTCTTTGATATGCCAAATCTAACTGTGTATGTAGATTCTTAATTTTTGGTCCAGTTTTCAAATTGGTCTAAATTGAAGTGCAAAGGGTCCAAAATTAAACTAAGTTTGATTTTAACAAAAATTAAATTCTTGGGCCTCTTTGATATGCTGAATCTAAACATGTACTTAGATTTTTGATTATGGGCCCAGTTTTCAAGTTGGTCCAAATCAGGATCTAAAATTATTATATTAAGTGTTGTGCAATAGCAAGTCTTTTCAATTGCACAGTATTGTGCAATGGCAAGAAATATCTAATTTCACAAAATTGTGAAATAGCAATTTTTTTTTTAATTAAGAGTTATCTTTCTTTGTCCAGTATAGTAAGCAAGAAATATCTGCAAGATTTTTTTTTAATTGGAGTTATCTTTCTTTGTCCAGAATCAACTTAAATCTTTGTTATATACAATATACAATGTATATTCACTTTTTACTACCAACTGATAAATTTAAATAATCTTTACCATTCAGTGATAACAAGCAGTTTTTTTACATCTTAATATTTTATGATGTATTTAAATGAGTAGTAATTGTTGCAAACTCCATTAGAATATTTTAATTGAAATTAGTTTTGGAATAAGGGAAAGGGGGATGTGATTAAAAAATTGGGTTCAATTTTTCTCATTTGAAATTTCATAAATAAAAAGAAAATTTCTTCAAACATTTTTTTGAGAGGATTAATATTCAACAGCATAGTGAATTGCTCTAAGAGAAAACAAAATTTTTAAGTTCATTTGAATACATTCATTCTGTGTCAGAAACCTATGCTGTGTCAACTATTTAATCACAATCCAAATTTAGAGCGGAATCCAGCTTGAATGTTGTGTCCATACTTGCCCCAACCGTTCAGGGTTCAACCTCTGCGGTCGTATAAAGCTACGCCCTGCGGAGCATCTGGTTATGATTTTGAGAAAAGTCATGCTTAATTCAGTTAAAATATTACAAAATGCGAGTTTTAATTTTTGTGTTTATGACTCAGTCGCATTATTCGCAATAATAAAAACCTCGCACTAATTTCTGAATTTACAGTAGTCTTCTCCTTATCTGCCATTCAGCAACAAACAGTAGTACAGACTTGTTTTTATAAAAGTCTTACATATATTGGGCTAATTTTTAGTATGGAAGTCTACAATGATGAGGTACAGATCTAATTTATGTTTGGTTGAGTTTGTGCTGAAATTAGAGGCTTTGGACTTTGAAACTTTCATGAAAATAACAGTTGAACAGACTGTCATTCTCAAATTTCCATTGTTCTGACACATCTTTTTTGCATGCAGATATTGAAACAAACTATAGATTCAATCTGGTAAATCTTAAAGATAATTATTGATTTATTTTAAGGGTGATAAGTTATATGATTAAACAGCTGAATGAAGGGGTAAATATTGTCTTATTAAAGGTTCTCTTTTTATAATATTTAACATATTTATTTGGCTTCTATATACCATTTCAGGGACAGTTCAACTATGTTAACATTGTGATCAAGCCATTAGACTATGAAAGTAATGCTATAACATTACAGGCCAAAGAAGGTAAGTTTAGCCATTTTATTAGTTGATTTATAATCAACTTGACCATTTTCTGACTGACATAACTGAGGGTTTGGATTGGGTTAACAAAAAAGAGAAGAATGGACCTAATCTACAAAAAAAGATGGGAAAAAAATGAAAAATTGGTTAAACAAATAAAGAATAGTAAATAAACAGTTGCTTAGATACAAATGAGAGAGGATAATTTGCAAAAAAAAAGATGAATTATGAATAAAAAATTGCAGAATGAAGCATCCCTTATCCAGACCCTCATAACTCAGACTAATTATAAATTACTTCTGCTGTAAGCTAGGCAGCAATAGATACTATTTTATATACATTCTATGTGATATAGAATTAAACAGTATATTGGGAATGTCTTTTACAATATGCATGCAGGGAAGGTTAGTTTGGCTTCTACTTATATAAAAGCACACTTCATTGTCATTTTAATAGTTAATGAATCGTTTCATACTTTAGATCACATGCAGTAATATGAAGTTTTGCATGCAGTATTCATCATTGCTCATATGATAGAAGTATCATAATTTTGGGAATATAAAGTTATGGTGTGTGTTTTATGGAACCTCTTTCCTGGATTCATTTATACACAGCAAATCGTTACCTAAAACATTCATTTCTATTGGTTTAAAATTTAAACTTTTATTTTGGGATTCGCATGCTGCTTTCTACTATAAACTTTATTGATACTTATTAATTTTACGTCACAATTGAAGGAAATTAAATAAATGCAAATTAACAATTGTTCTCAATATTGATTTTAGTGTTGAACTCCACCAGAAACCATATTGTACACCAGATATATATAACAGTGGAACAGTAACTCTTATGGTCCTTATGATATCTTTTTGACAACATGCTGACCAATTATGAGATGAAATTGTATGCTAATTGTCAAAAAAGCATTACAAGGGCCAAAAGAGTTACAGTTTCACAGCCTCATACCACTTTGCCAATTTTCACTTCTTGATTTGCTGTCACTCATTGTGACACATTAATGTAATTTGTTTTCTTTATTGCCACCATTTACATTTATAAAACTGCTAGCTTTTGATAATTTTACAAATCAAAGATGGTATTACACTTCTATAAGTGTACATGTATAATTCATCATTTAATGTTATTTGGCACACATGTTAAGATTTACATGTACCAGCATAAGAGTTTGATAAAATTCTACCATTCAAGAATTCCTCTAAATTCATTCAATAATATTTTACCATTAAATTACAGAACAACTGACAGGTTCAAGTCACCTTGACCTTCTTGTTCATGGTTCATTTGTCAGTATTCTGTTTTCCTGATTCATTTTCTCAATTCTAAATATTAAGTATATATCTTTTGACCCTGATTTCATGTAGTTTGTTTTGAGTCTCATATCATAAACAGTGCAGTACAAGCTGATAGAAAGTAACAAAAAAGATTTGCAGTTGCTTTAAACTGCTTCTGGTGGAAAGATTTTATCAATTAATAAAATGAAAGTAACATTTCTATAAATTTAATATTGTTTAAACCCTAGTTTTTGTTTATAAAGCTTTATGGTGATCTGTGCATGACCTATTTGTGTGGTTAACTAATACAATGTTTTGTTTTATAGTACCCTTTCAGGACAGTATCACAACAGGTACTTCTGTGTATGACTGCTTTGCTGTAACGCTTTATCATATTTATACCTGCTTCTATTTAACCAGGCACAGATTCAAAAGAAACTGGAAATTTTATTTAACAAAACACATGAATTTAAATGTTCAACATAACTTACATTTTCTTAGGCTTAAATTTTATTTGGCTAAATAGTGAAAAAAACATTCATGAAAACATACACAATTTTCCCTATATCCACAAAATAAGTGAATCCAAAGTTTTTCTTTTCAGTTTGAAATCTAATATTCACAAATATTCACAAATATACAATTTGACTGGAAAAATGTTCTAAAGAAAATTTCATATTTCAATCAAGTCTCAATATTATCTCAATTTGGATCTGTGCCTGAACATTTGGCTCATTTATACTTAAAAAGATAATTTTAACTGGGAAACAAGATGTACTTTTAAGTAATAGCTAATAAAGCAATATGTGAATAAAAAACTGTCTATAATACTTGTCAATTAAACTCGTGTTTGAGGAGCTATTCAAATTTATTTTGTGCATCATTTGTCAGTATGGAATTTATTGTTTTATTTATAAATGGGCCATTAGCTGCAAGTTTAACAACCTTTTATTTTCTTGTGATCTTCGTACATGCTACTCTTAGCTTGGATTAAAAGGCTACAGGAAATAATGTTAAAAAAATATTTAGTACACATAAAATCCGGGAAAAATTAGGAAACGATTACCAAATATTTAATGTGTTAGTCTAAAAACATATCTTTTTGGTCTATTGTATATGCTATATGGATGAGTTTTAAAAAAAAAAAGGCAAACACAATATTGATACTTGTTTACATCTAGTTTATCACCTATTTTGAAATTACTTGATTTACGAATATAAAGCATATTCAGGACAAGCCATTATAAAGGTATGTCGGATAATAGATGGACTAAAAGAAGGCACAGAGCAAAAAAAGGCACAAATTGATGTTATAAAGTAAATGCATTTCTTACAATGAATTAAAAAGCCCTGATTCTAGGTTCATTGGTCAATGACTAGGCTAATGTTGCAGCAATGATTTAAAGTATCACTGAGGGCTATGACACTTACAACAGATGTTCTTAACAATCGTTTGTTATGTAAAATTTTCTATTTTGCACACTTCAATACAAACAAGTGCCTAGCTCATGAGAAGATGGTTGTATGCTGTGCAAATTGTATATGCATCACTTTTTGCTACATTATCAACTACCTTGTCTGCTTTGTCCATGTAAATTTTGGACAGCTTGCATAGCATATCTAATGAAAAGAATTCATGACAACCAATATAACAAAGACAGTATTAATAAAAACATATTATACCCGCTGAATTTTTACAGGAAAATAAATTGTTATGCAAAGGCCTAATAATTCATCACATCCAGAAATTTAAAAGGTAAAGAGGTTCCTATTGCTCTTGTAGCCTCCAAAGGGCCTCAGTTTCCTTGTTTAAATGTTTAAATGAATATTAAAAAAATGTACAAAGAAATGTAAAGATAAAGAAAAAGTTTCCTCAATATAACAAGTTTAGATACATCCTGCTTTACTATAGGGTGAAGGACCTTTATTTAAAGATTCCTTTTATTGTAAACTAACTGTAGGTCTTTTATGACTCAGTCTTATATATAGATAATGTGAATGCTATGGTCATCTTTAGTATCTTTATCTAACCATACAATTTAATAAAAAATAAAGAAGTGTGTTTGTAATTAGATAGCAGCACCTTGAATACTTCACACTTGTTTTCCTTGTAAATAAATCCTGACTTAGACATTTAGTTTTTAACATCCAATAAAGACTTGTCATTTAGATTAGAAATATTGAATTAGTACACTATGCATTTTACAAATATGTAAATATATTTCTTAATTTTATATAATAGCAGGCACATGTCCAATGACCTGGTCAGATGAATGTATTTTATGGTGCTTTAAGTAATTGAGCTTTTTTGGTGCACAATTTTATTTTATATTTTATATTAAAAGATAAAAACTGTTTGGACATCTGGACAACTCTACCAACATCAGCTTATTTTGGTCAATATAAAAATAAATGTTTCATTTATCATTGCCATCAACTTACCAAGCTTTTCACCAACTCATTTACCATGGATTACAACTTCAAAAATATTTGATCATGCATTGCTGTTTATCATTGACATATGAATGCATAGCCCACCAAATATAACATTTGAATAAAAAATATAAATACAAGTGTAAGTATATACTAAAAATATTTGTTTGATACATTTTCAGATATAGCTGAAATTCTTGGTCACAAAGATACTAAAGTGATTTCTGATCAACATTTATCAGACTTAGTAAGACAGATTGCTGTAAATTGTAATGTAAGTATACATGAATATCACCATTTATAGACTTTACCCCCCTCCCCCAATCCCCATATAAGTATAATGTATTGAAGTTTGAGTCACAAGGGAGACAAACATATTTTTAAGACTGTCATGTTATGGGTAAATTTAAGAACATGTTTTGGACACCAAACTTAACATTGTTGAGATGGAAAAGTTTAAGCAATGGATTTCAAATCTTTGACACTTTAAAAATCATGCACCCATTATCCTTTAATTTTATATTCTATTTTTATAATGAATCATAAAATTAATGAAGGAAAAAACAGGTCATGTTGAATATGGCAAGAGATTATGCCTATGTAAGTTTCCTCCTAACATGCACTGATACAAATAAAATGTAGACACCACTTGTCTTTACCATTAAAATGTATGAACGAACTTAAAAAAGTTGCTGCATAAAAATAAGTTACTTGAAGGGAAGACAGATTTGATCTTTAACAGAAGAAAAATATATTACATCAGATCAGGTTGGTGCTGTATTTGTACTGTTAGGACAGTGACTAGTTTTGTGGTAGGGCTATATTGGGACCTTTATATGTTAATTTTAAAGTGTCAATTTATCAATTATTCCATACTTTATATTCTATATGGAGAAGACTTCATTGTTTAATTATTTCTTAAACAGTTAGCCTCATTAGTGCTACAAAGACAACAGTCCAACCCAGAGGATCCTTTTGCTAGTAATCCACTGGAACGACTACGTCAAATAAAGAGGATTAAACAGAAAGCCTTACTAGAGTTAGGACTACAGAACCCAACAGAACAAGATCACAAAGGACAAAAATTAGATGATTTTACTGAATTTGTTTAGATTATTTAACCAAAAATTATTGATGATTTTACTGAATTTGTTTAGAACATTTCACAAAATTTAGATGATTTTACTGAATTCGTTTAGATAATTTCACAAAAATTACATATTATTTTATAGGTAGGATATCCATTGATCTTTTTTTAGAAAAAATCTATCAGTATCACCACAAAATAGAAATTTTGATGAATGTAACTGAATTGCTGCTCAAGTAAAAAAGTCAAGATCTCTTCTATAGATTAATATCCTATATCTTTATGTATACAAAATATATAATACATTCCCAGTCAATGCATAAAATAATAATGAATTACTTAAAAATGTTTCATTTAATGTGAGAGGGTGTAAACACAGAATTAAAGTTACATTGCCTTATGTAAAAATGTATTTTTTTGCTTCAAATCACCAGTAATAATTGTGCATTATAAACACATTTTTAAGAAAGGAGAACAGTCATTTAAAATGCCAACAAAAAGTGGCGTAAATATGGCTTAATAAAAACTTTTGTAAATGAAATCATAGGATGAAACAGAAATATTCTACAATATGTGATAACAGTCACAAAGGCATTTTAAACCAAATGGACTATAAGTTAAAAGTTACATAATAAGTATTTGATACCAGATAAAGGTATGAAAAAACATTTGTTTGAATGATAGATGTTTGCTTTATGCCACCTCAGCAGAAAAATAAAGTTATATTTTCTGGTGACCATTTTTTTTTGGTTAGTAAATTCATAATTTCGAGCATAATTATATTTTTTATTTTATATTAAACTTCATTAAAGTAAGATTTTTTGTATTTTGAGTGATGTTTTTACATGATTTTGGAAGATTCTTAAACAATAAGATGAACAATTGCAAACAAAAATATCTCTTCTTGTAGCTGGCAAATTTTTTGAAAAGGATCTCTAAGTACATTTTATCTAGAAAAGATTAATGTATAAGTTTTATGTGAATTCCCTATCTTAAAGCAAAAGGGTCTGTACTAAATGTGTTGAAATTTGCCTTAAAAAAATACTGCAAAGTAAAGTTTTATATCAAAAGGCTTTCTTGAAGTTCTTGAATCTATTGTTACTGTGTAATAACAGGTTGATTTATGATTACTATTTTCTGTCCAATGGACACATTATGTTGTTTACTATTTGTTTGCTAATGAACTCCTTTCTCAAAGGAACTTACTTTATACAGATATGTATGAAGCTAAGAACGTGATGAGATTGTAGATGGTGCATAACATAGTGTTAATTAATCACTATTTGTTTTTTGTTTAAAGCTTTATATATTAATTCTTCTTATAGTTTCTCTTTGACTTTGAACATTAATTGCTATATAAATTTGCATGATTTATATTTTAAAACTGATTTTGTGTATTAGTGTGCATATTTCTATTTATATATGATCCTTTCTTTCTTTCTAAAACTGATAGGTAGATACTGACAAAATCAAGTTTATTATTCTTTCATATGAGATGATTATAACATCTAGGATAGTGCAAACATTTTTATAGTAAATCTTTATTATCTTATCTTTAAAAAATATGCTATAAAAGTCTATGTCTATGCTCTATTGATCTGCAATAAATGGCAGTTGTATCTTGAAAAGGTTGGGAATAGCTAAAGCTGTTTTTGAAAGTGCTGGGTAATTTTATTTCATTACATGAATGTATTATTAATGTTTAAATGAATGCCTTTTTATATCTTTCCAATTTAGCAAAAATATCATTTAAAATCTTCTTCATAACCTTGAGGGTAAAATACAGTAAACGGGCTGCATCCAAATTTGCATACAAATTTTTTCTTGTTGAACCTTAATTGAAAATTAAATTTGAACATTTATTTAACAAGCACATAAAATCTATGAAACATGTTCTTTAATTTGACTTAAAATCAAATCTCTAATAACCAATGCATAGATTTTTCTGGGGAAAAATTATATGTTGTTGATACTTTAATTTCCATGTTAATGTTGACTGATCAATAAAGAAGCAACAGTTTATCACTGCTATGCCTGAAATTTTTAAGCAAGTAAAAGTTAGGTGACTGTTTCATTTTTAGCTCACCTGGCCTAAAAGGCCATGTGAGCTTTTCTCATCACTTGGCGTCTGTCGTCGTCGTCGTCGTCTGTCGTCGTTAACAATTTTTCAAACATCTTCTCCTCTGAAACTACTGAATGGATTTGAATGAAACTTACCATGACTGTTCCTTAGTATATCCTGCATAAAATGTGCGCTTCGATTTTTGATCCGTCAAAAAACATGGCCGCCCTTACTTAAAATAGAACATAGGGGTCAAATGCAGTTTTTGGCTTATATCTCAAAAACGAAAGCATTTAGAGCAAATCTGACATGGGTAAAAATGTTCATTAGGTCAAAATCTATCAGCCCTGAAATTTTCAGATGAATCAAACCAACCATTGTTGGGTTGCTGCCACTTAATTGGTAATTTCAAGGAAATTTTGCAGTTTTTTGTCATTATATTGATTATTATTATAGATAAAGATAAACTGTAAACAACAAAAATGATCAGCAAAGTAAGATCTACAAATAAGTTAAAATGACCAAAATTGTCAATTGACCCCTTAAGGGGTTATTGTCCTTTAATGACAATTTTTCACAATTTGTTCATCATATTTGCTAACTTTAAAAAATCTTCTCCTCTGAAACTACTGAATGGATTTGGTTAAAACTTAGCATGATTGTTCCTTAGATTATCCTGCACAAAGTGTGTGCTTTGATTTTTGATTCGTCAAAAAACATGGCCACCATTACTTAAAATAGAACATAGGGGTCAAATGCAGTCTTTGGCTTATATCTCAAAAATGAAAGCATTTAGAGCAAATCTGATAAGGTAAAAATGTTCATTAGGTCAATATCTATCAGCCCTGAAATTTTCAGATGAATCAAACAACAAATTGTTGGGTTGCTGCCACTTAATTGGTAATTTTAAGGAAATTTTGCAATTTTTGGTCATTATCTTGAATTTTATTATAGATAAAGATAAACTGTAAACAGCAAAAATGATCAGCAAAGTAAGATCTACAAATAAGTTAATATGACCAAAATTGTCAATTGACCCCTTAAGGGGTTACCGGTATTGTCCTTTAATGACAATTTTTCACAATTTGTTCATCATATTTGCTAACTTTAAAAAATCTTCTCCTCTAAAACTACTCAACTAAATTCAACCAAACTTCAACTGAATGATCTGTAGGGTGTATAAAAATAAAGTTTGTCCTTTATTTTTTATTTCGTCAAAAAACATGGCCGTCATGGCTAAAAATAGATCACAGGGTAAAATGCAGTTTTTGGCTTATATCTCAAAAACTCCAGCATTTAGAGCAAATAAGACAAGATGTTAAAGTATTTATAAGGTCAAGATCTACCTGTCTTGTAATTTTCAGCCTAATTGGGTAACTGGTTTTTCAGGTATAATGACCTTGAATTGATGATTTTAAAGAAATTTTGCAGTTTTTGGTTATTATCTTGAATACTATTATAGATACAGATAAACTGTTAATAGCAAAAATGTTAAGCAAAGTAAGATCTACAAATAAGTCAATTTGACCCAAATTGTCAATTGACCCCTTAAGGAGTTATTTCCCTTTAAAGACTTTTTTCACAATTTGTTCATCATGTTGACTTACTTTAAAAAATCTTCTCCTTTGAAACTGCTGTATCAATTTCAGCCAAACTTAGGCTTAATGAGTTTTAGAGTATCTAGTATAAATTTTATATTTCATTTCCTTGTATGTCAAGAAACATGCTCATATGGCTAAAATAGAACATAGGAGAAAATGATTTTTTTTTTGCTTTTGAAGAAAATAGGATGATTCAAAGAACATTTAAATAAATTGAAAAGCCAAAATAATCATTGATGAGAGATTTAACCAAAAAAATTCAGGTGAGCGATTCAGGCTCTTGAGAGGCTCTTGTTGTTACTTTTGATGATTATCGTTTTTATTTGTTCAGCATTAGTGTACGTTCCTCTTCAAACATATGATTACCTCTCCATTTTTTCAAACAATAACTTACGTTATTTTGGACAGGTTAAGGATTATGCAAGATTAGTCATGGACAAGTATAACATAATTTGCTAGCTCAACCATCTTTATTTTATTGATAATATTATTATTGCTTTCTCAAACTCATTTATAGTACTTTTTTGTTCATGTTCTGTTGTGATTGAACTTGCACTAGTAGTCCTGTGAAATCTACTGGATGTATTTTTAATTAAAGGCCAGTTTTTGTTTTATGTACTTTTCTTGCATTTGTATTGTTATGTCTGCTCAGTGATTGGTATCTAGTCCATAAATATTCCACATGGAATTTAAAACAAATCAGAATTTTTATTTAAGCATCAATATGTGATATGGATTTAACGTTAACTATTTAAATATTGGAATTATAAATATATATCTATACAATATACTTTGCTTTTGTTATTGTTTGTTTTGCCTTTCACCACAAAATGTTACAGGAACAGGGCAACAAGACAGATATTTTTTTTGAAGTTTACATTGAATTATGTTTCTTTAATTTAGCAGTTTGACTACAAAATCAAAGCTTTTCATGTTCATGTTTTCATGTTCATGTATATGCTATTCGTAGAGTATACACACATGGTTTTCTGGTATTCTGCTTATATGATCAAATGACAATATTCATATTACTGTGTACAGCTCAAATAGGAATGATGGAACTAACCATTAGAAGAATAAAAACAATTGATATTTGTTTGTTATGCCTCCGCTGTAGCAGAGGGGGCATGAAGTTTTACCCTTGTTTGTCTGTCAGTCCGTCCCAAAATTGGTTTCCATTCTCTAACATTAGTTTGTCTCAAACAAATGTAATGAAACTTATACACAATGCTTATTACCACAAAACACAGGTAAGTTCGAATTTTGGTGGCATCACTTTTACAATCAATAATTATGCCCTTTTACAATAGAAAAAAATGCTATTCTTAAAATATAAATGATGTCATTATTAAAATCTTTTTGGAAAATTTGAGTTATCTTTCTTTGTCCAGAATGATAGTTGAATTAACTACAACCATTGCTTTACTCTCATTACATTAACTGCTCAATAAATGAATTAGATGTTGAGGATTCACTTAGAAACTCATCATATACCATCACAATATTACCAAAGAGAAAATCCTGGATAATTATAGGTCTGTTTTGTGTTCCTTTGGATTTTCAATCACAGATAGATACTGGATCTTCCAACGCTGTACTGGATACCCTAACTACAGCAGTGTCCTTACAAACAACGTCATATTGCTGGGTCTTCCAAGTACTCCACGAAACCTCTTTCTAAATATTAACATCTATTTTAGTCCGTTTCTGTGTGTGTGTTACATTTTAATGTTGCGTTGTTGTTCTCTTATATTTAATGCATTTCCCTCAGTTTTAGTTTGTTGCCCTAATTTTGTTTTTTGTCCATGGATTTATCAGTTTTGAACAGCGGTATACTACTGTTGCCTTTATTTATCAGCAATCAAAACTGTGCTTCAAAGTTATGGTGAAATTTCCGAGGTGGGGTGAATCGGATGTGGTTCCTTAAAAATTTCAAAGACCTTGAGTACATACCATCTATGACTCTTTCTTCTTGCAATAGTATAACAACATATTGCTTGTTTCATTTAGATTGAAAACATATTGGTAACGTTTAGAGGACGTGTTTTTTTTTCAACAAACTGTCGGCATTCCAATGGGAACCAAGTGTGCCCCTCTTGCCGACTTGTTCATTTATTATAATGAGGCTGACTTCATACAGGAACTAATACAAATAGTTATCAAAGATACCCGGATTATAGTTTAATACGCCAGACCCGCGTTTTGTCTACATAAGACTCATCATCAGTGACGCTCAGATCTAAAAAGTAATAAAGCCAAACAAGTACAAAGTTTAAGAGCATTGAGGACCCAAAATTCCCAAAAGTTGTCCAAAATACGTCTAAGGTAATATATTCCTGGGGGAAAAAATCCTTCGTTTTCGAAAAATTCAAAGTTTGGTAAACAGAAAAATTATAAAAATGACCATATAATTAATATTCATATATTAATATAACACCGAAGTGCTGACTACTGGGCTGGTGATACCCTCGGGGATGAAACGTCCACCAGTAGTGGCATCGACCAAAGGTGTAAATAGTTATCAAAGGTACCAGTATTATAATTTAATACGAAGAAAGATAAGTTGTAAGAAATATCTGTTAACTTTACTATCCGCTATATAGACGATGTTCTCTCACTAAATATTTAAAAATTTTGTGACTGTTGAAGGATACAACATATACAGTTAGGTCTCCCACATATCTTGACTTGCATCTTAAAATTGACAACGAGTTTCGGTTGAAAACAAAACTTTATGACAAGAGAGACGACTTCAGCTTCCCAATTGTGAACTTTCCATTTCTATGTAGCAACATTCCAGCAGCGCCTGCATACAGAGTATATATCTTCAAATTGATACGATATTCCGGGGCTTGTATTGTATGATGGGTTGCTGCTCTCAAAAAGCTAATAAACCAAGGGTTCCAAATGGTGAAGTTGAAATCATTCCTTTGTAAATTTTACGGACGCCATTACGAGTTGGTTGACCGTTATGAAATAACCGATGATATTGGATATGCTCCTTATGTCTAAATACAATACCTTCCCTTTTCAAGAATATTGCATAAGAGTATTACATACAAAATTAGACTATTTACTGGATTTGTAATAACATGAGCAACGCGACGGGTGCAGGATCTGCTTACCTTTCTGTAACACCTAAGATCATCCCCAGTTTTTGGTCGGGTTCGTGTTGCTTAGTCTTTAGTTTTCTATGTTGTGTCCTTTTTTTGTCCTTTTCTTTTTTAGCCATGGCTTTGTCAGCTTATTTTCGATCTATGAGTTTGATCGTCCCTCTGGTATCTTTAGCCCCTCTCTTATGCAATGCAATATTCAATTTTACCGCCACTAATAAATTGAATATATAAAAAAAGGTGAAGCATTCTTTACCATTCAGTGCTTACAAGCACTTTGATTACCATTCTAGGGCTATGCCCCTTTACAAATGAAACAATAGCTGAATGTTTTCGTTTCTGTTTTCGAACTTAAGTTTTTCTCAACTATATTTAATGAAATGTATATGTAATGATTATTACCACAAAATTAAGTTTAAGTTCAAATTTTGTCAGCTTTACTTTTACAGTTCTTGAATTATTTCCCTTAATAACGTCATATGCTTGCGGATGCATCATCTGTGTCCCTATGGACACATTTCCAATTTATTGTTGTCTGAATCTAGTGTACAAATAGTCTGACACAGCACTGTTTCGGTTTATGTGCTGTGTACTGATAAAACTCAGTCACAGTACTGTGAAACCTACTAGTCATTGTCTTTTTCGCTTTGTTTGCCACTTTTGTTATGCAGGAGCTTAAAAACTGATGACAAATGTTGTAAAAAATTCATAGAATCATTCTTTAATACATTATGTTCTTTGGTACCCCTGTTTCACTTCTTTTACCAAATGAGATTTAAGTTTACTTTTGCTTGAGATGGACTTTATCATATCTACACATAACAATATGCATTTGAATGTTTTTCTCCTAATAAACACCTTATCCTATGCCCGGCTTCTCTAGCATCCGTTGTCAGAAATTAAATGAAACTATATCAGATTCCCATCATGTAATGCAATTGTGCATCTATTAAGTAACGTTATGTGAATTTTATTTTTGTTTCCTTATCAAATTATGGACTTTGCAATACCTGAATGTGGGATGGGGCATACGTTTGTAAGTTTGCTCACAGTGCCTTTATTGTAAAACTAGGTTTTATTTATGCAATAAAATAGAAATACATACTAATGGGTTACTGTAATTGAAAATAAATAAATGTATAAAACTACTGTCAAGTTTGCGATCTTTATTTTCTATTTTCACTTGCCAGTACCCAGTACAAAGGTCAATTTAGAGAATCTATTTTCGAATAATTGTTCCAAAAAGTTGTTGAAGCAGGGTCAAGTGTATTTATTTTATCATTGTCGGTTCGACTTTAGTCGAAATGCGAGACATAGCGATTCTACATTCCGTCGTCGTCGATGTCGTCGGCGGCGGCGTCCACAAATATTCACTCGCTGGTTAAAGTTTTTGAAATTTTAATATCTTTCTCAAACTATCCCGAATTTCTACCAAACTTGGACAAAAGCTTGTATATGATCATAAGATAGTATCAAGGAGTAATTTTAAAAAAAATAAAATTCCATTTTTTCCGAATCCAACTTATAAATGGAATTAGTTTTTCTGCAGGGAAGAATAAAATTCACTCTGTGTTTATTTTTTTTTTAAATTTTAATAACTTTCTAAAACTATCCTGAATTTCTACTAAACTTTGACAGAAGCTTGTTTATGATGATAAGATAGTATCCAGAAGTAATAATTGTGAAAATAAAGTTCCATTTTTCCGTATTTAACTTATAAATGGACTTTTTCTGCAGGGAAACATTACATTCACTCTGTGGTTTAAGTTTCTAAAATTTTTAATAACTTTCTAAAACTATGATGGATTTGTTTCAAAGTTAGACAGAAGCTTGTTTATGATCATAAGATAGTAATCAGTAGTAAATTTTGTTAAAAAAATCATTTTATCCGTAATTTATCTGAGGTTAAAGTTTTTTTTAATTTTGTTGAGCCTGCAATTGACAGCAAAGGTAGGCGGGACACTGGGTTCCACGGCTCTTGACCATTTTTTATATATAGTTAACCTTTCGATAGTTTTCACAAAAGCTTGCATTTCAGTCCTTTTTTTCGCTCATACTATCCAAGATAGTCATGAACCGTATGCTGACTGAATTACCCCTGGTTATAACAGATCATCGATATGTTTATCGACTTCCTATCTATGTATATAGGTGTGTGACGAGGAGTTTGCATTAATTTGGGTATTTATGTTTTGGTGCAGCAAGCTATTTATACAAAATTCTCTCAAAATTACGACGCAAAAATATCATTGTAGCGACTATTCGTTTAACCGTGGCAATTACTCAATAACTTTTGTAAGTCAATACCTATGTTCTCTTCCGGTCTCTCACTATGAATTGATGATATGGTTCATTGATTCCTATATAAAAACGCTTTACTGTTTTTCAACAGTAAAACATAGAACTCTTTAAATACTAAGGCAGTTATATCTTAGAAATAGATGACTTAAGATGTATTTTGCCAAACTTATAGGAATTTTTAGTCCTCAGTGCTTTTTAACCTTGTGCTTTATTCGGCTTTTTAAAACTTTTTTTGATTTAGGCATTACTGGTGAGATTTTTGAAGACAAGACGCACGTCTTGCACAGATACAAAATTTCAATACTGGTATCTATAAGATTATTTACTGCCAATAGATAATCGTTGACATGAACTTGTATCAAAGCTTTTATACCTTGCTTCTTTTCGGCTTTTTACGTGTTTTTTTAATGACAAACAAGATGCCCATTGGTATCTTCTGGTTACGGCAAACGAAGTGTTCATTTTATGTATTACGGATACATTGGTATTTTCCAGAAAAAAGTCTAAGCCAATTATACCGTCTGTACTACGGCTTCTACGGGTATTAGTTTTGTATAATTGTAAGATGAAACAACCCTTTCTAAAAATCGGGTGGTTATTCCTGAAGAATTCTGAATTTATGGAATATTAAATAAGAAGCTGTATTATGCTTCTTACTGGAGAAACAATCAACCAGAGTAAAAAAAAGGTCGGACTATTCAACTGCAATGAACTTTAATCAATAGCAGATTGAATAAAAGTAAGAGACTGTCCAATACCATGATCCGAAGGACATCATGATCAGTAGTGAAATGCATAATATACTTTATATAGTACTAATTTGTTACAACCGATTTTGAATGGTTGGTTTTAAAAGCTTATTAACTCGCTCTTGAATAATATTAATTCAAGTCATAAATATGCAACTCGGAGTACCAAGTGAAGTGGTCGTGTATTCCAATCTCACATTCACAATGTTTATGTATGCACACCAATAGAATTCTTATAAAATATAGATAATTGGGAATTGGAATGTGATTTTATGATGATTGAGATTTATAACACAATGTTGACTATTGTACCCCTATTTTTGACATTTTTACCTGTTATGTCTGTTTGTTTTGTTCACATCTCGTTGTCAATATAATGGTACTCTCATGCAAGTGCAAAGTTTACCTAGTTATAAACCCAGTTTAAATCCGCAAATTTCTACATAAGAAAATTCCTGTACATATTCATGCATATGACAGTTGTTATTCATTCGTATGAGCTTCTGATTTTGCCTTTTGCTCAGGGTCTTTTTCGTTTTGAATTTTCCTCGAGTACGGTATTTTGCTAATTTTCTTTTTTTCATCAGAGTTACGAATTCTAAAACCAGCTACTATCCTTAAAGTAAGAAAGCAACATATTAAACCCCGTTAAAAATATCATTATAAATGGTATTTTTGCATAGCAATATAATATTTCCCAAAGAAAGTAACCAAATGTTAGCGTGCAAAGAATTTTAATATTGCACTAGTGCAATAAATCTTAAAAATTCAAGTCACCAACGACAGAATCTTCGTTTAAGCCAATTTTTACTTTCAAATATTATACTGCTATACAATCAAAGATCTTAAGGAAGAAAACAAACTTGAATAAACTTTAACAAATTCTTTCTTCATTGAAGTACTTCGAATTGTTTAGGATTTTGTTTTCTTGCAAGTAACTTTTTCAAACTTGAAGATAATTGACGTGACAAGAAACAATTGTCAAGAGAATGTATTCTAAATTTGTTAATTGCTTGAAGTAATTTCCCCTGATAACAATATTATTTATTCAAGTTCTTAATTTTGTTATATCTATTAATAGATCTATGACCTTATATATATATATATCTTTATTCAAGGACATGTATAGAGGTGTTTATTTAAAAAATAAAGTATCTGTAATAAAAGGAACTCCAAGTTAATCATGCGTCAGTTTCGATTTTACCGTGATATTAAAAGGTGAAGTGTCTTACAAGCAACACTTAAAATCTTAAAACAGAAGAGAAGAAATGCGCAAAATGTAAATCTGTCCTTGATATAATGCCCCTTGAAGTGATTGAGGATGATTCAACAGTTCTTTTAATTGTTCCACTTTTTCGTAATGCCTAACAAAAACTTGAATGTGTTTTAGATCGTTTTGTTTAAGAAATTTCTGCATTAAATTTGAAGTTATGAAATGACTTGATCCCCATCACAAAAAAAAACCCAACGTAAACAGTAGGAAACAGTTAGTTTATAAATATAACAATAAACTCGTCCTTCATATCTCTCTTTTTTTACAATAATCATAGCTTGAATATGATTTAGAATTGCATACAATAGAAGCATACATGTGACTTTGGCTATTATTATGGTTATTTAACTCAATATTTTTTTCTTATTTCATAAATGATTTTTTCTAAATCATATTAATTTTCTGTTAATTACTCAACATTTTGGATGTACTGAAATAATAATTGTTATAATTATTATTATTATTATTATTATCATTTTTATCATTATTTTTTTTGATCATTATTTTTTTTGATCATTTTTTTTTATTAATAATATTATTTTTCTTACTTTTTTCTTCTGATTTCTTTGAATTTAAATAGTAGCAATTAAAATATCTGTAATAAATTAATCAGTATTTTTCGTACATTTTTTCGAAATATTAATTTATTGAAAAAATTGTTCCAAAACTGAAAAAACAACAAAAATGTTGAAATTGATTAAACTATAAATAAAAAATAAATGTATCGTTAAAAAAGCTAATTTTGCATGATTGTATTTTATGTGTTTTATTATAGATGTTTCAATATTTTTTTTTCTCTTTATTATCTTTCATATTCTAAAATTCTAAAAATTTGTTTGATATTTGAGAATATATTCTAAAATTAGCAATTATTTATTAATTGCTTGAAGTAACTTTCCCTGATAACAGTACTATTTATTCAAATTCTTAATTTTTGTATATTTATTCATAGAGATCTACGACTAACATATATGATTTATTCAAGGACCCGTTTAAAAGAGTATTGTAAAGATAAAAGTGTAGTTCATAATCCATGAATCCCCCTCTTTTGCTTTTTTGTTATATTTCTATCTTATTTATTTTGTAGATATTTTGTACTATATTTAGTTGTTGACTATATTCTTGCACGTTTCCATGTGATAATAAAACAACAGTAGTATATAAATTTGGACCAAAGAAAAAAAAAATCGAAAAAGAAGAATCATTTCTCCACAATTCGTTGTCATTTACGATGAAGTAACACCTTCCTACGATGCAAGTAGCGTACTGGTATATTCAATGTTTGTACAATTTGGTCCTGATTAGTTACTGTTGTATTTTTCTCCAATTCTACTTTTTGCAAGTATTTTTGGTAACAAGGTCTTTATTGATGACAAATTAGCCATGTTTATTGGGTCCTTTTATATCTAGAGATATGCAAGTTTTAGCATAACAATTAAATAGCATTATAAGTAAAACAGCATTGTAAGTAATAACACAAACGATATTCTTGGAAGCGAAACTGATGACATAATTTTGTTATGAATAAAGATCATATTACTTAAAATTTAAAATTGCACAAAGATTTTACACAGGGACAAGAAAATACTTGAAAAAGGTGAAATCGTGGAAAAAACCCAGTAATAACTAACCAGGCTTAATAGTACAAAAATTTCTCAATTCTTTACACTATTTACATCACAGAAAGGTGTTGCTTTATTTGTATTCATGAAACAAACGTTATATCTATATATATATAAGTCTCAGCAATTTAAAACAAAATATAACCGACCTTATCAATGAAAATAAAAGAAAATAAATTCAAAAAGTGGTATCTTTTATTTTATATTCTAGAAATAGATTACAATTAAAACATACTAATAAGCCTTTGAAAACGTTTCATTCATTAATATTCCTAGTTTAATTTATTCAAACTATTGTTTTGTGTGCTATTGAGTTTTCCCACTATTAACTATTGTTTTTTGATAACAGACATATGACAGTGAACTTTGGAAAGAAGAAAATATACACATGATTCATATATATATATATATCAGAGATATGTCAGCGTCAAAGCATACACATTATAAAAAGATATAATTTTCTTTGTTTCTGAGTAGCTTAAAATGTGCAAGCCAGCACCAGGAAATGTGACAATAAAATCTGTACCAGGCGGAAAAGAAACAATGGGGTTTACATCCTACACAATTGTTTTATTCAAGGACATCCACTAAAGTTTCCGCATTGTGCATCATGACAACAGGAAAGAGACACTTTTAAGCAAAAAACACGGAAATTTTATATTCCATCCTGATATAAATCAGTATTTTTCTGTCGTATTGAAATTTTAATATTTTGAATCGAGTACAGAACGACAAAATTATTATGATAAATTAAAAATAATGTTTGTTATAAAAGTGTATACACCACATAAATTAATACCTCAACCATAAACGGCCATAAACATGAAACATTCGCCATTGGACATAAAATGAAAAAAAAATCAATCATGTTAATTATTCATTATCGTTAAAACCTCATAATGTTTGACAATAAAATAACATAGACAGAAAATAAAATAATTAAAATTGGTCATCATTCGTTTTTTTAACAATATTAAATTTAAATTAAAAGGATAAACATAAAAAAAAATAAGAAACAAATAATACATCCTAAAAAAATAGTATGTAATTTTTAGCAACGTTGTCTCCTTAAAAAATATTTCTGTAGATGCGTTGTCTGGAGGTCAAGAAAAAACCAAGTGTAGTTCAAATGTCCTTCTAAATCCAGATTTCATGAAAATTTATTACCTGATGTAGCGCTCATACAAATACAGGATTTCAAGGGGCATTCCGCTGCTTATCCTCGGTAATGTCCAATTGAAATCCCGCGTCCATATAAACCTCTGTCATCTCCTGTCCTGAACAAAATGACACCCAACCTGTTCCATTGATCGATTCTCCGAAGTGTAGATATTACTTCCCGGTTAATCATTTCGGAGAATTACCTATTTTAACGTTTAAATTTCCTTTGTTTTGTGTACATATTAATAGATTTACAATTTTCCGGTCATTTCTGGAAAATCAATGTGAACTAGATATTCAGTCGAGAAATATTTTAACTTTTAAAAAACCCACACAGTGGTTAAATGAAACTATTCGAACACTGCGAGTTTCGATGTCAAAATATGTTTAAACGATTTTTACCGTATCTGTTCAAACGCCAGTTTAACTGAAAGTTTCTCGCGGATGTAATTCTTGACATATTTGCACTAAATTTCATTCATGGTAAATATAGCCTGGTTATCCCCATTCTTACACCTACTGTTTGATATTTGATTGGTTGGTCTTCCAAAAGTTTTTAACTTTGTCCAATGAAGAAAGTTTATCTGAAAAATATAACATTTTTAACACCAATTATACATGTGGTCAAAAACTTATTTTAAAGTAGAGACTAGAGGTTTAGCATTTGAATTGCCAAGATATGACGAAAAGGAGTGAAATTGCATTGCATTATAAATAACCAGGAAAAACACATTTCCATGCGGACTACATTTTTTAACAGAGTCAATATTGTTTTCAAAAGTAAAAATTATTTGAAACAGACGTACAATAGTATTTGAGATATGAGCTTTGATGGCTAACCAAATTATGAGTTGGTTAAATTAACCCAACCTGTCCGGGTCTGTATTATTTACCAAGGTACAGATTACAAACTCAATATTTCCCAACTTTTAAAACAACCAACTAATAAAAAATGAATTACATATTTTGATACAGATTTGTGATGCCCCCCTTTATATATCTGACTGATCACGATTGGCGAACATTCTTTTAACAGCGGCCCAAAACTTGCAAAATACTGAGGTTGGATATCAAAGTTAAGAAATTCCACTTACAATGACTGACTAAAGCAATTGTACTAGGAAACAGGCGAGACAAAAAAAACAGCAAAAAAATTAACTGATAAATGAAGTTTCAGATACCGACAGTTAGAGATGACTAAAAAAGGCCTGTAATGACTTGTCATGAAATAAGTGTCTTGTCATGGGGAAATCTCTTTAAACTTGTGTCTAAGTTGAAGTTTACCTTCCAGAAATTCATTATGATGAGGGACAATGACATTCCTGGTATGAAACATATCTGACTTATTCCACAAAATAAAAATAAATCCAAACAAACTTTAAACAGTCTCTATAAATAGCTGTGAGTACACTGAATTATAGTCTTCTCATAAGATTGAATGCATAATATTTTTAGCACTCTCATAATCGTTCAAAAATTGATTTCCATGTTATCAAAAACAAAATATATAATAATAAAAACAATGTCCAGTACTGACCCTCTCCATTTAAAACCTCATATAAGACAAGAAAATAACAATAATAATGCATTTTAGCACACTGTTTTGTTTATTGCCTATGACTATGGTCAAATCTGTTAGTTAAGTACGTCTACAGAAAAATTAAAACACAAATCCATTTTTAAAATGCTGAGCAGAACATAACAAATTCATTAAATATTTGATTTGATTTGAAATTAAATCTTCAATATTAAAAGGGATTAAGTGTACAAGAGAGCTTGGGTGGAATCATTTTATTTCGGATCTGAATATAGTTTAGTAAATAGTCTGATATTTCAAATAAGTTGATAAGAAAAGATGAACGGCATGTATAATGTTCTGTGTTCACCAGATCTCATATCAAGAACAAACTCATACTATTATTATTCATATTAACTCACAATATAAAAAATTTAATCAAAATCAACAAAACATAAATAAAAAGGGTGTCCATTCTAAAAGCGCATGTGCCAAAAGGCCAGACGATTTTTTGTATCATATCATAATATCACATTTATAGTGAGGTATCAAGTGAATCTGTTGGTGAATATGAATTTCATATTGTAGCTAAAAAAAAAAGGCAACAGTAGTTAACCGCTGTTCGAAAGTCATAAATCGATCGAGAGAAAACAAATCCGAGTTGCAACCTAAAACCGAGTGATACACATCAACTATAAGTGGAAAACAACAAAAAACAGAAACACTGAAGTGATCAAAAAACAAATGACAATTCAACACACACAGAAACGACGCCACACACCACAATTAAATTATCTATAAGTTATTTATAACATTTTGTTTTATTAAAAAAAAATGCACCGAATCTCTTTGTCAAATTTTGTGTGTGTGTGTTAAGTACAGTTCTGGTCCAAAAACAAGTCAAGAGATGTTCCGAAAACTGTAAATATCACCTTTGTGTACCTGGCTTATCACTATTTCTATATCTAAATCAGTTAAAATACAACCTCCACTCTTCTTTCATATCCACCTAAACAAACCTAAGAAATGAGTGAGAAAGGGAAAAAAAAACATTAAGAAATAAAACACTCTTATTAACAGGAACTGTATTATATTTATGGACAACGAAAAGCGGGGTAATTAATTGTGGTCTTGGGCAATAAGATAATAACTGCTATTTCCTAAATTGGAACAGGAAATTTGAAAAAAAATTAGTAGATTGAACCTGGTTTTTGTGGCTAAAATTATAAATATAACAATACCAATGACAATTCATGTCAGCACAAAAAGTGCTGACTACTGGGCTTGTGATACTTTCGGGGAAATAAATCTCCACCAGCAGTGGCATTGACCCAAAGGTTGTAAATAAACTCATCATAGATACCAAGACTAAATTTAGTATACGCCAGACGCGCGTTTTGTCTATAAAAGACTCACCAGTGACGCTCGAATCCCCAAAAAGTTAAAAAGGCCAAATAAAGTAAAAAGTTGAAGAGCATTGATGACCAAAATTCCTAAAAGGTTTGCCAAATACAGCTAAGGTGATTTATGCCTGAGGTAGAAGCCTTAGTATTTCAAAAAATTCAAAAATTTGTAAACAGTAAATTTATAAATATAACAATATCAATGACAATTCATGTCAGTACAAAAAGTGCTGACTACTGAGCTTGTGATATCTTTAGGGAAATAAATCTCCACCAGCAGTGGCATCGACCCAGTGATTGTAAATAAACTCATCATAGATACCAAGACTAAATTTAGTATACGCCAGACGTGCGTTTCGTCTACAAAAGACTCACCAGTGACGCTCGAATCAAAAAAAGTTAAAAAGCCCAAATAAAGTAAAAAGTTGAAGAGCATTGAGGATCAAAATTCCTAAAAGTTTTGCAAAATACAGCTAAGGTAATCTATGCCTGAGGTAGAAAAGCCTTAGTATTTCAAAAAATTCAAAAATTTGCAAACAGTAAATTTATAAATATAACAATATCAATGACAATTCATGTCAGCACAAAAAGTGCTGACTTCTGGGCTTGTGATTCCCTCGGGGAAATAAATCTCCACCAGCAGTGGCATCGACCCAGTGGTTGTAATAAACTCATCATAGATACCAGGACTAAATTTAGTATACGCCAGACGCGCGTTTCGTCTACAAAAGACTCATTAGTGACGCTCGAATCCCAAAAAGTTAAAAAGGCCAAATAAAGTAAAAAGTTGAAGAACAAGGATGACCAAAATTACTAAAAGTTTTGCCAAATACAGCTAAGGTAATCTATGCCTGAGGTAGAAAAGCCTTAGTATTTAAAAAAAATTTCAAAAATTTGCAAACAGTAAATTTATAAATATAACAATATCAATGACAATTCATGTCAGTACAAAAAGTGCTGACTACTGGGCTTGTGATACCCTCGGGGAAATAAATCTCCACCAGCAGTGGCATCGACCCAGTGGTTGTAAATAAACTCATCATAGATACCAGGACTAAATTGATATGACTTCCATTCTTTTAAAAGATACTAGTTTCTTTTAACAGATAATATGATCTTAATATGTGACAATGCCAGCAGTTAAGTGAATTCTAATAGTTTTTTTCATTTATCAAAACATGTTCACAGTCGTATGGATATAGTCTACTTTTTTTTTTTTAAACAGAATGAATTAACAAATACGATTCCTCTTAAAAAGCGGGATTATTTTTATCTGTCATTTTCCTGCATAAAACATATATGTGATATATTATATGTAACATATTAGCTTTCAGAGCATTGGGATCATTTGACTTCTTCCGATTTCCCATAAATCAATCAACTCAACATGCATGACCATCAGCCCTAACTCTATTTATAAATATTTTGAACGACACGAAGACACGAAAATTACAAGTATTCAATAACTGACACATTATTATGACTATTGCTTAACTTTTTCATGTCAATTTCCCTGTTACTTAATTAATTATCTCAAACTATAAGACAATATAAGATAAGATAAATTTTATTTACAATAGTGGACCCATTATAGGCATAATCAGTACATTGATTTTTTCATCACACAATTGCATTAGACAATACACAAGAAAATGAAAATAGAAATACATTCGACTAAAAACATGAAATATTAATTGAGTTAATAATACATGAAGTCACATAAACCAATATGTTTAGTGTTTATTGACCATGCACCAGAAGCAGCATCACACCCCCTATAGTAAAAGCTTTTGATTTTATAAGTCCTTCCTCGTAGCTGATGCATATGAACAAATAGTATTGTTATTCATATGAATCACCAAGGACAGGTGCTTAAAGAACACTCAAGCCAATACACGGAAATATGAAAACTCAAGCATTTTACAATACAAGCATAAAATAAAAGTTAAAAAGAAGTACATTATTATAGTCCTCCTTGTGGCTAATACACATAAATAAGATTAGTATGCATTTATCCAAATGCTGGAGCCACCAAGGGCAGGTGCTTAAAGGACAAAGTAATATATTGTGTAAAATTTCTGTGTAAAAATATTTAGATTTGGACGCAGCCTCTAGCACAACTCGTCCCAATGATCTGAGAGAGAAAAGAAAAAACACAAACAACACAAACAATAATATGAATTATTTTATAAAAGCACACATTTCATGCAAGATATCATTGTTTTAATTACTCATTAATCAAATAAACTGGTCTTTAATTGTCAACATATTAAAATTAGCACAATATAGATCTGAGTTTATCACATGGTTTTGGTTTTGATTTGATATTAATGAAATATAAGTGTAATGAATTTACTATTTAACTCTATTACTTACTTGCTGCATTTCATCACATTGTTTTGCTTTCCCGATACCGATGTTAAAGAAAGGGACACCATTATTCAGTAACTCAATTCTTTTAAACCTTCATTTCGTGGAAAAAGATTTTTTCTGAAAATGGAATACCTTAACATATGAGTATTGCGAAACCACAAAAATAACATTTGATTAACGCAATGGGGGTATTTCTAGGCCTTTCTATTCCGGGTATTGCATGTTTTTCAAATTTTTTTTATTATTCTGAATTTCTTAGCACACATCTCTGTCCCATATTCTTTAGACGATGTTGCCCTTATTTGGGTCTGATTGACAACCTTGTGGTTGAGCATTTTATAGTTTTTGAATCAAACTAAATTTCAATAAAATAAACATTGCACGAGGAAACAAGCTCTACGATTAAGATTCCCCCTTAATACACATCAACAAACAAAACTAACTACAAATGTCATCTGATTCACAAGTAGGTTAAACCTGGTTTTTGTGGCTAACCAAACCTTGTACTTTCACTGTTTACAGTGGTTAGCTCTTGAAGATGTCTGTGAAATCAAGTAGCTAATAACCTCATCATAGATACATAATTGAAATTTTGCATTTGCGCCAGACGCGCGTTTCGTCTACAAATGACTCATCAGTGATGCTTGAATAAAAATTAAAGTACGTATGTGGAGAAGAGCATTGGGGATCAAAAATTCCCAAAAGTTTTGCCAAATACAGCGTTAGTAATCTTTTCATGAGGTAATAAAGCCTTGATTTTTATAAAATTGAGAGTTTTGTAAACAGTTCATTTATAATTTTGACCATATCAATGATAATTCATATCAACAAAGAAGTGCTTTCCCCCTGGGCAGGTGATGCCCTCGGGGAATAAAAACTCCACCAGCAGTGGCATCGACCCAGTGGTTGTAAATAAACTCAAAATAGATACAAGATCGATTTTGAATAAGCTCTCAATAGCAAAAGGTTGTCTGTAATTTCAGACGCAACCAATTTACTCCAAAAGTTAACAAAACATACAAATGAAATAATATACGCCTGCAACAAATTGTCGTTTCAAATCACATAACATTGTTTTTGTTAGTATCATTAACGTAGGGTGGTGTAGTTATAAGAAGCTCGATAACCTTGTTCTACTCATAATGGTATGAACATACCAAGAACAGTCGAGATGTTACAGCAAAAACTCCATTTAAACTTTTCAGTTTTTCCTATTCTTTAACATTTAACAAATATTTTACCTTCGACATTTTGCATTCAGTGAATTTTTATTTTCTGAGATATGTGAATATCCTTTTTTTCATAAATTTTGAAGAACGATGAAAAATCCATTTAATTTGAATTTTAGTTTTGAGATCTCTCGATTAAATCTGTGATGATGACCCTTCCTTCGTAACTATCGTTGATGAATATCGTTTTATATAACATTTTCATTTTCATTGACATCCCAAGGAAGTTATTATTGCTTCAATGGAGGTTTGCATGCAACAAAACCCAAATTCAACCCAACATATTTTAATAAAATGCCCTGAACCAAGTCACGAAAATGGCCATTGTTACATTATAGTTCGTTTCTGTGTGTGTTACGCTTCGGTGTTGTGTCTCTTTTGTGTCGTAGTTCTCTAATATGTGATACATTTTCCTCAGTTTTAGTTTGTAACTCGGATTTTTTTTCTATCGATTTATGAATTTTGAACAGCGGTAAACTACTGTTGCTTTTATTTAAAGGAAAAGATAAAAATAGTTTTCAGACAGAAATTCATCGTCTATTTTACACTTTATATATTCTAGAGACTAAAAATGAAACCTATAACAAATTCGATATTATTAAATGGGTCAATTATTTAGACAGTGTCAACTTCATAGGAGTGTTGAGTCAATATCATTTACCAGACATGTCCCAACAACAAAAAGAGTCAAATGCGATTCTAAACGACCACATTAACGAAAGAACGGGAAAATGATCAACTTTGATTT
This sequence comes from Mytilus trossulus, assembly GCF_036588685.1. Taxonomy (NCBI): domain Eukaryota; kingdom Metazoa; phylum Mollusca; class Bivalvia; order Mytilida; family Mytilidae; genus Mytilus; species Mytilus trossulus. Next base: position 64,263,220 of record NC_086379.1, read on the forward strand.
GGTTGTCCTTTGGTACAATAGAAATACATATACATGAAGATAAACTTATCATATATACCAGGATTGAAAATTTATATTTGCGCCAGACACGCGATTCGTCGACAAAATACTCATTAGTGACGCTGAACGATTTTAAATCCATCGCACAAAAGTAAAAACTCATCTCGTATGGACATTATTTTTTGAATTTCTTGAATCAAATAATATTCATATTTAAACCCGCTTCTTAGAATGAAATTGAAAAGGCATATTTGCATCTGATGAAAGATTCGAGAGAAACAAGGAAAAATAGATACCAAGGGGACATTAAGAATCTTAGACCGAATAGAATCAACGGAACAATGTCAAAAGAGAAAAACGAGCAGACTACTAACAAAACAAAACACTTCTTTGATTAAATAAAGGTCCTAATCCACTAGTGACCCCTCTCTCTTCAAGATGACTTCAGTAAGCTGCTACAGTTTCATTCTACATAAAAAATGTATAATCGAAGTTTACAGTCGAAAATTTAAGAAGCGTTCGTCATAACATGCCATTTAAATGCATGCAATACAAGACAATACTAATGTAGTTTAAATCAACGTAATGTGAAAATGTTAAAATACCTCGCCACAAATAAAAACCCGTTTGACTATACAAATGTTATACTAAAGACAGGGTATCAATACAACACTAAGCTTCGATAGATAAAAATTCAAATGAAAAAAGCAAACCATCTAACGAAAACCACCCGATGAACAAGACAACTGATCTTATTAAAAACAAATTAAATGCATATTCTACATATGTGAACTCTAAAAACCAGAACAGAAAACACATGGCATAAGACAGTGCTGATATGCACCAAACCTTGTTTTGTCAAATAGAAGGTATATCCTGATAAAATCAATAGTCTGACAGCAAATATCTCAAGTATCACGAGTGTTCAAGTTTTCTGTAATCGAACTCTGCAAAACAATACGGTATACCTATGAGCTTTCTCGAGAGAACAATACATCTTTTGGATATCAAAACTAAATCATCTGGCAAAACCTTTTAAAAATTTTGGTCATTAAAGGTCATCGGCTTTATTCTATTCAACCCTTTCTATTCGAACGTCACCTTCTAATTTTTTTCTACAGATAACCCTGGTCTCCTGGTGTGCTGTCGTAAATTCATGGCCGTTGCAGTCTACAAGTTTAAACGTATCATTATAATAGTTATTGATGTATATCTGTGATGATTATTCTTGTGTGTATTTTTACTGTATTCCTGTTAAGTAGTGTTGGCATTTTTAACATTTCCATATAAGCGGGAGGTTGGAATAGCCATAAAATCAGGTTCAACCCACCAGTTTCTTAAAATAACCAGTACCCATTCAGGAATATGGCAGTTTTTATCAGATAATGTGTTTTATGTATGTTGACGTTTTTTGTTGTTGCAGTTCGGTGTTTCTGATGTTCCATTGTTTTCCTCTTATAGTTGATGTGTATCCTTCGTTTTTAGTTTGTAATCGGGATTTGTTTTCTAATAATCGATTTATTGCAATTGAATAGCGGTGTACTACTGTTGTTTTTCGGCTATCAACAAGATTCTTTCCATTCGGTTACAATCACACTAGTAAATCATTTTTTTTTTATAACTGTATAACTTATCCACTGACGGAAATTCGATAATTCTGTCCATTGATTTCTGTTGGAGAGAATTAGGATTGGTTCAGCTTATGTTCATAGTGTGTAGTAATTGTTTATAACATGTATGCATCAGAAATAAAAGGAATTGTCTGAAAGGCAATTGAACAATATTAAATTTACCACGCTGGCTCAGTCTGAAAATGAAATATCCTCATATATAGTCGCATATTCTGTAGAATACATATCCTAGTGAATTGTCTCCAGAGTGGGACACAGTCTTTCAAAAGTTTTCGATTTGTCTTCAATTAAAATCAAAGCATTCATAAGTTGTGACCAGTGCTACATTGTTTTAAAATCTTGTAGTCTTCAAGTTTCGTAACATAATTTTTTTAGGGCTTTGGTGAACATGATTTTCACTACTTATGTTAAATATGAGTGATGTTGAGTCTTCACATGGTTGATCCGGGCAGAAAAACTGATTTCTCGGTTATTCACTTGGTATCATAAATAAAGGCAACAGTAGTAAATCGCTGTTCAAAATTCATAAATCGATAGAGAAAAACAAATCCAATCCGGGTTACAAACTAACACTGAAGGAAACGTATCAAACATAGAACTACGACACAACACCGAAATGTAACAAACAGAAACGCACTATTATGAAACGATGGCCATTTTCCTGACTTGGTTCAGGGCATTTTATGAAAAATGGTGGGTTGAACCTGATTTTGTGGCATGCCAAAACTCCCACTTTAATGGCAGTGTTAATTATGACATTAAAATGACAACATTACACGACAGGGCTACAATAAATAAATGGGAGAAAATATAGGACAAAGAAACAAACGAATAATAGCCATCAAAAGGTAACAGGTTAAAAACATTTTTATACAACAGACGCGCGCTACGTCCACACAAAACTATGTTCAGATGAAAAAAGTTTGAAAGCCATAACAACTACAAAATTTTCCATGAAGCCTGAAAGAGGAATTGCCTCCATAAAATCAATAAAAATAGTGTAACTTCCTTTATTTCGTGTAAGTTATTTTGCAAGGAATAAGAAAATGTTGTATTTCCGTGGATATCTGATTACTTGGTTTGTCAAAGTCTGCATTCAAGCCTATAGAAAATGTGCACTTCGTTGAACTGTTAATCGTAGTTCACTCTAAACCACAAAAATTAGTATCTCACAAAATATAAAGAACAAACAGTAATATTTAAAAATGTCTCAAGCTCAGGTTAAAATGGACATAAATCAGGGATTTTTTTTTATCAAATTAAGATGCCTAACACAATGTTGACTACTGTAACCTTTTTTTTTTTTTTTACAAATTTACCTATTATGTTTGTTTGTTTTGTTCATTATAATGAAACTTGGTGTGACTGTCATACAAGTGAGTGGTTTAGCTAGCTATAAAACCATATTTTATCCACAATTTAATACAGGAATATAACAGTTGTTTTCTTCCAATTCCTCTAGCACTCACTGTCATCAAAACTGAAATGGTTGAAAAATAACAAGAAAAATCTCTAACTTACTGTAACCACATGAGAAAATCAATGAAGAAGAAAAATGAGAACACTAAGATAAATGATCATGCGATGATTCTGTGCTTAATGTCCATTTGTGAATACTACATTCATATCAAGACAAGAATATGTTTATGTGAAATGAGTAGTGCCATGTTAGGTATTAAATAAAGGCAGAGTTCTATACCACTTTAAAAACCAACAAAACTTGCATGCTCACAAGGTCACAGTCCACAGGTCGATAGGAAGACATGTCTCTTACTAAAACTCATTATGCATACATCGCTGAGAAGCAACACATATCAGTTTTCAAGTGTTTGGCTAGGAATGTACCAAATAACCTCCCACATTTAAAGTTTATTAGCATCAATTCTAATTATTTAAGATGCCATTATTTCAGACAATAGTATTCATAATGCATTTGTTCCTTTAAAAATAAACAAACACAGTATATGTTGAAATGAAAACAGACTTAAAAGGATAGGTATTATTTTTATTGATATTTCCAGCTCTGATAGTCCAACAGCACACACTTGAATGGCTGCAAGCAGATATAGACCTTAGGAATATTTCAGCCATTTGTTTTTGAATTCCAATAGATGGCAGTTTTGCAATCAGCCTCCTGACCAGTGGTCATTTAATAAATTCAGTAAATCTTGTACAATAGGGTTAAGAACAGCAAGACCCTTCTTTGATGCTCTCATGCCACTAAAATAGAAAAAAAGAAAACAGTTAAGCATTATATTATAATGTGACATATTCTCTACAAATGCTGAGAGTTGAAAAATGTAATTAACTAACTATTGAAACTAGAGGCTCTAAAAAGCCTGTGTCGCTCACCGTGGTCTATGTGAATATTCAACAAAGGACACAGATGGATTCATGACAAAATTGTGTTTTGGTGATGGTATTGTGTTTGTAGATCTTACCTTACTGAACATTCTTGCTGTGTACAATTACCCCTATCTATAATGATTAGCCCAGTACTTTCAGTGGAAAATGTTAGTAAAAATTTACAAATTTTATGAAAATTGTTAAAAATTGACTATAAAAGGGCAATTACTCAGGAGGGGGTCAATTGACCATTTTGGTCATGCTGACTTATTTTTAGGTCTTACTTGGCTGTAAATTATTGCTGTTTACAGTTTATCTCTATCTATAATTATATTCAAGATAATAACAAAAACGGCAAAATTCCTTAAATTTTCCAATTCAGGGGCAGCAACCTAACAACCAGTTGTCCAATTCATCTGAAAATTTTAGAGCAGATTGGTCTTGACCTAATAAACAATATCAACCCCTATCAGATTTGCTCTAAATGCTTTGGTTTTTGAATTATAGGCCAAAAACAGCATTTTATCCCTATGTTCTATTTTTAGCCATGGCGGCCATCTTGGTTGGTTGGCCAGGTCACCGGACACAATTTTTAAACTAAATACACCAATGATGATTGTGGCCAAGTTTGATTTTATTTGGCCCAGTAGTTTCAGAGGTTAAGATTTTTGTAAAAGATAACTAAGATTTACGAAAAATGGTTAAAAATTGACTTTAAAGGGCAATAACTCCTTAAGGGGTCAACTGACCATTTTGGTCCTGTTGACTTATATGTAGTTTCTTACTTTGCTGAAATTTTTTGCGATTTACAGTTTATCTCTATCTATAATAATATTCAAGATAATAACAAAAAACAGCAGAATTTCCTTAAAATTACCAATTGAGGGGCAGCAACCTAAAAACGGAATGTCCAATTCATATGAAAATTTCAGGGCAGATAGATCTTCACCTGATAAACATTTTAGGTTTCAAAAACCAAAAACCTTGTCAGATCTGCTGTAAATGCTTTGGTTTTTTAGTTATAAGCCAAAAACTGCATTTTACCCCTATGTTCTATTTTTAGCCATGGCGGCCATCTTGGTGGGTTGGTTGGCCGGGTCACCGGACACAATTTTTTAACTTCATACCCCAAATATGATTGTGGCTGAGTTTGAATTAATTTAGCCTAGTAGTATATGAGAAGATTTTTGTAAAAGATTACTAAGATTTACGAAAAATGGTTAAAAATTTACTATAAAGGGCAATAACTCCTTAAGGGGTCAACTGACCATTTCGGTCAGGTTAACTTATTTGTAAATCTGACTTTGCTGAACATTATTGCTGTTTACAGTTTATCTCTGTCTATAATAATATTCAAGATAATAACCAAAAACAGCAAAATTTCCTTCAAATTACCAATTCAGGGGCAGCAACCCAACAACGGAATGTCCAATTCATCTGAAAATTTCAGGGCAGATAGATCTTGACCTGATAAACAATTTTACCCCCTGTCAGATTTGCTCTAAGGGCTTTAGTTTTTGAGTTATAAGCCAAAATCTGCATTTTACCCCTATCTTCTATTTTTAGCCATGGCGGACATCTTGGTTGGTTGGCCTGGTCACCGGACACACTTTTATAAACTAGATACCCTAATGATGATTGAGGCCAAGTTTGGTTAAATTTGGCCCAGTAGTTTCAGAGGAGAAGATTTTTGTAAAAGTTAACGCCGGATGCAGGACGACGACAACGACGGACGACGCCGGAGGCCAAGTGATGAGAAAACACAGGTAATAAAAAAAGTATGTAATGAATGAATCAATTCTTTAAACTTAATTTGGACATGTTTAGGTTAAATGTTTTGTTACTTATAAATTTTGAGATTTTATAAATATAAACCAATAATAAGGATGAATGTTTTACTTATGTTTCAACTAAAATTTTAATAGAACAGTCACTATTCAGTTATAACTCAATATTTTATGAATTGGGTAACTCTTCACTGAAATCCTTCAATATATGTCATAAATTAAGAAGGATTCACTCATTATATTTCAATCACAACATTTAATTTACCCTGAAAGTCACACTTTCATACAAAACCCTAAAAATGTTTCATATCACAAACCATTGAAGTGTAATAAAATAATTACATCATAAATAACAATCTGAAGCCAGGTTAACCTTACATATATTTCTAACAATTATATTGGGTGAAATGTTATCACGTGACATGGAATAATTCAGTTGTTTTTCATCCAATTGCAAGGAAGGACAAATAACCCTAAAAGTTTATACCAGCGGTGAATAACCCTATCATTCACCGGAGAATAACCTTTTGAGTTCGTTTATTTGTACTTGAGTTAACTCCCATGAAAATGACATCACAGATGTGAATAAACAAAATGGCAGCGTTCACATTACACTGTTAGTCAATCGAGAGACAAGGAAATAAGGAATTGGACATGAATAGAGACAAGTGTGTCAGCAGCCCAGGGTTCTCGCTAAGGATTTTTGAAGGCGAGTCCAGGGACTCGTCATTTTTGGCCATGGTGAGTCCAACAGCAAGGAGAAGATATTTTATTGCAATGTTATGTAATATTTAAGTCTCCATGGCCTAACAAAGCAATGAAATGACATTAAATTCAGATTACTTTTAAACTTTTGCTATAAAATGATGATATGTGTGTTTAACTGTGTTGAGTTTATACAAAATATTTCAATCTTGATGCATCTGTGGACTCACCAGTTTTGAAAATGAGTCCAGACAGATTTTGATGAGTCCAGGACTCATGGACTCGTCTCAGTGAGAACCCTGCAGCCAATGATATCTCTTATAACCGGTCTTTTTCAGGGCCATCAATATTTTACAAAAAGATTCTACCCTTGTTGTAAAGTCGAGAAATTCAACCGCAAATGTATTTTCAAACGTCAGTGTGTTATGTTAAAAATATACAGCAAGTGTTCGAAATGCCCTTCCACTGTTAGCTCGGTATAATAAAACAATTATGGCCCATTGAAAAGGTGAATATCCAAAATTGTCAACCCTTAAAAGTTATTTCCCTTCGGGCTGTGCCCTCACTGAAATAACCTTCTCGTGTTGACAATTTTGGATATTAAACTTTTCAACGAGCCATAATTGTATATTGATTCATTGAAAACATGGTCCATAGACACAGTCATGGTCTTTTGAATTTGATGTCTACAACCTAGTGTGGACAGTGTATAACTTGCAAATTATTATCTTACACTTTCCATATTTATTTCTTTATATACACTTGAAATATTTAAAAGTAAGGTTATGAAATTACATGAGAAACAAAAAGATTTTTTCAATTTGAATTTATTTTCTAAAAGAGAGAACTTTGAGATAACTGTGTTCTCTGGTCACATAGTAAATTGTTTCCCCTTTTTTTTGGTCACTGTTTTCTTATGTTTATCTACAGAAATAAGTCAAAATGCATTTTTAAACAGTTACTTCAACTATTTTAATGAAGCTGGCTATACCTTTTGTCAAAATGTAACAATCCAGAATTAACATATTGGGTGATGATGTCCTGGTTATAAAATAAATCAGCCATTGATTTAGAACTGAATCTTTTCTTCCAAGTCTGTAAAATATAAGTTAATAGTAAAATAATAACCACCATTTACAACATAGCAGAAGATTCTATGCGACATAGAGTATATGTATCCATTACTTTAAATCATCAAGTTTTCATGCTTAATTTATCTATAAGACTTGTGATAGTAAATAAACTCATCATAGATACCAGGACTAACTTTAGTTTATACGCCAGACGCGCGTTTCGTCTACAAAAGACTCATCAGTGACGCTCAAATCCAAAAAAGTTAAAAATGCCAAATAAAGTATGAAGTTGAAGAGCATTGAGAACCAAAATTCCTAAAAGTTTTGCCAAATACAGTAAAGGAATAATTTAAAACAATCTTTGAAAAATATCAAACTTGAATCTTCTTATATAACAGTACATTTTTAAAAAAAAAAATAGCTAAAAGAATTATCTCCCCTTGAAAGGACAAAATGAAAAAGAAAAATATCCAAGATACAATTTTGTTTTAAAATATTTGTTTTTTCCCACATTACATGTACATGTATTTAAAATATAGACAAATCCTATTTACAAACTTATATTCTTTATGAAACAAATGTATACAAAATCCTTTTCAACCAGCTGATTTGCTTGTTCTTTATGTACTAATGCTTTAGCTTTTTTCGAAAGATTTCAAGGTTTTTCCCCAATAGTAAGTTGGATTATGAAATTTTCTGTTCTCTCATGTTCAAGTAACAAAAAACTCCTACCTGATATCTTAAAAAATTGATCAAAGGCATCAGTAGTATTCCAGTGTTTAAAAGTTTTAAATTCATTGAGAGAAAACAAATTCGGGTTACAAACAACTAGAGGCTCTAAAGAGCCTGTGTCGCTCACCTTGGTCTATGTGAATATTAAACAAAGGAAGCAGATGGATTCATGACAAAATTGTGTTTTGGTGATGGTGATATGTTTGTACATCTTACTTTACTGAACATTCTTGCTGCTTACAATTATCACTATCTATCATGAACTTGGCCCAGTAGTTTCTGTGGAAAATGTTACCGGTAGTAAAAATTTACAAATTTTATGAAAATTGTTTAAAATTGACTATAAAGGACAATAACTCCTTAGGGGGTCAATTGACCATTTTGGTCATGTTGACTTATTTGTAAATCTTACTTTGCTGAACATTATTGCTGTTTACAGTTTATCTATATCTATAATAATATTCAAGATAACCAAAAACAGCAAAATTACCTTAAAATTACCAATTCAGGAATAGCAACTCAACAACGGGTTCTCTGATTCATCTGAAAATTTCAGGGCAGATAGATCTTGACCTGATAAACAAGTTTACCCCTTGTCAGATTTGCTCTAAATGCTTTGGTTTTTGAGTTATAAGCCAAAAACTGTGTTTAACCTCTATGTTCTATTTTTAGCCATGGCGGCCATCTTGGTTGGTCTGGGGAGTCACGCCACACATTTTTAAAACATAAACACCCCAAAGATGATTGTAGCCAAGTTTGGATTAATTTGGCCCAGCAGTTTCAGAGAAGAAGAATTTTGTAAAAGATATATAAAATTTACGAAAAATGGTTAAAAATGACTTAAAAGGGCAATAACTCCTAAAGGGGTCAACTGACCATTTTGGTCACGTTGACTTATTTGTAAATCTTACTTTGCTGAACATTATTGCTGTTTACAGTTTATCTCTATCTATAATAATATTCAAGATAATAACCAAAAACAGCAAAATTTCCTTAAAATTACCAATTCAGGAACAGCAACCCAACAACGGGTTGTCCAATTCATCTGAAAATTTCAGGGCAGATAGATCTTGACCGTATAAACAATTTTACTTCTGTCAGATTTGCTCTGAATGCTTTGGTTTTTGAGTTATAAGTAAAAAACTGCGTTTTACCCCTATGTTCTATTTTTAGCCATGTGGCCATCTTGGTTTGTTTGGCGGGTCACGCCACACATTTTATAAACAAGATACCCCAATGATAATTGTGGCCAAGTTTGGTTTAATTTGGCCCAGCAGTTTCAGAGAAGAAGATTTTTGTAAAAGATGACTAAAATTTACGAAAAATGGTTAAAAATTGACTTAAAAGGGCAATAACTCCTAAAGGGGTCAACTGACCATTTTGGTCACGTTGACTTATTTGTAAATCTTACTTTGCTTAACATTATTGCTGTTTACAGTTTATCTCTATCTATAATAATATTCAAGATAATAACCAAAAACAGCAAAATTTCCCTAAAATTACCAATTCAGTGGCAGAAACCCAACAACGGGTTGTCTGATTCATCTGCAAATTTCAGGGCAGATAGATCTTGACCTGATAAACAATTTTACCCCATGTCAGATTTGCTCTAAATGCTTTGGTTTTTGAGTTATAAGCCAAAAACTGCATTTTACCCCTATGTTCTATTTTTAGCCATGGCGGCCATCTTGGTTTGTTTGGCGGGTCACGCCACAAATTTTTTAAACTAGATACCCCAATGATGATTGTTGCCAAGTTTGGTTTAATTTGGCCCAGTAGTTTCAGAGGAGAAGATTTTTGTAAAAGTTAACGACGACGGACGACGACGGACGCCGGACGCCAAGTGATGAGAAAAGCTCACTTGGCCCTTCGGGCCAGGTGAGCTAAAAATGGAGGAAAACATTTATAACTCACAGACAAATAAGGGAGGAAATTTGGAAAAGAAAACTTGTGTTATTTTAATGAAATGAAAAATTGTACAGCCTATAAATAGGATTTGGTGTTGTCAAAAAAGTTATACTTCTTATTGATATACCTGATGTTTTATACCATCTTTTGTTCTTAAACCCATAACTAACAGCTCTTCTAACCTGAAATAAAAAATATTCTATTGTTATTGCTATTTCATTGCAACTTGCATATAAATTATTTTTGGAATTTATTCATTTTTTTTTTTTTTTATAGTTGATGAATTGTACAAATGTTCATATTATTTTAAAAGAAAACTACTTTTAGTTGCAAAAAGCACCAGTTTGATTCACAATTTCTTACAAAATGTTTATGTCTTTGTCCAATAACAGTTATTGAAACTAGAACCTCTATGGATTCTAAATAGAGCATGATGTTTTGACAGTAAAAGGTTCTTATAAATAAAGGTCAACAAAATCAATAAGTTTTTTTCAAATGGAACCCACCTATTGAAGCTAGACACTCCTCTTACCAAGTTTAAAAGGTAAAATTTTCAATCATACAAGAAAAGTCAAATGAAGAACCAGCATTCAGCTTAACTATAGATTTATTTAATCCTTACTGTTCCAACTGACTTTGTGGTTTGGCCAGTTTTGTACCATGACCTTGATTTTCTACCTCAGTCATCCATCTATTTGGTTCTAATATCTGTACTCTAGCCTCTCTTTGGTGTTTCCCTTGTGAATATGGTGTAAATCTGCCATGTGCACCTAAAAAGATTTAATATCATTGTTATCAGACTTGAAGTTCATATGCAATCTTTTCCTCCAATTGCTGGTATATCTTTAATTTAAATGCAATATTTAACACATATAAAATCTTTTAACTCCGAACTTTTAACATTGAAATCACCTACAACTGTTTATGGGGAAGATGCTTATCAAAATCTGTTGAAGTTTTCAATTTTGTTAAATGGAGAGTGAAGGATAAGTCATAGAAATTTAAATGTAATTACTGTGAATTCATTATTATTCGTTGGATACCAATTGTGGTGTATCCACAGGTATTCCTCAATCCACTAAAATTGGTACCCATGAAAATAAATGAAACCACAGTATTGATTTTTAACTATAAAGACTGAAATATTACTGTGTACCTGGTCCTACACCAATGTAATCTTCACCTTCCCAGTAGGCTGTATTATGTCTTCCTACTTTACCCTGAAATATAAAGTATTGTATTCAAAATATTGACATGAGAGGTAATGTAAAGAAATAGAAATGAACTAGTCACGAGTGTACCGATAAAATACAACTTTATCATATGTTTAGTACAAAATACAGCAATTTTGTATATCTGATAAAGGTTCTTTTTTCCAGTCTGTATCGCATACCCCGTATTACATGGCTAAACCTGTATCGCATACCCTGTATCACATTGCAAAACCCGTATTGCATACCTGCCATGACGTCAAAATTCGAATGACGTCAGCGTTTGATCTATGACGTTCAGTTGCTGTATTTCCTGGCATAGGAAAAAAAAATTAGTCCCACTAAAAAAATATGTCCTATCATACCCAGTAACTTTACGATAGATTTTTATATATATAAAAAAAGACACAATTAGATGTAGAAATATATGAAGTTTAATTGTTTATTTGGTCATAATTTTCGTGAAGTTTGTTTTCATTTCCTGATGGATTAAACACAAATGTAAATTTTTACTGTTTAATTTTTGGTTAGAATACATGTAGATAGCAAATTTTTCAAGAAATATTTGTCTTGCTGTTCACCTCTTCAGCAAGATGAAATGATCACGAATGATATCATCACCAAATAAACAATAAAACTTTAACCATTTCTACATCTTATTATTATCTAATAAATGTTAATTTTGGACAGTATTGTTAGTGGACCGTCGATTTAAAACAAAAAATGGATTTCCCAAAACTTGATTCTATTAAAATATATGATAAACAGAATAACTAGATACCATTGAAATGGGAGCCATCTCTATGGGCCCCGCTGTCAATAACGTGGGGTAAATAAGTTGTATGGATAATCTGATATGAAGCATTATTTGAAGTTATTACATAGTCTCATGTGTGATTTAATTCTAAGATTTTAAGTTAAAACTGATAAATATTCTCAACTTACTATCATAGTATAATAGTGATATGACTGCATGATGTGAACTCATTGTTGACTACTCTAAGGTGACTTCTGGATATATGGATTGATGTTTGAACAATATGTTTAAAGGTGCTGCCCAATTGATATTTGTCACATATTTTTAGAATTATGCCTTCAATATATTATGACCCACCAAAAAAGAATGCCAATTAAATGTTAAAAAATGAAAAATTGCTGAGGGGCTTCAACTGTTTGAAAAATATGGAACAATATAACACAAAGAAGCAAATTATTTCTATCAGGAAAATTGTGGAATAAAATTTGTAAAAAAACTTATACACAATATTGCTTAATTAGTTTACAATTGAAGATCAGCAAAAACTTGGAATTGATCATTGTAAGGAGATCTTGCAAACAGTAATAATAATCTAGGTGATGCTCATTAGCTATTTGTCACATATTTTTAGAATTATGCCTTCAATATATTATGACCCTCCAAAAAAGAATGCTAATTGAATTTGGTGAGGGGCTGCAACTTTTTGAAAATATAGTGTGGATCAAATTTGTTAGTGATGGACATACCAACAGATTGACAGACAGACAGACCTTTGAACTAGAAAGTTGTACATACATCATGACACACCCTAATGTGTTGGTTAAAATGGGTGTCAAGTATAATATTTGAAATCATAACGGTTCTCAAGATATAGAGCGGACACGATCTTAACCACAGGACACGGGGTTGTCAACTGAAACCAAAGTTTTTTACCTTGACCTTTGACCTAGGAAGTTGTACATACATCATGACACACCCTCTGGTGGTGGTTAATAAACATGTTAAGTATTAAGTATAAAATCATAACAGTTATCTAGATATGGAGCTGACACGATCTTCACCACAGGACACGGGGTTGTCAACTGAAACCAAAGTTTTTTACCTTGACCTTTGACCTAGGAAGTTGTACATACATCATGACACACCCTCTGGTGGTGGTTAATAAACACGTTAAGTATTAAGTATAAAATCATAACGGTTATCTAGATATGGAGCTGACACGATCTTCACCACAGGACACGGGGTTGTCAACTGAAACCAAAGTTTTTTTACCTTGACCTTTGACCTAGGAAGTTGTACATAAATCATGACACGTCCTCTGGTGGTGGTTAATAAACATGTAAAGCATAAAATCATAATGGTTCTCTAGATATGGAGCGGACACAAAGTTAAAGTGTTACGGACGGACAGACTGATCACTATAGGGCGACCCACCTGAAGGCGGGGCCCTAATAATAAATTTTGAACAGTACTTTCTACTGTCAAAATTAAACTTGACCTGTATATTATGGTCATTGACATTTAAATCTTTAAAATATTATGTCAGATGGTATTTGGTTATCATTGTGAATTAAAAAAACTCCCCTATTCATTAGACAAATAAGGGCATAACTCTAGATATGTTAATGCCAAAAAAAAACTTCATCTGTATTTCATGGTTCAATTTTTTATGTTAAAATCCAAATATATTTTGCCAAACAATACTATATTTACAATTAACTCTCCTATTATGATATCTCATAGACTCTAAACTTACATTTCTGGCAAAATTAGAAACCTCATATTGGTCAAATCCTCTACTTTCAAGAACCTATAAAATGGAAGCAGAATTTTATGAAATAAATAAAATTCATATTCATACTGGTATGCATATTCAGCTATAAACAATTTCATTATCAGTTTCAGGAAATTTTTCAGAGTTACATATTGTTTTGACCCATCTGTCAAACCATGATTTAATTTGTTATGACTGTGTTGCGTCCTTGATAGCCTCTTAACTGTATGTGTTTATATGGACCTCTTTAAATTTTAATGAGTTTCTCTCAGCAATATTAATTAAGTTTCATTTTTACAAAATTAGAAATGTTGAACTATTTTACAAATCATAATTAGTGACACCTAAAAAGCATATTTATTTTTATTTTTTGCATTAAATATACTTTATCATACCTCAATAGCAGTCTCGTACAAGTCTGCCATTACTTCATCATCAGGCAAGATCTGTAATAACAAAGAAAAATCTAAATTTAAACTTCTTCATTGTATTTGCAGAAATTGATAATAATGTGCATGAAGGAGATGAGATGAGGTCACAACTTAATAAAAAAAAATGAAATCTAAAGGTTAATATGGGGTCATCAATAATAGACAAATGTCTTCTTTATAATGTATATAATCCACAATCACCTCACTCTAGGCCATCCAACTTCTGCCAACTACATTTGTTTTTCCTTTCCGTTAATTTGTGCATTACAAAAGGATAAGTTTATAAATGTACTATCATCTATCAATTTTAAACATTTCAACATTTGCATCAATTCATTAGGTACGGTGCAGTCCGGTGTATCCATGCATATAAGACTGATGACTTCACTTCATTCAACTGATAAAACCAATAATTGGATAATATTGTGCGAACACATTCATAACATACTTTTATTTCATAAAATCTTCTGTTTGTATGGTTTCACCCTCAAGATTTTGTGTAATGTGTGTCAAAAATAAGGAAAACCCCGATCTGTGAGTTCTTCCAATGTCCATTGATGTCGTGCATGCCTTCCAAAAATAGCTTATTTTGAATAAGGAAAAGTAAAGATTTTCTGCTATGAAATATAGCTGATTTTGAACCAAGCACACTAACAAGGATGCAGAGCAAAAATTATTTCAATCTAATGGAAATTTGATTTAATTAAAACAAATGTTATCTGATGATGTAGTTTTTTTAATGGAAATTGGCCAAATATTGTAAATTAGGGGATTTTCAGTTATTATCTAACTCTCACCAACTTATTGATTTTATTCTTTTTGATCCCTTCAGAATGCTAAAACAATAACAAGAATTTTTTTTTTTGTGTAACTCACTAACTGTGTTGATTTGACAAAATCAGCTAATTCAGGCCACACAGACACTGAAGACTCCACTGTAGTGTACCTTTAGATAAATTATTTGTATAAAGATTGTGAGTCTTATAAACACAAAGATTTTATCTTCTCTATAAATGTTGCTCTTATGTCAGGTTGTTGACACTTTAAACATTCCACATTTCCAAATTATTTGAAATAAGCTTGCTCAAGTTGGTGCTAGGGGCTGTCTTAAACATGCAGTGAGTTGAGAGCTTCTTTGCTTCATGTTAAAGGTCTAACTGTGACTTTGAAATGAAAAACAGCAATAAAAGCACTATTCCTTTTTTTTCTCTTTTTTTTGGCTGTGCATGTACAAATTTTATGTCTGAGATAGATACCCCATGTCTTTTGTTTTTCTATTATGTATATAGAGAGCATTTGTCCTCCTGTCTTCCAAATATGTTGAACATTGAATTTCATCTTTCTATAATTTAAACTTAGCTATAAAGAACTTACAACAATTTTATTCTGGACCCATTTAAACAGAGGGGTACCCCTCTCAACTGTTAGTTGGTACAATGATACATGGTCATCACACAATGACAATAACTAAAAATAAACAAGAAAGTATTAAACTCACAAATACAAATAATAAATGAACTATATGTGTCAAAGCAACAATAATGGCCCCGTCCCAAAAAGTTAAAAATTTGCAATTTCAATATATACACATGTAGACACAAACATGATGGTAGTCTCACATATCAAACATCAGCTCAAAATCTGGAGGCGTATAGAAAAAAATGGGTATAACTGTGGTTTTTAACAATTTCTCAAAGTCCAAAGCCCGTTATTTCAGCAAAAATTAGTGGAGCGAAATAAGACTTAAACTTGATCTGTAACTCATCATGGTTAACTCACATACCAAAAATCAGCCCAATATCTGAAGGCGTTTAGGAAAAAACTCTGTATAATGGTTTGTTGTGGAATGACAGAATTACTGAATGACGAAATGACAGACAAGGGTAAAACTATATGGCACCCGCAACGAAAACTTTGTTGCGGGGCCATACAAATGTTTGAAGGATATATGCACCTGCATACAGATACCTGATTCTTCTCAAGGTTTCAATGCTTGTAATACTTCATACCTGACTTCTACTTAATTAGACAAGATATTAACAAATCATAACACATACATAATATTGTGTTTCTATCATTTGCATTAATGGAGAAAAAATGAGATAAATGTATACATTCCTTTTTTCTATTTTTCTACCAGACATAGCACCAACACAGAATACTTAAAACTCTGCTGAGAACAAGACAATACCCTTAAAAGAAGTTAAAATATCAAAATATCTGAGTAGTTAAGCAGACCATATATCTCTGGTATGTCTTGTTCAGATTGTACTATAGTAATATGGAATGACAAAACCAGGGATGATGTAGAAATTACTGCATAAAAACTTTCAAACAGTTTACCTGTTGTAATTCTTTATTCCATTTCTCTACTGTTTGGTTAGGTCTACCAAATATGATATCTATGGAGACATCACCTGGATACAAATCTTTAGCATCAGAGATACACCTTATAATATATAATGTGTGTGTTAATATTTTTAAAGTCTTATATCAGACCCAAGTATAAGCTAAATGATTCCAACATTTTTCTGCCAAAAGACCAGGAACATGTATTTGCACACTTTTGATTAACCAAATGTAACTGGCAAAAATGAACATTAAAAAAAAACCACCTAAATTCCTTATGATTTGTCATAAAAAGTAAATATGCCCCCAAAAAAAGCAAAATCATCAAAATACAAACTTGTTTAAGGTAAGGTTTGCGTACACAGGGAGATAACTCGAATTCAAATAATTGAAAAAAGGAGGGACCCGCCAATTAGAATTGCTTTGATTACCCAATGTTCGATAACTACAATATTATCGAAAATAAAACAACACCTACCTCAAAATCGCCGTTTGGATGTACTTTTATCAAAATTTGAATCGTACAAGTAACGTTATGACCTTCAGTTTGATAGTTTTCCTGTATATGACGTCACGTTTAACCATAACGTCCTTGTGCAAAAACCTTTCATGAAGTTTCGCGAATTTTTTTTTTTATTTCATAAGTGTACATTTTGATGCCCCCACCGTGGCAAAGGGGGCATTGATTTTTATCTTTGTCTGTCTGAATGTACGTACCATAGTGTACGTCTTTTTTTTTACAAAATTTGTTTCCGTAACTTTAGTTCAACAAACTGATATACAACTTATGCACAATGCTTTTTACCACAAAAACACATAATAAATTTGAATTGTGATGCCGTCACTTTTTAGCTAATTTCTATAGAAATCGATCTCCTTTCACAAGATAGAAGTGTTGTTTATTCTGCTTCAAGAACCCCGATAACTTTTTCACTGACTGTTAAGCGGTCTCTTTCATTGAATTTGTAAGTCTGATGCACGCCGTTTCCTATTTTTATAAAGTATAAATACAAAATATAGAAACGCAGGATTGAGTGAAATTCGTCACATTTTTGTGACACATTCAGTCGATTTAGTTTGAAATGGTTGGAATTTTCATAATGCGCCATGTGTTTTACTTACAGAGGACGCATATATATACTCTCAGATATTTTTATTGCATAATTTTTAGGAATGACAGAATGTTGAACTTGGTCTTTTGAAATGAACTGTTAGCAAAGCTTGTCCCCAAATACGCAAACAACCCACACGTTTACATCATTCGAAATATGTGTTATTTTATCAATCACTTTTACAACTGACAGAATGTTTTTGTAGTATTTTTTTTATGGATGAATTAAAGATGTGTCTTTCAGACACAACTATTGTATTGTGTCATCCTGAACATGCCTGATCTGTTTGCCACTGGACATTTTACAACCTGTTATCAAACAAACATCTATTTATATCAGTCAACTTTGAATCAATTTTATCTAAAAACGAGGATGGTAACATGTGTCTTTACACATGCACGTATGCACTATAAAATCCGGGAAATTGTAAGTTTTTAGTTTTTCTCTGTATATATGATATCATAATGAAGTAGTGACGACGCTCGGCCTGAGTATTTTTTTTAGGTCGTTTTCTGATTTTTTCGTTTTTGTTCTCTACCTTTAGTTTGCTTCAACCAAATATTATAAAATTTATACGTAATGCTTTATGATGTTTTATGTTTATGCAAAAGGGAGCATTATCAGTGTCCCATGGACACATTCCCCATTTATTCCAAGCTCTAACGTATTATTTTACATTACTGTGGCTAAGGAGTAGCCACAATCAATTTTGATTTGACGGTCACACATTTCTGTTTTACTGGCTCCCCTACGCGGTGACAGTAAAACGGCATTTGCGAACATCAAATCGCAAATTGACGGTGGGGACTCATTAACTACAGTTACTTATGTGAACTTCATTGAAGTGATTTTAATTTATTGAAAGTATGTGGAAGATTTCATATTACAGGTCTACATAACTACATTTCTTATTAATTTAAATATGAACAATACATATACCACTGGTCATTTGTATTCCCTGGCCATCGTCTGTTTCGTCTTTAATCATGTAAAGGAGCATGCAATTTGTTTGTTTGGTCAAAGCCCCAAATCTGAACATCATGTGTAACAATTGGACACATCATATCTTTCTCCTGCAAGGCTTTCCTATACTTAGTCATGAATATTTGATCATATTTGAAAAACGTTTGTAGATGTCTAAATTTAAATTAATGGAATAAACATGGCTGCTGTAAATGATTTTACTAGTCAAAACTGTAAGATGTCTCTTTATCCATTTGCTGCATACAAACAATTTACCAGACATGGGACAATAAAGCAATTTTAATAACTTTTAATGGCAATTTGAATGCTTTCATAAGATTCAAAACATTACAGTTTGAAGCACTGAAAGAATATAAGTGTTTCCTTCAAAACCAGTGTCTTGTACATTTTGTACATGTATAAATACATAAGTTAAACATCTCCCCTTCTGACTGATAGGTGGGCATAAAGGTAAGGGACGACATCAAAAGTTCAATGCAGGATAAAAAAAACTTAATTCACATAGTTTGTTCACTGATAACCCCCCCCCCCCCCCCCTCTTAACTTAAATTGGGAAAAATTGATTGACCAATATGGATATATGTAATATCCATGTCAAATTAAAAAAAACTTGCAGCAACTCTTATCCCCCAACCCCCAAACTATTTGAATTAAAGTTTTTTTTATCCTACATGATCTGTTGATGTAATCCCTAAAATAATCACTGTTTTCCCTCATTGATTATGGGCAATCCTGATAAGTTACAAGACAAAAAGATTATTTGTTAAAAGATGCTTTAAAGATGACTGTCTTCTTTGCGAATCAACAAAAAAATTTTTTTTGTGTTTTACAGAAATGACAAGATGAACGCATTACACCCATTACCGTAAAAACGATTTCAGGGACATATCAATTTTATTAGCTCATTATAATGCAAATAGTTAAATTATTATGTTCACAGTTTTTTACAAAAACGGTGGACACGGAAAAAGGATATTTTTGGCTTTTGTTGCCATGGCAACGGGTTTTTTTTTACCCAAAAATTAAAAAATCTTGTTTTTAGGAACTTTCATATGATTTTTATAATTTAAAATTATTATTAATGAATGGACCGCAACTATTTATACATGTTTTATTCAGTTTGACTTTGTTAAAGTCACTCGCATACATTATTATTTCAGAATAAGTCAAATACAATTTTTCCTAAAAATCGGAAAAAATCGGAATTTTGAGCTTTTCACCTGAAAAAACGGGACGGGCGATCTTCGATTTTTTTTCATTAAATGAGTGGGTACTTCTCCCTGAACAAAATGATATATCATATTGGTACAATATCACCAAGAAAAAAATCCAGGTTTCATGCAAACCTTACCTTAAAGTATAATTACACCATTTGTACTGTACAAACAAAGATTCTTTTTACTTTTTACAGTAGTAAATTACTTGATACTTTTCATTATTCAATTGTTATAACTTGCATAATTACCTTATTGCATCTTCAGTGGAATGCTGTCTGCCAAGAAATTCTAAATCATCTTTGTAAAAGCTCTAAAAAATGGAAAAAATGTCCTAAATCGAACATCACATTTAGTAATTACCTCAGGTCACAAGTTCACTGTTCAGCAAATTCAAACAGATATTCCCAATCCATTTGTTTATATTTTCCAGAAAATTTGTAGGTCAAAGGCCCTTGAAAATAAAACTTTAAGCCATAAGCTCCTTTTCTAAACCAACCAAGATAGCAGTATGGAATTGGTGATGTTGGAGGCACAGGATTGATTGAACAGTTCTCAGGTTATTGCCTCGACCAAAATAAATAAACAGATTTTGTATGTCCTAAAACAAATACAAATACATTACCTGAACACCAATTGATAATCTGTTAACCCCAGCATCTTTAAATTCCCTAAAAATGCAATGTGTAGAAATCAGACAATTAAATACAATTACAAAATAATTTACAGTACATGTAATTATTTCATTTCAGCAATATTACAGACAACTTCTATATTTATTTTTTTTTAATTTCTAATTTTTTGGTGTCCATTGGCGGATTCAGGAATGCATCCCTTCCCCTCTTTTTTTTTATCATGTAAACATTTCATAGTGTTCTGCGGGTTGGAATCCTCTTTCACATTGGCTGGATCTCTTTATGGTGTCTCATAATACTGTCTCATTGATGTGTATTTTATATACTTTTTTCAAGTAGAAGTTCCAACAAATTATCTATGTTAAACAAGAGTCTCTTGTATATGTCCATCACAAGAGTGCACACACTGAAATGTCTCGCCTCCTTAACTAATCATTGATATTATGTTGATAGTCCTAATAATAAAGCTTTATTACAACTGTCACATAAACTTGACATAAACCAAGAAAACTAAACATTGACCTTTGAACCATGAAATGAGGTCAAGGTCAGATGAACCATGCGGCATGATGCCAGGTAGGCATGTACAGCTAACAATTCTTCCATACAACAAATAAATTTGACTTATTGCTTATAGTTTAAGAAAAACAGACCAAAACACAAAAGCTTAACACTGAGCAATTAACTGTAAAAAATGAGGTCAAGGTCAAATAAAACCTGCGCGACTGACATGTAGATCATAAAATATTTCCATATACCAAATATAGTTGACCTATTGCATATAGTATTAGAAAAAAAAGGCCAAAACTCAAAAACTTAACTTTGACCACTGAACCATGAAAATGAGGTCAAGGTCAGATGACACCTGCCAGTTGGACATGTAAACCTTACAGTGCTTCCATACACCAAATATACAAGACCTACTGCATATAGTATCTCAGATATGGACTTGACCACCAAAACTTAACCTTGTTCACTGATCCATGAAATGAGGTCGAGGTCAAGTGAAAACTGTCTGACGGGCAAGAGGACCTTGCAAGGTATGCACATACCAAATATAGTTAACCTATTACTCATAATAAGAGAGAATTTAACATTACAAAAAATCTTAACTTTTTTTTTAAGTAGTCACTGAATCATGAAAATGAGGTCAAGGACATTGGACATGTGACTGACGAAAACTTCGTAACATGAGGCATCCATATACAAAGTATGAAGCATATCCAGGTCTCCCACCTTCTAAAATATAAAGCTTTTAAGAATTGAGCTAACACCGCAGCCGCCAGATCACTATACCTATGTCGAGCTTTCTGCGACAAAAGTCGCAGGCTCGACAATAAAACTGTCTAATATATACTCATTTCTTTTTCATCAAGAATCTATTCCATACAAGTCTATAGCATTCCACATATATAAACACCACTATATTTACTATTATCACCTTAATTTGGCTCTCGCTGTAGTTGTGGGATTAGCTTCTAACGTGATCTCTGCATTTTCAGGCAGAGTAGCACTACTCTGAACAGCCTTTATCACAGATGCAATCATTCCAGATTCTGCCAGACTTGGAGTACCTGAAAAATAAAATGTAGAATAGAGTAAAAGATAATTGATCAGGGTGTACAAAATCTTCAATATTTTATGAATGTACCGGTTGATTTAAGTTCCATAGTTTTTATAAAAACTGACAAAATAAGCATAATCTAACAATTATTTATGAGTAAGAATCACAAATATTGAGCACCTGCAATTCCCATAAATCAAAATTCAAAGTTCAATTAAAAGCTAGACCCTTATCATACTAAGTCACTTTATCTCCTATAACCAAAAGCCTTCATTAAAATAATGTGAGACCTTGTCCCTTTTTCAGTTTACAACTGCCTCATATTAGATAGAAACAGAAAGAATTTTTTTATTCTTATTGGCTCCATACTTTTTGGTAACAAACTGTAAATTTTGTAATTCAAATTCTTACCACCTCCAAAATAGACAGATTTGATTTCAGTTTTCCTGCTGATTTTAATTAAAGTCTCTACTTCCTTCACCATACATTCTGTCATTCTACTATTATCTACATCATTTCTGTAAATATAACATTTAATAAAGTTATCATTAGTATGGAGGCTTTAATGAGTTTGTAAACACTTTATCACTATTTGCTAGGACGTTTATAAGAACCTATATAATGTATATGTTAGTTATACCTCCTTGCTATTTGGAAATCTGTTCTGCTTTGCACTTGAACTTTATATGTAATGCAACAATCCCTTTTTCATTGTGGCTTTAAGATATTTTCTATCATACTGTTGACATTTTACGGGAATTTTTGTTAAGTCAAGTTATGGAAAACGGATAGCGATAAGGTGCAATGATTTAAAGCATTAGAAAAACATCATATATTGCCTAAGAGAATTTTTTATTCAGAAATTGTTATCCAAAAGGTAACCCATATGAGTGTGCAATGGTAGATCGGTTTCCAGTTCTAACTTTTTCAATAGTATACTTGAGTGTAAATTGTTGGAGTATATATCAAGTTCATTTCTAACTGTGCTTCTGCAAAAGAACAAAAAGGTTATAAAGAAGTCTTGTGCAGAATAGTTTCCTTGAAAAAGATCAGTGAAACAAGACATTGTGGCTTCAATTTAGCATAAAAATAAGTATTTGCTAATGCATATTTCTACTACAAAAAGTATAAAGTTCAAGCAGGGATAAAATAAAACAAAACACTATTATTTAAACCCCATGGCACTTAAAGCTTCCAATACAACTTACCTAATATACTTGTTGAAGTTACAGTACGAACACATCTTAGCACAATAGGGCCACTACAAATAAAGTAGAGCATTTGGTTATGTGAGTGATTAAGTTCTCAAGGCATGCTGAAAAACAAGAAAGATCATTTAGGAACTACGTCAAACAAATCATAGTAGAAATTTTAGATTTTTTTTGTCATTGATGGACAGCTAGATCTGAAAGACAAAAATATGTTTCCTTGCATATAAAAGACATTTACATGTAGAATTTAACATTGAAAAGAGTACAAGATAAGGTACATATAGTCTGAACATCTGAAAGGAGAAAAAAAATGTTTTTTGATAAGTCTGGTGTTGCTCAATCTTTTGGTTTTCAATGTTTTCTGAGTGGTGTTTTGTTATTATGTTGCTTCTTTGGTAATTTTCATGCATTTGCTATGGTGTTCTGTTTTATTAGACTTGTAGTTTTGGATTGACAAGTTGATGTCTTCTTTCTCTTTTTCTCCTGTCTCTATCAAGGCTTTCCTGTTCAGATTGTCGCTGGGGACGTCTGAGATTTCCTTTTCTTGCTCTCTTCAATGTCATGTATTAGGTTCTTTTTCTCCCTCTTGTAACTAAATCAATTA
The DNA here is from genome assembly GCF_036588685.1 of Mytilus trossulus. Classification (NCBI taxonomy): domain Eukaryota; kingdom Metazoa; phylum Mollusca; class Bivalvia; order Mytilida; family Mytilidae; genus Mytilus; species Mytilus trossulus. The sequence continues at coordinate 64,287,248 of NC_086379.1, forward strand.
TCTATCATGGCAGGTGGAGTTTCAATCAACAAATACAGGGGGAAAGCTATACACAGCAGTTGAAAGATACATTTTATAATACATAAAATACATACATGAACATAAAGTGTTGCTTTGTTTTGAACACTAGTATCTGCCAGTGACTGAATGTGTCTTCTAGTCGTCTGTTTAAGCATTGATGGAATTAATCCATGGAGTTTATACAAATGGTTCATATTCTTCATTATTTTCTGAAAGAAAGGAGAATTTTATCCAGCAAATTGATTCTGTAATGCTGTGTCTATATAAATATGTTCCAGCATTTTAGTATTCTTTACAATGTGTGCTTTGATTGGATTAAAAAAGTAACCATGCCTGTATGATTATAACAAAAATGGAAAATAATATTTTCTACATAGCAAGGTAACCATGGCCATGTTTGATAACTTGTTGTGCAAAATATTATAAAACATGTTTTATGCCTCTCATCCAATAGGGTTATTTTCCACTCTGGATACATCAGCCTTTTTATTTCGATAAGTGTTAATGAAGCGACCCTGTCATTGCCTGTTGGGATTTTAATTAGCAATATGATTGCATAGTAATTTAAATTTACAATTCACTAAAACCACTTCTATAAAAGTTTTGAAACAAAGTTTGGAAATAAACAAACAAAATATTTGTAGAATGTGCAAATCTTGTATTCTGCCTACATAGAAGTAGTGGAGAAAAAAATGAAATTGAATATTCACTCGTCTAGAAATGATCCCAATGGTTATCTTTACAAAAATTATATATTTAGCTATAATACTATGAAACAACAACAAGTCTTTAATATTTTGTTTGAAATAAGCTTCAAAAAATCATTTCCCCAGTATTACCCATTTCTAAGAGTATTGTACAACTTCGTGTAGGCCTGCAAGTTTACTCACAAAAGGATAACCCTACCTCACAAAGGAGTAGGTCCAGTAAGACCCCTTTTTGGCCCAAAAATATAGCAGTTTTACAAAATTGTTAAAATGTAACCTTTTTGTTATTCATTGGACAGTAGAATGCTTCTGCTACATAAATTTGGGCTGATTTTGACAAAACAATGCACATATATCAGGTACTAGCACCATTAAGTCATGCTAAATTACTGAAATCTTCACAATTCTAGCATTTTAGTTAAATTTTAGACGGTTCCGTGTAAAACGGAAATGGCCACATTCGTGTTCATCCTCAATATTGAAATGTAAGTTGTATTTTATGATAATACATAATATATATAAAGGTTGGGGAGGAACACGGATGCGGCCACTTTCATTTTTGACAAAAACCACCTGAAAAATTACATTTTTCAGCATATTTGGTAGAATTTGCATATTTCAGCTTGACTCCGTGCGTTTTTATGACTAAATCAGTTGAAATCTTTCACATAAACTAATTGATTCAAATAAATTAGACACTTAAGTGTTTAAAAAGTGGTCAAAATCTTTCGTCAGATGAACATGAAATTTGAGGCCGAAATCAGTCCTTATTGGACCTACTCCTTCAATTATCTCCCCTTCAGCATATCAGATTAGAATTGAAATTCTTTATGTATAAATACTCAGGAAGTGTTTAACAACTGTGTGAAGTTTGATTTATAGCTGTCAATCAGTTCAGGTTGACTGGGCCTTAAGACTGTCACATACATGACATGCATATATTATATTAAGTAAGTACATTGTAAGTAACATTATCTCCCTTAGACAATTAGTTTTTTTTTAATAAAAATATTGTACAATAACCACCAAACTTTCATAACAAATCTTTAAATCAATGTGTGGTAACAAAATCCATGAATAAACAATCAACCAGTTATACATTCATTAGAAAATTAAAAACAAATCCATCTTATTGCACAGCTCAACTGGAATACAATAGTTCTATGAGCTCAGGTGGATTTTGCTTTGTCCACCAGCCCATTGGGGAGTGGGCAATGGGTGGCAAAAATTTCTACCTTGTCCACTCTGCCTACCTGTAGGAGTGGGCATGCAATTTCTTTTGCTTCATCTAAAGACTTGCAAGTACAACCACTTGAAAAAAGCAGATAAGCATTTGTAATCAATATTTTTACAAAAAAGAGATTATAGCTAGAGTGGACACGGTGGACTGCCCACTGTGGGCAGGTGGAAAAATCAAATTCCACACAGGCTGTTGTGTATCTTAACAGTTTATTTTGTTCATGATATTGATTCTAATTGAGAAAAAAAAATAAACAACCATCATACCATTACAGAGGTGGATTTTGGGAAAAAAATTTGGTTGCTTATATAGGGAATCAATGAAGCGTGACTGGAGCGGGCCCCCTCTTAGGTCAGTCAGTGGGCCCCCACTTATGAAAATTTCTGGATCCCCCACTGCCTTAAAACAAAGCTGAAAAGTTATAACCATGTGACTCTTTAAATCTAAAAAAAAGACAATTATTGGTGTTAAATAGAAAAGTGGATTTATTAAATATAAGTTTCTTGTGAAAATCTATCTATATTGTAGAGTATAATAAGAATTGATTCTTGATTATTCAAGATAATAATAATGGTGAAATGCACAATGATACAGGGTGTTATTCAATTAATTGGAACTTAGACACAAACTGTAATTCATAACAATACTGGAATAAATCTGCTAATAAGGGGGGGGGGGGGGGGGGGGGGGGCATTTGATGCCCATTAGAATTCATGCAACCTGTTAACAGACTATTGGAGTATAGCTGGAACCTACATACAACAAATGTAGGTGTTATGATTATCAAAGACCAAATTTACAGCTTACATCATCTCATCCCAATTCAAGCAAGTGTATCTAGCATATGTACAATGTATCTAACTTGAGTGAAGGAATAGTCAACATGATAACGGTGTTCACTAACAGGTAGAAGTACAAATGTAACAATCTTTTAAAACAATGTAAAGTTTCAAAGCCAAAAGACAATGACGTGGAGTTGACAAATAAATCTCCAGGAAGTGAGATGTGCCAACTGCATCCAAAATATCAATGTCTCAATATAAGTGGTTCCCCTTTTCCCCAAACAGTTATACATTTGTACAAATTTCATTTGGGTAATTATCCCAACCTGTTCAAAAAAATTTACCGGCAACATGTATACAAAAAAAACCATCAATTTAATGTAATCATTCTTACAAGTTCCATATTCCTTCATGTGTCATTTAGAATGAATAGAGTCAGTGTTGTCAAGCAAAAAAAATAAGCCCTCAAACGTGTGAAACCAGGGGGTGAAACTTCAAACTGAAAACATGAAATTTATAATTTCAATACTTGTGGGGATCGAAGAGAAAGGGAAAGAGACGTATAAGATTGCAATAACAGTACTACAAAAAAATCCTCCTCCAAGACGAGGTACACCATGCAACTACATAAATCTACATTTATAGTAGACTATAAATGTTATAATTTTTCTATCATAAATCAAAAGTCACACATTTAGTACAGATTTGACAATAGATAGATAGCAACATAACTATTGGGTGGTTTAGGAAGAAATGGTCAAAAGGCCAGTATGGGTTTCTTCCTCCATCTTGGATTGTAAAAAACAGAGAACCAAAGGTCCATATTTTCTATCAAGTTAGCAAAATGTGATACAGGAACACAGATATTTAATGTGCATTTTCATTTAAAAGAACCAATTTATAAGAATATAACTTACAAATATAAATATTTTTTCAAATGTTGATTAGTTTTGGTTGTTTTTATTATTCCTAAATTGGCATTTCAAGGGGAGGTAACTCTAAAACAGTGCATTTTCTGAAAGATTCTACATGAAATTTTCCTATTTTGTATTTTAGCCGGAAAAAACGTACGGTGACCATATCTTTACTTTTGATATTCTCAAAACATTGTCTGCAAGCTATATTTTCCTAAAGTATTTAACAATTCTATCATTTTGTTAAGTTACTAATCACAGAATGGTGTTTTTTCCCTGTATAATCCATACAAAATGGGTCATTTTGTCACGTCCTGTAGCTTGAGAAAATGGACGATGACCTATCATTTCTATAATATTTTTCAACATATATCAATAGATACTACGTTTTGGCAAAGTATGAACAAATACTATCATTTTTATTTTAGACTCCTATATCACCTTAATTGAACAAATCTACACTGAACACACACAACCAGCTTCTCAATTATCGAGATTGATTGGGGATGCTCTTTTTATATTTTCGTGATCCGTGTTCATGGAAATTTCTTTTCGGTGCATCGTGATTGACAAAAAAATATGTAAGGTCAAAATTAATCCTTACTTAGTCGCACCTTTTGAGTTTCATTTCGAAATTATGACTTTTTAAAAGTCGCAATTTCAATTCAACAAAAGTATCAAATTTCAAATGTTTAAAAGTCGAACTAGAAGATTTTAAATTTTAAAATTTTGATTTGAGAGTCAGGACTGTTACTCCCAGAACAGTTGATTTTCTGTCGTATATGCACGGTGGACAAATGCCTGTCTTTTTTTTAAATTTATAACTGTCATGACTGTAGCTTTTTATTAAAATGATCAAATGGAGAGAAATGACTTTAAAAAAAAGAGGTTAAAGATACCAACAATCAATTAATCAATCCAATCTCAATTATATTTTACTTCCAATCACAAACTTTCAAATTCATCGAATGAACTAAATTATAGGATGCGAGTTTATTCCGAAAGATAAGGATTGCAAAATGATAATCAAATTGAGAATGGAAAGAGGGAATCGGTGCCAAAGAGACAACAACTCGACCAAAGAGCAGATAACAATAGAATGCCACCAATTGGTCTTCAATGCAGCGAGCCGGAAAATCCTGCACCCGGAGACGTGCTTCAGCTAGTCCCTCAACAAAACGTTATACTAGTTCAGTGATAACGGACGTCATATACTTAACTCCGAAATATGTAAAAAAAATTCAAATTTAAAATTTAAAGCATAAATTATTCGCTTAACTTAGGATTTTCTTAGCCCAGGAATAGATTACATATTTTGATCTGAGCATGTACAGACGAAACGCGCGTCTGGCGTTTCAAAATGAAATTATAAGTCTGGTACCTTTGACAACTAGTAACCATGATATGGAAGAAAGCGGATGTAGGGCAACATAATCTTATCTACAATAGAACTTTCATTAAACTTCCTGTAAACAGGACAAATTTCTCTGTACTTTTGATTTTTACTATATTGATACTGTTAAGGTAGCACAATACAAAGATTTTTTTACTTCCAATCACTAACCTTTGAAATGCTGTAACTTTCTTATGAATGCATAGAAAATAATAAAAGAGGTATATATAGATAGATAAAAGATTAATCTTTTAAATGAATGCAATATTTTTATTATGCAATCATTATGTAATTAATTATTACGTAATTAGTGGCAAAATCTAGGTAAGTTCACTTGAATGAATTTAGCTCTGACATCTCTTTTACTATACAGAAAATTTTAACGAAATCTTAATCAACACATCATGGGCTTCAAAAGGGTGTCTCAGATTGTCTCTATGGTATTTCATTCTCTCATAAATCTCTAATTAGTGTAAACATCCTAACCACATAAAAGAAGATAGTGTTTAATTAGCTGTAAAATTTGTTCTATACATTCTATCTGAAATCTGAGACACCCTTTTGTAGATAATGGCCATAGGAACAACATATAATAAAATCAACTCTCTAGGGATACCTATGCAGAAGCTAATTTCATTTGAAAGTGGAAATTTGGTGAAAAATATTTTAGACACAGTTAACATTATAATTGGTTACATAATTGTTGCATAATACTAACATTGCATTAATTTGAAAGAGTAATCTGTTAGCTATCCAAAACTACCATTTTTATAAATTTTCAAGCATTATTAAGAAAGTTATAGCATTTTAAAACTTGGGAGTTGGAGTAATACAATATTTGTATTGTGCTACCTTAACTTTAGCCACCCCAATGAATCATATATACTAGGAACAGTGCATTTTTTATAGTAATATTTAACGGACAAAATATATTCTTATGATGGACTTCAAATAATCTTAGTGGAGATGGCAATGATAAGAGGCTCCTGATATGGGACACCTCTAGCCAATGTAGAAAAAAACACGAACAATAAAACGCATAGTAAAACTCAGATTAAGAGAAGTCCGACTCCAATGTAAGAATAGGTAACAAAAGAAACTAAACAAAATGACAATAACACACAAATTAACTAAAGAACTACTAGCAGTTACTATAAACATGCCAGCTCCAGACCTCAATAAAACTGATTGAAAGATTATGTGTTCATCATATGACTATCTAGAACAATCCATATCATTAAGCTTGTCATGCCATAGACTCTGTTGCTTCACAATAGTTTAGCTTTATATATACATTATAGCTTGTGAATATATTTGTAAACAGTAATGTATAAGTCCTTGTAAACGCAACTTTCTGGTTTCAATATTACCTCTGAATTAAGGAGCATTATTATCATTTGACGCTTGAAATATAACCAACAACTGAAAATACTTCAAAAAAATGTGTTCGTTTTTGGTTGCATTTCCCCCTTTCCCACGCACTTATTAGTCTTTTGATATTTAGCGGAAATGAATCCATTCTTAACATAACAATCAGAGTTTCGTCTAAACATACACGCAAACCTACAATTGTTCACATACTTCATTTTGTATTTTTTTTGTTTCAAACAATATCTTCCTTTTTATATACATAATCCCTATTTGCAAATGACTCTTCTTTGAGTAGCTGTAAAAGCATCAATAAACGACAGTATATGCAAAATCACGGATTGCAATCTTAAGGTAACACGATACCGAATGACGTTACGCCACGAGTTATCGTTCCTGGCGTTATCGAATAACGTTCACACATTCAAGCCAATGCATCAGGTTTTGCAATCACAAAGTGATAAAATTATAAAAAAAATATTGGGCATTTATGTGACATTTTTAATGGTAACTCTATCTGGATACTTGATGGAGTAAAGGAAAATAGTTCCGGAACGGAAACGATTAATGAACGGAGTTTGACTAATGTCCTGACAACCTAACAATGTCCTGACAGAAATGAAAATGCTAAATACTTGATCTATTATTGGGAGGATTAACTTGAAATTCGGGACCAAGCAAGATGAAAACTTTTATTTAATAAATAAAAGGGAAAAAAATGAAAAACTTAAATTTTTTTAGAGTTAGAAAACTTGACCTGACCAAATTGACTTTGAAACTTCTTATATCCTGACAGCTATGAACCAGCGATTTTTTTTTATTATTATTAACAGAATAGAAAAACTCAATAAATGGCAGATTGACACATTTAATACAATAATACAAGAAAAAAAACAAAACTTGACCTGACCATCCACATCTTTCCTGTGACTAATGTCCTGACTGATCTAAATTGTTTATAACTTTTTTTGTCTTTGAAGGATCTACTTCAAATTTGATGTCAAGGACGATCCTGACATCAAATATAGAGATATAAGAAACGGATCATTTAAAAATAATAATTAAAGAGTAAGAAACCGATGATGACCTTACCAACATCGACTCTGCCCAGAATTTTGACCTGACCGATGAAAAAATGTTAATAACTTTTTTTATTATTGCTCATTGTAAAATCTTTAAAAATGCATTACATTACTTTAAAATTTTCTGTTTCTTTAATATTTAAGCGTCTGAACGATTTATCTAAATATAATAGACTGAGTTTTATCACAAGTCTTTATTCTTGGTATACGTTTGCAATTATACATACTTTTTCATGATGAATGCCGTATTCCCATGAAATTTTGTTTTGAAAGTAGAAATCTAATATATAGAAACTTAGAATGATGTGTAAAAAACAAGGGGAATTGTTGGTATGTATTAATTCGTGTAAAAAATACGGGGAATTGTTGGTACATCTATTAATTCGTGTTAAAATGGTCGTCAAAAACACCGCTTGGGCACAGTGGATAAAAGGAAATTTATCTGGATGAGGATACGGATAGAATTAGGCGATAATGCACAATACAAGCAGACTTTGCAACTCATACAAAAATAGTTTGTTTGTATGGAATATTAAAAAAGTGGTTAACTTGGTTATTTTGCCGAAAATCTTTCTCTATGTTACAGTATAAAAAGTCTTTAAAATTCATTGTTCTGTACAGAGTAAATCCGATATAGTTCCGGGAATATTTGAAAATAAAGTGCTAGATTTGTAATCCTATAGACCAAGTCTATACAGGATGGACAGCAACATCGGAATGAAGCCTGAAAAAGTTCACGTAGGCTTCGGATTTTTTTCTGGACAAACTTTTTGTTTTCGCCTTCGGCGAAAGTTAATCTATTTTTTTAGCGACAAGTCGAAAACAATTTTTCTTTCAATTTTAGCTTTACATATAGTTGCAGCTGAGGGTGAAACAAACATTTTTTTTCTCAGGGTCAAAAACAAATTATTTTTTTCTCCAAAAAATGGAAACAAACTTTTTTCCCCAAAAAAATCCATAGCCACCCCTCCCCCGAAAATCAAATGGTTGCTGCTTTAACGTCTGGAAAAGCCCGAGGAGTTTCACAGTATTAAAAAAGAAGTTTTTAGAATAATCATGCAACTTCCATGTAGATCTATATACATGTAAAAAAGAACTGTATGCATTTATTTCTGTGGATAAATGTACAATATAAAAATAAAAACATATACATGTCTGGCCTTTGTTAGTCTTATATTATTTTAATTTTATTTTCTTGTGTACACTTTGGAAATTAGTATGGCGTTCATTATCACTGAACTAGTATATATTTGTTTAGGGGCCAGCTGAAGGACGCCTCCGGGTGCGGGAATTTCTCGCTACATTGAAGACCTGTTGGTGACCTTCTGCTGTTGTTTTTTTATTTGGTCGGGTTGTTGTCTCTTTGACACATTCCCCATTTCCATTCTCAATTTCATGTATATTGTAATACTAGTATAAAATGTATTAGCATGAGCTTTAGAAACACGATGGAAAGCGAGACTCGCCGAGCGTTCCACTTGTTTCGTAGCGAGTGCAAAAACCTTTTATAATTCTGACAATGTATATTGCACATACTTTTATATTTTGTTCATATCCTACAATTTACACCCGATCGCAGAAGCCGTGAAATTTGAATGTTATTTTATAATACACTTGGTCTTCTCTCGACCGGCAGTACAATGCGTCCAAAGTGAGGCGTCCATTTGGCCTTGCGGGATGTATTATTTATTGTACACTTGCTTCTTGAACATGCATAAAATAATTGCCACTGGACGTAAATTTTCCAGCAATCAATTCCTCAATTCAAAATCGCCACTTGAAAGTAATAGATCTAGAGTACGCAACATCATATTGTTTCACCCGTGTAAATTCGACCGTCAATCCCACACTTGATAGATTTTTTGCTTTAGGTTTAAATTGTGTACCTGTTTTTTAAAGGTGCGCATATCGTCTGGATTTCTCATTTTTTTTTGTTCATGACAGGTTGCTTGATTAGGCATTTTCACATCGGCCGATAAATTATAAAGGCCCGCAGAGTACAGACTCCGGGTAACATCTCCTACATGTGGAATTTAAAGCTTGGGCTTTTATGTTTCGCAGTTTGTTTTACTTATAAAGAATGCATATATGATCTCAAGATTTGTTTTATAAAATAATTTTCTACAAATGACAGACTATTGAACTATAAATAGTGAAATTTTGCATACAGTTTGCAATGTTTGTTCGACTTGCTGAGCAAGCAACTCACACAAATTTACCACGCAAAGTACACTATACTAATGTACAAATGTACGTAGCAAGTCAAGAATATAAGTTTTGAATTTTACTTTGAGTTTTGTTATTTTATTTATCATGCATATTTTCACTTGTATTTTACAAAAATATGAAGGTATTATGCTCGTTAAGTGTAAAAATCAGACAAGATTAATGTTTAATTCATGTTAGTGAAATTTCTATGTGCAGGACGAAATAAATTATATCAGTAGAATCTCATATCACTAGGAAATTTACGACAACCTGACAGGGGAAACGAAAATAAAATAAACACCCTTCAGATCCTGACACATTTTGTGTTTTCCATTTCTCGTATCTCTGAGGAGAATAACGTTACATTCTGTTTTCAATAACGTCACACGTTTTCGGTCAAATTCTAAGGGTATCAATCAATTTTGAAGCCATTTATCTCAAAAACAAGGATGGTGACATATGATTTTCTATACATGTACGAATTCAGTTTGTAAGTCTAAATTTTATTTTAGTTTTTTGTTGTTCTCCGTATATAAGAATATAGCCATCCATTGGAAAATCTAAAAAGGTTAGCCGAAAAACAGGCATTTCCCCTATACACCTAAGTAAATTTGTCGCCCAAATCGACGTTTTCCAATGAAAATACCAAGAAAACAAAAATGGTGACCCCCATTTTTTATTACATATTTCGATGTAACTCGGTGCAAAGAACGCGTATGCCAAAAAGTTTGAAAATCGGGAGATATGCCATTCGGTATCGTGTTACCTTAATATGCATATGCCAACAAAATGTCTTGCAGTACCAACAATTAGAAAAAATGTGACATTAGACTTTATATTCCACGTTCTGTGTATCCAGTTGATGCTCTACACCCCTGCTATGAATAAAGGGGGAGATGATTGTATATACAAACATATGTTTACCCGTAGCAGTTTACTGTATGAAGAAGATAGTGCATTAGGTCTTAGATTCGATATCCTGCTCGATCAAAACCGACTTAAAAGTTACCATTTCGTCTGGTTCCCCTTCAAGCATACGGTATTTAGGAATAAGACCATTGTTAGATTTGAAATGTAATTCCAAATTGTTGGGTTACTTCATTAATTATTACTGAAGTTATTTATTTTAGTTGTAATACTTGTAGATACGATTTTTGGGTATTTGCGCATACATGTAACGTTGCGCTCTTATGAATTGTTATATTTCCCGTTTTTAAAGTTTTATGACGTTTAGCTTTTACGTACGTTACGTTGTCTAGTTTTTATTCATTACAAATTATTTGATTACGGAGACACATCGTTATTTATAGAGAGATCATAATCGGTAAGAAATAATTTATGTACATTTTTAAGAACAATATTTATTTAAAGAAGAAATATTAAGAATTGTAAAAGTACTTATAAAAGTAATATTTATTTCAATTAACTTTTTACTTTAACAAGTTATTCATTAAGCGTGAAAGAAAGTGTTTCCTATTGTTTGTTTAGTATTATGATTTTAGTGTTTTAAGTTATATTTTTACTTACGATGTATGTTTATGTGTATTTGTATTCTATTGTAGAGAATCGGTTGATATAATATATGAGTATAAGAAGCCAAAATTAAGTGTAATTTTGAGGAATAAAAGATACATATTTATACCGCATACTTGAATTATCGTCTTATTATAATTTGATGCCTGCCTGAATGATGTGATCCGCTACAATTCTCGATTCACTCCAAAAAGATGGATAGCGAAGAAGCGTATGAAGAATCTCGGAAGAGAAGAACAGTTAATTTATCTCAGCTAACTAAGTTATACAATGAATTAGAAACAAAGATGATTTCACGGGATAATGTGAAAACTGTGAAAACATTATTCACAAAATTGTGCGACCGATATGAACAATTTAAAACTGCACATCTGGAATGTTTGGATTTGTGTACAAACTCGGATATTTTTGAAACACTAGAAATGAACTTTGATAGTTCACAGAAAAACTTTACAGAATTTCGTGAAAGATTCAATGAATGGATGCGCGAACCAGAAATTGCAAAAGATGAAGAAGACAAGAATAGCCGTGTCACGTCGGTGTCTCGGACTTCATCGTCAACACAGTATAGGCTAAAGCTAGCGAGGGCCAACCGCTTAAAGGCCGAGGTTCAAGTGAAGAAAATGGAAGAAAAGCAAGAACTAGAACGCGCTCGTCGAGAAATAGAAATGAAAGAACAGATGTTAGAAAGAAAAAGTCAGCTA